>NC_048596.1:120619370-120977495 GCF_003668045.3 Cricetulus griseus | reverse complement strand
TCTGCTCCCCAGGGAGAGTAGGACTCTCCATGGGGGCTCCCCAAATTCCACCACAACATCCTGGGCCAGAGCCTAGGCTCTCCCCCATATGTTCAGTCTATTTATTGGTAGTATGGCTGAGCCATCTAGAGTTACATTTCTACAATGGATGCTTCCTTCTTCCCAGGAACTTGTTGAGCAAATTGGATATATATATATATATATATATATATATATATATATATATATGTACATATGTGAATATATGTACACACATATATGTGCACATCATCCATATAACATTGTCTTGACTATAAGAGTACTATGAGTGGGGATAATTACTCCATGGACCTTTTCTGAAGGGGACATTTTATCCTCTAATTAGCAGGTCCTATTCTCTTCAGGCAGAGTTACTATTGGCTCACTGGATGGTGAGAAGCCAGGAAACAACAAAGGTACATGAGGGGGTGGATATGCTATTTTTGCAACAAGGCCCCTCCACCCTGCACTTATTATAGCTAAAAGAGCAGAGTATAACCTTTATATGTCTCTGGAGGTGAGATAATCTCACTCTACTGCCTGGGTCTCCCACAGTTAGCATGCTGTTCTTCCCAGGGAACCAAGGTGGAGGGAGCTAAGGAGGCTGCACTTGTAGTTGTTAAAGAATACCTTTCTCTTTTTCTTTTTCTAAAATTGTTCTTACAGAGGCAATGTTCTATTCAGCCTGCCATTATGCTAAAAGCTTTTCCTTGGAAGACAATAGCTGTTCTCAGGGAAAAAAAAAGATTTACATGAGGTCCCAAGGGTGTAATGAGCTACCACAAGGCACCTGCCTGGGGTTGGGAGTTGTCACTTGTAAGTGGTTTTAAATTAGAACCGAGTGGAAAAATACACGGTTACAGAATTCCCCTTTTGGCTTCTTCTCAAATCATTTTCCATCCTCTCTGGCCTTTGTCTGTTTTTGAGATGCATGATCTGGTATGGAGGACAGAGCTTTCTGTTAGAGAAAGTGACAACAGTGGCAAGGTAAAATAGAAACTCAAGTCAAGTGAAAAACCTCTTAATCTTGGACATTTTGGAAAGGTTTTATTTTGAAACCACTCAAAGGCATGTTCAACTGAGTAATTCTATGGACTCCCTGGATTTTGGAGTATGGTAGTGGTACCCTTTGGGTAGTTTAGCTAAGGGGTAATAGAGGTAGTGCTAGACCTCAGACCTCTGGCCTCCTGCTTAAACTTTCCCCTTTCATTCCTGGGGAGTGTACTGCATTAGACAAAGCTCCTAGGAAACACAGAATCAGTATAAGAACACACTGTTGTGTCTCTTTGGAAATATGAAAGAAAAGAAGTTAGAATTAGAGAAACCAAACTATACCCATTTCTTGCTTTGAAATTTTCATTATTCAAAAAACAAAAAACCCAAAACAAAACAAAACAAAAAAAACAGGGCAGTGGTCCATGGTAGGCAGTAGGAATTTAAAGATCATATTATTCCATTCCTTGTGATTGAGGTACTCACAATCTATATGGAGTATGAGTGTGTGTGTGTGTGTGTGTGTGTGTGTGTGTGTGTGTGTGTAGTCATGAAAACAGGTGCTATAGTAAACAAGTGTCTTAGTCACTATTCTATTGCCATGAAAAGACCATGACCAAGACAACTCTCATAATAGAAAGCATTTAGTTGGGGACTTGCTTAGGGTTCCAAAGGTTTAGTCCATTATCATCCTGGTGGGAAGCATGCAGCATGCAAGAGGGTTCTGGAGCAGTAGCTGAGAGCTACATGCTGATCTCTAGGCAGAGTGGGATAGATTAGGCCTAGAAGGTTTTAAAACCTCAATGCCCACCCCCAGTGACACAGTTGCTCTAACAAGGCCATATCTACTTCAATGAAGCACATACCTCCTAATCCTGTTAACCATTCTCAAATATTGCCAATCCCCCATGACAAAGCAGTCAAATGCATGAGTCTATGGGGATCATCTTTATTCAAACCACCACAAAAAGGAGCACAGCAGCAGGGGAGTCCACAGAGGAGTGCAGTGGAGGCACAGAGCAGAGGGGTCTTACCAGGGGTTAGACTTATACACACAAGGCACCCCATGTAAACCACTGTGAAAGGTACTCTCATATTAATAGGGCTTCCAAGAAACCAGAAACCATAGTCAGAAATTATAAAGATCTTAGAGAATTACCTGACAAAGAAAGTATTAGAGTATCAGGGCAATACCCTGGTAGAAGATTGAAGGGCAAGAATAAGGTGAGAAAAGTTGTTTGGGTTAAATGGTAATTAATCTTCATTTTAATGTTAGGAAGAGTCCCTTAAGTCAGTGACAATTTACTGGTATATCACAAGCAGGACAGTAAGATCAAATTCATCTCTAAGGGAAGTTCTGGGACAACATGGTAGGAAGTATTTTAACTGGCCAGGCAATGGTGGTGTACCCTTTTAATCCCAGCTCTCAGAAGGTAGAGGAAGGCAGGATCTCTGTGAGTTTGAGGCCAGCCTGGTCTACAAAGTGAATTCTTGGACAGCCAGACTGTTACATAGAGAAACCCTGTCTTGAAACACCAAAAAAGAAAAAAATTAAACTGACCAAGATAATGAGACATGGAGCCCAGACAAGTGCTACTCATATGCATTTTGACCAATGATTCAGAGAGTTGGATCAGTTGCTCTTCCAGAGAACCTGGGTTCAATCCCCAGCATCCAAATGAAATTTCACAACTGCCTATGACTCAAGTTCCAGAGGATCCGAGTCCGTCACCTGGACATACATGCAGCGCAAACACCAAATGCACATTAAAAAAGAAACTGCAAATACCTCCAAGAAACCTTCGTATGTACAGGCCCATTCATAGTCACTTACCGAGAGAAGAGGCAAACAGGGTTACTTGGTTTTCACTTGAATTTCTATTCATTCTGAGCTTCTCACACATCATTCCTGGTTGTATGTCATTCTTCCCCAGTCTCTTGTGGTATCCAGGTATCCAAGAGTGTACAGGATATGGAAAATTAACTGAAGGAGAGGAGACACAGTGTTTATATGCAGTTTTTTTTGGGGGGGGTTTCAAGACAGGGTTTCTCTGTGTAGCTTTGGAGCCTATCCTGGCACTCATTCTGGAGACCAGGTTGGCCTCCAAATCACGGAGATCTGCCTGCCTCTGCCTCCCGAGTCCTGGGATTAAAGGCGTGTGCCACCAACACCCGGCTTTATGCAGTTTTTGTGAGCTGTTGTCCAAGTTGGGGTAGGCTCTTTGGTGGTGCAGTTAACTGAGCCACTCATTCCTCTATAAGTTTCTTTAATGTATGCATTGGTTCACCAAGCTAGACTGAAGTAGAACCATTACTTTGACTGTCATTCATGGCTGTCTAGGATGGACAAATATTTGTTCACCTCTCCCCAGGAAAAGTAAATATGGTGTCTGGGAAAAGATGCTCAAATACTTTACTTTGGCTTCTTCTATAAACAGTGAATAGTACCTCCTTCAATCTGTAAATAGTAAGAGCCTTAGAACTATGCCTAACACATAGTGGATGCTCAAGAACTAGTTCATTGTTGATCATCTGTACAGGGGATGGGATTCTAAAATCCCATCTATATCCAAAGCTATATCTAGGGAAATTCGAGGAATGCTTCTAAATTTAGGATACATATCTACAAACAGAGAGGTTTTGACCATGATTAAAAATGCGAATGGTGGGCAAGAAGTTTTCTGGGACTGTGTCCACAATAATCTCAGAAACCACACTCATAAAATCTTACAGACATGACTGCCTCAACATGACCTGAACAAGGAGAGCAGTAAACATGCTGAAGTAGACAGGGGGCAGCCCACAAGGCCTTATCCCTACACAACTTCAGACAACCAAATAATGCTGAGTTTGGGAGAAAGAATATTCCCCATGGAGGAGCACAACAATTGGTTATTCGACACTGAGTGGTCAGCCCTGAGAACATATTATACAGAATGAACATGTTCTATTTAGGAGTATATATGTGTATACAATATATATGCATGAAACAATGAATGAAAAAAGAGACCATGAATTTGAAAGAAATCTAGGAGGAGTATACGATAGCATTTGAAGGAAGTAAAGGAAATGGGAAGATGATGCAATTATATTTTAATCTCAAAAAGAAAATAAGGAACATAGTTGTAGGGAAGAATGAGTTTATTATTGGAAAATTCATTTTCAGAATCCTGAAAATTACCTGAGAACTCAGTAGAAGTGTAATTATAAAGCCAATATGTGATGAAATATAATCCAATTCAGATGGAAATAAAGCAAATTTTGTATCACTTGAATAATTTGCCCAATTAGCAATGAGACCAGTATTGTCTAGATGTGGTTATTGTACCAGAAACATAAAAGATATTTTATCAGAATCAAATTCCAGAACATTCTATTCTATAAATTGGCTCACTTGCTATAATGATTTACATATTTTAAGATAATGAACTGTTTGCAAAGCATTAACATATGACTAATTTTTCCATGCAACAGCCCTGTGAGGTAAGTATACAAAAAATAACTACATTTATTGTCTCCAGCTTTATTCAGATGATGACACAGAGGTTCTGAAAAAGTGATAAACCAATACACAAAGCAGAACTGGAATTATAATGAAAACTTTCTGAATTCTAAATCCATGATCTTGGCACTTTTCCTCTTCTACACTTTTCAGCTGTTCAGTAATGTATACCCTTAGCATCAAGCATGGGGCTGGGTATGGAGGCACATGCTTATAGTCAGTTCAACAGTTGGGAGAAAGTGGCAGTCAGATTTCTATCAGCTTTAGGCAGTCGGCTGTACATTGAGAGTTCTGGACCAGGCAGGGCTGCATGGTAAGGCCAGTCTCCGAAGAAAGAAATGAGAGATATATTTCTCTGTACGTGAGAATAGTATCCTACAAGCTAAATATCCCAAGCTTCTCTGATTTGTTGAACTCTCATGTCAAAAGTAGTAACCATTCTAATTTTAGTAAAAGCTAAATTTTACTTCCCCTGTAAGATTAGCTTTTCTTACCTCTATTGGATCTATTTTCCAGTGCTTTGCAGCCCCTGGAGCTCCCTTTTTATTTCTCAAACACAACAGTCTCATTATCTCTCCCAGCCACTGAATTTGCTGTTCTCTCTAAGCCCAGGCTTTGCACAGTTGCTTTCTCCTTGTCATCTGCTTAACTTTGGTCCAGGAAGTCTTCCTGGGTCACTACATATAATGTTGTTTTCTCCCTGCAATGTTCTTATCTCATGACCTTGTTGCAATTTCTCATAGCTCCTGTGACTGAGCTCCCATGAAAGCACAGACTGCATGCAATAGCTGTCACCATTATGTCTTTAGAAACCAGCATTCCCTGAACAAAATGCTTATTGAACACATGTATGAAATTCTTTTATCTGTTCTTGTTCCCACTCATCAACAGTGCCTTTAGCCTTTCTTCTGCTCTTGAAGAGCTATCTCTTTCCATGAGCTTTTTGGGGTCCCCAAGAATAACTTTAAATGATATCAGAAAGTAGTCATGGGCTGAAGTCACTATCATGAGCTACTCCATTCTTCCTTTGTAATGTCTCCTCTTAGTGATCTGCTTTTATTTTCATCTCTGCTGTTACATGCAGCTTTGAAGAGGACTTGGCCACAGCAGTTACTGTATCTTCAGAAAGCCACTGGGTTCCAGTCAGAGGAGAGGGGACAACCATTAAAATTATCATTAAAGTATGTTGTTTTTATAACAAAACTGTTGATTCTGTGTATTCTATAGAAAAATTTAAAACACTCTCACTTGAATATGGTGAGTCCATCTGAGTCAGGAAGAAGCACAAAAGAAGTATTAATTTAATAGGCAGTTGATCCTTCCCAACAGGGTACATGGTGACATAATAGCTTTTAAATCTGGATAGTACTCACATGAATATCTGTTGCTTTAGTTCTAAGACATCTATATTTCATATTTGATATCTAAATAAAACAGTTTTAACATATCCTTGGTTAAGAAAAGTACTACATTAGAGTAAAACTAAAAGTGATTAAATTAGAGAAAAGAAATTCTTGTCTGCCCTTTTTAAATGGGTCCATCATTCTTACTTAATTTCCATGCAGTCTAACACAGCAGTGAAGGTATTTTTCATTACATTGTGAAAGCAGTGTGCTGGAGGATCAGTTCTTACTGTAAAGGTGATGTAAGTGAGGATCAATGAACTGTGCATGGCTATTAAACATAGAACCAGACATCAGAATTAACCCTTCTCTAATAATACAAAGACAGTGTTAGTAATACAATGCTTATAAAATAACCCACATAACATGTAGGTATAGATGAAGGGATAAGTATAAAATTTTCATTCATGAATATAGCAAACATTTTAAGAAATATATCCATAAATATTTAGCCCCATATGATAGCTTTCCCCCACCCTCACCTCCCATGTTTTCCAATATTACTGTCGTGGTGTTACTGCATTTTAAGTGCAATGTCAAATAGACATGTACCTTTCTTCATATACTTTAAGATTTGTTTGTAATTGTGGATATGTAATTATATATAATTTTAAAATCTTTTTTTGTGATTGAATCAAGCTGACATATTTAAGTCTGAGTTAACAATTATTCATATCTCTTCCATTTTCATATGAATTCATGTCAGTTTATGGTTTTGTAATTTATGAGATGAAGCCTAAATCCCAAGGTGACTGTCTTTAAAAGAAGGAAGTGTTAGAATGAAGATTAAGTCAGTCTAAAGGATAGAGCTTGATAGGATTCACATCATTGTATAAAGAGACAGCAGAGAACTTATTTGTCTTTTCTGGACCATCCGAAGATACAGATAGAAGGTGTCAATTTAGAAGCAAGAAAGAGCCCTTACCAGAAGGGCCCTGCTGGCAGCCTAGCCTCAGAGAGCTAGCCTCCAGAACTGTAGAAGGAAGTTTATGTTTAAGCTACCCAGTTTGTGGTATTTCTTCTTTGTTCTAAAGTTTAAAATTTACCTTGCACTCCACATTAATCTGATTTTTACATGAGGTATGAGATAAGACCTAGTTCCACCCAACTTCATGCAATATCCAGTTTTCTTAAAATCATTAGTTGAAGAGCTGCAGTCCCATCAGTGTGTGTTCTTGCCAAATTTGCCAAACATCAACTGACCCTAAATTCACAGATTTATGCCTCAGCTTCACTGTCACATGGTTTTGAAGTCTGTTTTTTTTTTTCAGTTGTTGTTTTGTTTTCTTTTTGTTGTCTATTGACTTTTTTTCTTTTTCTTTTTTTCTGGCTATAGCTTTGTTGCATGTTTGGGAAATCAGGTGTCTCCAGGGATGTTTAGTACCCTGACTGTTCCAGATACTTTACAACTTAGTATGAAATTTATGATTGCTTTTTGTTTTTGTATTTTAAATTTAAATTTATAATTTGATGAAGATTGTATTCAGTCTGTAGTTTTTTTGGATAGTATAAGGATTTTATATGATAATCTTTTAAATGGTAAGCATGGCATACCTTTTCAGCTATTCATGTCTTCTTATGTTTCTTTTAATCATGTGTCAGAGTTTTCATAGTTTACTTCTTTGAGTAAACTCATCCCAAATTATTTATTTATATTTTGATGCTATTATGACGGTATTTTAGTCATGTTTCTGATGCTGTGATAATATAGCCTAACACATGAACTTTAGGGAGAAAAGGTTTAATTTGGTTCACAGTTCATGAGTGCAGTCTAGCATGACAAGGGATTCTTTATGGAAGGATCTTGAGGAATCATGTGCTCTTTCGCTCTCATTTTATTCATGTTACCTATTAATATGATATTATGCGTTTATTGTTGGACATCACATATTACTTACATCAAACTCTATTTGGTCATGGCATATGAACCCTTTAATGTAACACTGATATAGGTTTGCCAGGATTTTCTTTAGAATTGTTATAACTGTGATTATCAGGGAAATTGATCTGAAATTTCCTTTCCTCGTGCCATCATTAACTGGCTTTGATTCGATGCTAATTCTGCCCTTTGTATGCAAGTGTGGGGTTGATTGCTGCATTTGAATTGTCTGGAAGAGCGTGGCAAGGATTATTTGGTTCTGTGAATGTTTGGCAGAACTAACCCATGAAGTCTTCAGAGGCTGGGCATATTTTTCTTCAGTCATGTGGGGTTATATGTTCTCAGATATTTATCTATTTTCTAGGTTAAATTATTTTGTGCCATACAATTGTTCAGGATAAGCTCATGACCCTGTATATTTTGTTACACTAGTTGTAATGCTTCTTCTTCATTTATAGTTTTAGTTGAGCCTTTTCCAGACAGAAATCTCTAAAATTTAACTTTTTGAAAAGCCAACTTAGTTTTTCTTATGTGGTGCTCTCTCTCTCTCTCTCTCTCTCTCTCTCTCTCTCTCTCTCTCTGTGTGTGTGTGTGTGTGTGTGTGTGTGTGTATGTGCTCACGTGCACACTCTGATGTAGTCACAGACAGAATTTCTGATGGAGTCCAGGTGCCTGGGTCAGCAGATGTGAGGTTATGGAACATGAGTCTTCTTGGCATAAGCCTGAAGCTAGTGTTTTCATTTTGAAACAACTATAATAGCTACCCTTTGATTTAAAAATATTTATTTATTTTACATCTCAAACACAGTTTCCTCTCTCCTTTCCTCCCATTCCCACTTCCCATCTCCCCTATGCCCACCCCCTCATTTCCCTTCAGAAAGGGGCAGGACTCCCATGGATAGCAACAAAGCATGGCATATTAAGTTATGGTAGGATTAAATATTTCTTCTTGTATTAAGGATGGGTAAGTCAACCCAGTATGGGCAATAGGTCAGTCCTATTCAGGTTTGCTGGTTGTCAGTTCAGACTGTGAGTTCCTATGAGCCCAAGTTAGTTGTTTCTATGGGCTTTCTTGTGATGTCCTTGACTCCTCTGGCTCCCATAATCCTTTTTCCCTCTCTTAATCAAGATTTCCTGAGCTCAGCCTAATAATTGGTTGTGGGTCTCTGCATCTGGTCTCATCAGTTGCTAGGTAAGAACTCTCTGATGATAACTGGGCTAGGTACCAATCTATGAGTATAGCAGAATATCATTAGGCATCATTATGTTGACATTATTCCCTCCAATTGTTTTTGGTTCTATTGTAGGTTTCTAGGCCAACCAGCCTCTAGGTCTGGCATTCCAGGCAGTATCAGGGGTGGGTTCACTCTTGTGGCATGAGTCTCAGGCCGGACCAGTCATTGCAACCTTGGATCTTTGAAAACCACATATGGATCATGAATTCAAATGCATGTTAGAACTTGCTTATGTTTTATGAGTTCCTAGGACAAAATTAACATAAAAGGCCATTTTACTTTTTGTTCTGTGAATTGGAGGCTGGAGGAGAGTTTTCAGAGTTATTCCAGGGCCTCTTACTCATAGCCCAATGCTACTCTCCTGGCTTCTCATATCTCTTGAAGCTCCCAAAGCAGAAGCTCAAGATTTTCAAGGTTTGTTAAATCTTTCAGGACAAAAAACATGCTTTGATGCCTACCTACCAATGTTGCTTTGGTGTTTATTTTTGCCATCTACAGAATTATCCTTTCAAATGCAGCAGTGCATTAAAAGAATTTCTAGAAGAAATATTTTATTTTAACAGTGTATTGTTTTAT
Source organism: Cricetulus griseus (assembly GCF_003668045.3). Taxonomy (NCBI): domain Eukaryota; kingdom Metazoa; phylum Chordata; class Mammalia; order Rodentia; family Cricetidae; genus Cricetulus; species Cricetulus griseus. The sequence continues at coordinate 120,967,889 of NC_048596.1, read as the reverse complement.
TTGAAGGAATGCTCAGACTACTTTGTCTTTTTTTTTTCACAAAAATACTCAAATCCCATTTTCTCTCCCTCTTTGGTCTCTCTACTGTATATATTGCTACTTCTATCTATTAGAATAGAAAAATCAAGATTGATCTTAAATTTTTACTACGATGGAGCTGGGGACATAGCTTAGTCAATAAAATGTGGATTATGAAAGCATGAGGATCGGAGTTTGATTCCCAACACTCATGCAAAAAATCAGGTGTGCTGCTAGCACCCCAGCTGTGGAAAGACGGGCATAGGCAGTTCTCTGAAGCTTACTGATCAAACAGCCTAGGCAAATTTGCTGGCTCCTGGCTCTAGTGAGAAACTCTGTCTCAGCACAAAATAAGGTGTATGGTTTCCAAGAAATGATAGTCCAAGTTGGTCTGTTACACACACACACACACACACACACACACACACACACACACACACACACACGTTCATGTTTACCTGCACATATGAATGCACTCATATACCATATATACGTAATCATGCATAGTGCACCTCCACCTGTGCATCACATACATGAATATTCCATCCCCCACATATAACATTTACTGTGATGGTTAATATGATTTTCAAATTTCATAATTTGAAATAGTATGTCTTCTATATTTGGAAATAGCAGTACTCCCACTGAAAATAATTTTTTAATCTTATGATTCTGTGATAATTTTCTCAATATGGTAAGAATTTTAGTGAATAAATATTGAGGTCTTTTTAAATGAAGATTACAAGGGTCCAGTTTTCTGCAGACCTTTCTATTTCCTTTGTTGTAAGAAGAGTAAAATTTTGTCCTTAAGAAGAGTGATTTACCTGGAAACATTTTATTGTCTGAGTCTAGTCACCTGTATCCAGCACCAACACCAGCAACCACCAGTAGATGAGTTAGGTAACCCACCTCAGCTGCTCTGCTCTGTGGGATCTGCTTGAGATACCTTCAGTGTGGAAGAGCTTGCCTTCTTGAGTCTGGTGGAGATACTTTTAGTTAAATGTAAGTTATGCAAATTTTCATTTGCAGGCTAGGTGTACAGAGTAATTGGAAACATGAATGAGTTTCAGCTTGGCATTGTGATCAGTGTTCCCCATGTTTTTCAAAAGCCAGACTAGAATGATGTAGCAGAACCCAGAGCTAGATTCTATAAGGAATGCTCATAACCCATGGAGATCATTCTCTTCCCTGAGAAGTGGTTGATGGTGGGCTAAGACAGAAGGCACTTCTTCCCCTGTCAAAACAAAGCTCATGCATATAGTGCCATCAGAATTCTGGCTTTCAGAATGCTGGGGTGTACTACATTGCCACTTCTCTCTTCTTGACAAGTAGGATTTGGTGGAGTGGAGAAAAGTAGATATGAATGACATGGCAACCTCAGTTTGGGGTGATTTTCCACAGCTAGTTTTGTTGTTGTTGTTGTTGTTCTCAAACCAAGTTGAAGAAAAGATGCGATTTGACTAGACAGTCTTTTGTAAACAGGGCCCTCCAGAGATGATAGCTGTGATCTCACCTAACTTCACCTCACTGTAAGAGAGATTTAGGACCACAGGTTATGAGCTGAGTCATTGGGCACATTAACTGCCCAGAATATGGTAATTAAAATGTATGTCCATAGCCACCTTGCTAATGATTGAGTGATCGCCTTCTTGCCTCAAGCTGGTTTGCACAAGTGTTCTGTTTCCTGCACCAGATGATCACTTCGAGGGTTCACATGTAGCAGCTCAGAGGGAGCCAGAGTGCCTGTGAGCACTTTCCCTGCAGCTGGCTCTCTGTGGCTCATTGAGCATCCAGGTGGCAGCTGTGGATTTTTGACATCCCAGAGTTTTATAGGGCAAGGGCAACCTCAACGTGTAGCGATGCACATCCCATTTAGAAGTGGCTATTCAGGAAACTGACAGGGTAAAGCCCTAATTAGGAAAGACCAGCAGGTCTCACTTTACCCCAGGATGCTTCGACAGAGCTGTCACTGTCTACCCCCAGGCAGGATCATCTGGCTGGAACATTGAGCAAAAAAACATTTTGTTCAATGTTCAACATAAATAACTCCTATCATTAGCATGGTGACAAGTGAAAGGAGGATGGGCATGCCAAAAGATAGGGATTTATGCATCCTTGAGAATGAGGAGCTATGGATGCTGATGTTTCAACTGCTAGAGAAACAGCCTTAGCCTCTGAGGATGCTGCTGGGAACTGAATATAAAACTGGTGTGAATCTCTAGTTTCTAGTGACTGATGCTTAAATGGATCCTCTGGGAACATTTTAAACTGGAAAAGAAATAGAAGTGGGGGCACCTGATTCAAATCATGGGTTATGTCACTGTTTGGGGCTTGAAATATCTGTCTTTAAGTAGAGGGTTGTAAATGGCTATCTGCTTTGTTTAGCAATATAATGTAGCACTGCTTATTAAGATTCTGAACTCTTTGGAGAACACAAAGAATTCTTGCACAGCAAACTAATCTCTGTATGTATGTACACACAGAACATTCATTCCTGATGATTGAAAAGAAATGTCACCAGATGGCATGGCAGTTTCTGCAGTTGTTATGAAAGGCAAGCATCTTTATCTTAATTTCTTTTCAATCAATAATAATTCCTTATTCACAAGGAAGGGAGAAGCAGAATACAAACGGTCCTCCTCTGAAAGAAGCTGTGATGTAATGATTGGGTGGGCAACTTACATAGTTTAATTAAGCACTCTGATTAAATCAATGTGTATCCAACAGTTCAGGCTGGCAATCAGCTTAATCTCATTAAATGTTGTTCTGGCCCCAATAATTGATTAATAATACATTATCATTTATGAATTATTGACTTCAAGTTATTATAATTGTGTCTGCCTCACTCATTGCACCTGCTGCCACATGGTAATTATGAAATCCTTCAGCATTTTTTTCCTTGGGATAACTTTACAAATAAAGCTGGTAGGGTTTTTAATGAAGCAAGATTATCTTCATTTCAGAGATGGTCAGAATGAACGAGATTTTTTTTCAACCTGGGATTGTTCATAGATAGGATGCTGACATTTCAAAGGGAGACTGGAAGTATGAAAAGACAGTGTTGGTGTTAGATAGTGAGTTCTCCTGGTGAGGTGACTAAAGCTGGAGTCTTAAACTCCTAACCCCAGATGGGCAAAATTCCTACTTTTTTCTTGAGGCTATCAAGTAGGTCCATGCCAATTCCTGAGGCAATCTGCCATAACCCTGAAAGAGATGGGTGATTTTCCTGTCTTGTCTAGGTGAAGAGGTAGTATCTCAGAAAAGAAAACAGAGCTTATGTCTTCCAAGTTTCCTGGAATTCTTTTCCTCAAGAAAATGTGTTAGTCAGTTATCTGCAGACATTTTTATTTCAGTGGAGATTAAAACAAAAATATCTATTCCAGGAAAGCTGCCTTTTCTAAAGGATGACTGAATCAGACACTGACTATTCAGTCTCTATTCCTGACCTGGTGCTGATGGTGTTTGTCTGGAAGGTTTGGAAATTCTCATGGGTATCTCCGATTTCTAGCAGAGCACTGAAATGCTTCAGGGAAGAGATGAGTGGGTTATATTCAGGGAAATTCTTTTTGGAGGGGGTCTTTGGTGAAAGAAGATGAGATATTTCATCTAAGATAGTTTAGACACTCTGTATTCTACAATTCCTTTTGTACCATTTAGTTACTTTTTTCTGGATAGTAAAATATGGCTTGAAAGTCCCAATATGGGCTTAGGTATTGCAGAAAAGTCAAAGAAAGATCTTGGGAAGAGTCCATATTGAGAAGCTATTGACTAATGGAAACTGTTGAAGAGGGAAGGTCAATTTCCTCTAAGAGTGTAGCCTCTGGTGAATCAACCATGCTTCAAAGGAAGACCACACGTCCAAGAATATATAAGTCCAATATAAGTTGGACTTCATGTTGTAAATAAACAGCAATATAAAAGAGGACACAAAGTTGATAGTCTTTTTTGGAAGATTGGTTAGAATTTGTAAATCAGGAAGCTATTTGAATGCATAGACCATGTTCTTACAGATTAAAAAAAAAACCCAGAGTCTGTGTAGGGATTCTACTGAGAGATATGGATCTGAATAAAGTGTTATTGAAAACCCTTGGTTTTTAGATGATTGTTAGCTCAGTTGACTGTATCTCCTTGTAGTCATGGTGTATCTTGCAAATTGTTTGAATGATGGATTCCTTCTTTACATTCCTCTGCCAGCAGGGATATTAAAACAAATAGCCAAAAAAACCAACAACTTTACCAATGTTTATTTTTCTTCTATAATTATATTCTATTACATGAGTACACTCACATTTCGTATTCATCTTTCTATTGTCCATAATTAGATATTTGCTGCTGAAAGTGATGCTCTAATATGTGACTGAACACTTGTTATAGGGCAGGTATGTCTAAGGCTGTAGAGAAATTTTACTTTACTTGGAAATCAGACTATTATGGAAGAGAGACGACTCATGTCCTGACTTCTTAACTTCTCAAACTTTCTTTTTTTCTGGTGTAGTGAGTTGATGATGATATCTTCTCAGAGTTTGGGTTGATGTTTTGTTGGTTACAGTAAGGTAAGGCATCATTTAAGCTCTTCCTTTGGTCCATTGGATTTGTTCTTTTATTAAGTGTCTTTACTCTTTATTTGTCCTTTCCCCATAATATTTACAGAACTTTCCCCCTCACTGTGTGGTGGCAGCTGTGATGAACTTCACAGTTTTAGAGGCATGTGGGCCAGGTTTTGGTATCTCAATTCATTATTTTGCACTATTTCTGCACCCGTATCATTCATGTGTCATTTCTATCACTTTGAGTGCATTCTGGTAAAGGAAGTCTTGGGCTTTGATTTGCTTTATGAACATTTTAATGTCTCATGAACTTTTTAACAAAAACTTCTAAAACATTTTAATATCAGTTTGTCTTGTTGCAGAAAATAAATATAAAACTCCTACTGGAGTTTTTATTTGTATTTCATTGAAATTATATGTCTGCCTGGGAAAAAACATGTTTTGTGATATTGAATGTTCCAATCTAAGAAGGTTCCACAAACATATTTCCTAGTTAGCCAAAGCTCCATAATAGTTTTCATAAAATTTCACAGTGTTGAAATAAATAGCTTGCTTAAACATTATGGTTTTGTTCTGGAAAATTTATATACTTGCATGCTATTGTAAGTGATATAGGCTTTAGAATTCTGTGTAAAATGATTCTTACTGGCATAGAGATATGAGACCAACTTTTCCAGTCATTTTGTTCTTAGAAAGTCAAGTGCTCTATCATTAAAAATTTAAGTAATGGTTTCCTGTACATTATTTAATGTTCTCTGTATGAATAATCATATCACCCAGCAATGACAGCTTTGTCCCCTTGGTTTATGTGTTATATCCTTCATTTTCTCTAATTTTTAATGCACCCAGAATAGTTTTTAGTAGTAGGAACAATGGCAGTTGTTATTTTTGTATTAGCTTTGATCTTAAAAATGTTTTCAACCTTCCACCATTAACTATGAAATTGACCGAGACTGAGGTCTCTCTCTCTCTCTCTCTCTCTCTCTCTCTCTCTCTCTCTCTCTCTCTCTCTCTGTCTGTCTTTCACACACACACATGCACATACACACATAGAAACACAATACTTGCACACAAACATACATGTACATGCACACATACATGTGCAAGTGCATTTATTTATGAGATTAAGAAGGTGCCTTTTTAGTCACCAATTTCTAAAATACTTTTTGAAACATGAATGGGTATTGAATTTTATTTGCTGTTTCTTCCCACATCTATTATGATTATCAGATAGTTTTCCTCTTGTAATCTGTTATTGAGATGAATCACATTAATTGATTTTATGGTATTAAACTAAACTCACATTCCTGAAATAAATCCATTTGTCATTATATATTAGTGTCTGAATACACTGCTTGGTCAAAGTGCTAGGTGGGCGACTTGACTATTTGTATTGATGGATAAAAGAAGCTTGTAATTTTTCTTTTGCTTCCTTTGTCTGCTTGGCTCAGGATTGAGTTTGCACATTAAAATCAGGTTGAGCAAACTCTCCCTCCTCTTCTCCTTATCTAGAAATCTCTATAACTCAAGAGAGAATATACTGTTACCATTCTCTGGGTCTGGTATTTTTATGTGAGATATTTTTAACCTGTTGGTTCTGATGCTCCATGACTAACATTTGTTTCCTGTTCATTTCTGAGACAAGATTGACAGGTGGTCTTGTATATGTATGTATAAGTGTGCACATGTGTGTTAAGGTATTTATCTCTCTTGTCCATAATTTTCTTTTATATACTTCTTCAGGTCTATATTTTTGGCATTTCTATGCTACATTTTTATTTTTGTCATATCTATATTTTATCTAATATCCATTACTGTTTGTTTCAACCTATGAATTGATATAATATTTTAATGAGTTTTCAGATTTGAAAAATTCATCTATTTGGTTATAAATTATTTTTCTTATGAAAACTATATGAACTGCCTGCTTCTCATAATTTATTAAATATTGAGGCTATCTTTATAGACTGATGTATGCATATTCCCCTAAATATCTCATGTATTTGTGAAAGAATATATATCTTTTGAGCATTTATTATGTTACTGTATATGTATGTCTTCCTTAGATCAAACATGTTAATCTGTGTTGCTTAACTCTCTGATATCTTCGTCTACTTCTCTTCTTTTGATTACCAATTCTGACATTATCTGAGAGGAGTGTGTTTAGGCTTCATTACAATGATGAGTTAAATTTTTCTATATAGCTAATAAATTTAGCTTTATCTGTTTTGAGACACTGTTGATAGTTGCATATAAATGTAGAATTAATACATCATATTAATTAATTGAGATATTGGTAATTATATAGTGACCCTCTTTATGTTGATTGCTATAATACAACTTTTATATAATATTTGTAGTTTAACCATTTGGGGGACATATATTTTCATAGTATATCTAATAATGTACATCTTTGAGTATCTATCACTTAGTGTGATGTTTCTAATATGCTTTATGAATATTGACTGCTCAGGTGCTCATTTACCGGGGGCACCTAGAGGAACACTCATAACTTCACATAATATTCTTCCTGAGAGAATTGCTTCTATCCATCTCTTGGTAGCATGTTTAACATGGACCAACTTTGTATTAAATTCTTAGTTTAGTGATTTGCAAGCTACATCAACAGTATGAATTTCAACTAAAAATTATCTGGAAATTGTGAATGTGTGCATGGCTTTTCCAAAGCAACATCAGAATTAAGTCATAGTAATTTTCTTACTATTCCCTCTGTGAAGCAGTTTTGGCTTTGATTCTGCTTCTGGTTTACTTTGTAGAATATACTTATCTTGTTTAGAGCATCAATATTTACAATAGTCTCCTTTTACAGTCTCCACTTTGGCCGAGCTTTATGTGTTATCTTGTATCTCCTGTGACCTTTCCTATTGTCAACATAAAACTTGAATTGTCTAGAGGTTTGCAGGAGACTCTCAGAGCTAAAGGTGACTGTACTTTTCCACATTCTTGTTCTTCGGTTGTCACTTTGTTTTAGAGTATAGCACAGTTCCTTTCTAAGGTCTGCTTGGTGACACTTTGCATTATATTAATCATGTCTGGTGTTCTTTTTTTGAGGTTAAGTGAGTGTCTCCTTTGCTTCATTTCCAGGAACAGGAGGGACTTTCTGAATACTGTTTTTCATGACTTCATTTTAAAGTGACTCTAGAAATCAGGAAAGTGATATGACAAAAATATTAGAACAAATAAAGTGCTTGAGTTTTCCATGGTCTTGTAAACATCTGACTAACATAAGAAATGGATATGAAATCTGCACAGAGAATGCCATGCCTAGACAACATCAGGTTACCATACTTGGTTCTGTAGGGATTTCTGATCCTCCATACAGTTACATGAGCAAATATGTTCAAACTCCAACCATTGTCAGGAGAAAATCTCATCTGACCAACAGGCGCTGCTAAGAATCATCTGACTTCACAGGTGCAAATGTATTTTTGGCAGTCACTGCCCAGTGTAAACTCTGATTTAGACATTTGTTCTAAATGTGTTCAAGTCTTTGGGTTCATCTGTGACACACTCTATATCCAAGCACAGAGTTAAACTTTAAAGATTAGTTCCTATGAGTCTGCTTGTCTTGGAAGTCTTTATATTCAACACCAGAGTTGGGACATCTGAAGCTATTTCTTTTACTGTATTAAGGTCATGGATTATTGATGTTCAGTCTTTTACAGTATTTCACAAACTTAATGGATTGAGCATTGATCTCCCTTCACTACCTTTCTTATTTTCCATGTATAGGCTGACATGCCTTGCATTTTGAAAGTGGCATACATTGGTAGATAGTAAACTCTATGTTGCACTATTATGTTTTCAGGAAAGCCAGGTGGTATATAGTGATGTGTTCAGAGAGGACTACCAGGTGACTTCTATAGCTTTGTGTTTCTTGGTCTGTAAGAAAAAAACCCAGCATGATCTTATGATGTGTTATTTGATTAGTCATTTAATAATTCAAATATAATTTTAATTTGGTATTATGCACTGAATTCGGTAGTAAGGATATGATGATGACTAATATTTTTCTGAAGAGGAAGAACATAAATATATTTATATATGGCAAACCTAGTATAAAAGTTTGTACAAATTCAAGATATAGGATGAAGAAGGGAATTGAAAACTATGCTTGGGAGTAAAAGGAGTCAAATAAGACTTGAGAAAGCAAGTTCAAGTTTCTCCTTAGTATGGTAGAGTGCACACAGGGCTTTCTGTATGTGGGAGGTCACAGGGGTCACAGGTCCTTCATTTAATTCATATATATTATTTGCTTTGTTAATTTGTTTCATATTGCTTCTACTAGGTACCATGGACTTCATCAGGGATGTATACCTATGTTTTCTAGTTTATAATTTAAGCTGGGGTATGTTTTCTAGTTTATAATTTAAGTTTGGGGTATTTTTTTCTAAGTATAAACATTCAACAAATCAGAAAAACTATCACAGGAAATGTAATAATGCCTGTGAAGAAATCAAACTGGTTGTGGCGATAAAGAATAAGAAGGAAGGTCGTGATAAATAGAGCAATAACTTACCATTTGAAAATGGGACTGAATTAGGGTGTGGAGACAAAGAGGTTCCGGAGCAGAGGGAATAGCATGTGATGTCACATAGCATGAAAGTTTGATGTGTTTCAGGAATGAAAAGGAATTCAGAGTGACTGTGGAAAACAGTGTGGGAGAGCTAGGCAGATGGTAAAGTTTGGAGGCACAGTAGTCAGAAAAAAATATTAGTTTCAATTTTAAATTGTAGATGGTAGGCAACCTCTAAAGAATTTGAAGTTAATTTTTATTTTTACATTCTATGTTTATGGGTGGTTGCCTGCATGTATGCATGTCCTGTATCTGTTGTTTCCAGATCCCCTGGAACTAGAGTTACAGATGATTGTGAGCAGTGATGTATGCTGGGAACTGAACCTGGATCCTCTGTGAGACTAGCAAATGTTCTTAACTGCTGAGCAATTCTCCAGCCCATTTTTTCATGTTTTAAAAATGTTTTTGACAATAAGGAATTCAGAGGTGGAGAGATGCCTAAAGAGATGGCTCAGTAGGGAAGAACATTTGGTATGTGCCTTACTTAGGGTTTTATTGATGTAAAGAGACTCAGTGACCACCGAAGCTTTTATAAAGGAAAACATGTTGTTACTGGGGCTGGCTTACAGTTCAGAGGTTTAATCCCTTTTTATCATGATGGGAAGTATGGCTGTATGCAGGCAGATATGGTGCTGGAAAGGTGGGTGCAAGTTCTACATCTGCATGTGCCAGCAGCAGAAAAAAAACTGTGACATACTTCCTCCATCAAGGACACCTATACTCAAACAAAGGCATACTTCCTAATAGTGCCACTCCCTGTGGGATTATGGGGGGCATTTTATTCACACCATCACAGTATATAAACATGAGGATCTGAGTTTGACTCTCTAGCACCCTCACTAAAATCAGATAAGACTGCACATTTTGCACATGTGTACTTGTAAACCATAGCACATTGGGGTATGGAGAAAGGAGAATCACTGGGACTTTCTGGTTTCCAGCCAGGATCTATGTTCTGATAGAAACATTGTCTCAAGAGAATAAGGAAGATTGTGATAGAAAAGCACACCTGATGCACTTCTCTAACACATCTGTACACTTCCCTACAAAGATACATACATATATGGACATGGAGGGAAAGAAAGGATGAAAAGATAGGTTGATATATATATATATATATATATATATATATATATATATATATAGAGAGAGAGAGAGAGAGAGAGGAATCAGAGAGACACTGAGAGACACAGAGACAGACACAGACAGACATGGAGGGACAGAGGGACAGACAGAGACAGATAGATAGATAGGTAGATAGATAGATAGATAGGTAGATAGATAAATAGATATAGAGCCAGCAACAGACAATGTCACAGAGGCAGAGAGAGAGCGTGTAAATTAGGGTTTTAGAAATGTTACACTTCTGTTAGTGAAGAATAATGGCCAGAGGGATGGGAGACATGAGGGCAGGAAAGGAAGATCACAGCATGGCAGCAAGGAGAGAGAGAAAAATATTTGAGAACTGTTTGTATGAGAAACATAGAGGAAAACAGGGAACAGCTATGGATGACAGGTAGATTGTGGACTATTTTTGTAAGCCTCAAGATTCTGCAAGAGGGGGAATTTTGCAGAGGGCAGATAAGTTACTGTTCAACAGGCAATTCTCACATATTGAGAGACAGGAATAATATTGCAGGTGGACATCCAGTCCTATCTGGAACAGGTAGAGCAATCAGGACTGGAATAAGAGATGGACACCCTTTGGAAAATAGCATATCTGCAATTTGCTAACCTGCATGGTGGAAATCAGCTCTCACACCTGGGAGTCCTCGCCTCTGCTGCCAGCCTGGCATTGCTGTGTCTCTGAGTTGGCCAGTGACATGGCCCAGTAAGCATCAGCACAGCCATCTCCCAACTGCTCAACTAGATGGGCATGGAATAGCCAATGTTTCCTTGGTGCCTCTTGGTTGATTCTCATCAGGCAATGCCATGTACAAAACTAAGCTATAGTGTGAACATTGCCTGTTATTTGTTAACAGGTTGTATAGATTTCAGAGGCAGTGGTACGTGTGTGTGCATGTGTGTGTGTGTGTGTGTGTGTGTGTGTGTGTGTGTGTGTACTTAGGATGGGAGTGCAGCTGATGTACTATTGTACTTATTTTCGTTGCTTTTTTTTGTGTCTTCATGGGAAACACCTTATATGTTTTCTCCATCAGCAAGTCCTAGGCTTTTTACCCATGGTGACTGAGGAAGTGGGCACTGTTTACCAAGGTCTGACAATGCTTTTCATTGTTTAGGACACATGGTTCAGCTTCATATGAACAAGAGATAATAGACCATTTTCTCAACAAGATGTATTTGCTTTCTTTCTTAATGACAGCTGCTGTGACTGGTGTGAGATGGAATCTCAAGGTAGTTTTGATTTGCCCTTCCTTCCTTCCTTCCTTCCTTCCTTCCTTCCTTCCTTCCTTCCTTCCTTCCTTCCTTCCTTCCTCTCTCTTTCTTTCATCCTTCATTCCTTTCTTTGTCAAGGATGCTGAATTTGTCTTTCTCAAACATTTATTGGTCATTAGTATTTCTTTTTTGAGAACTGACTTTGGGAGGAGTGCTTATACACTGCTGTTGGGAATGCGAACAGGTTCAGCCATTGAAGAAATCAATGTAGGGGTTCCTCCAAAAACAAAATGTAGAACTACCAAATGCTCCAGCTCTACGTATTTTTGGGTGAATACCACAAGAAATATCTAAGGCAGAATACTGTAGAGATATTTGCTGCTCCATTCACAATAGAAAAGAAATACACACACACACACACACACACACACACACACACACACACACTAAAATTTTATTCAGCCATAACTTTGAGGAAAATAGTATACATGTGTCTATATAATATACACACATATATATGTGCATGAATTTTATATGCAAGCATATAAAAAGAAAATAAATTTGTGGGACAAAGAGGCCCAGCAAGATTCTGAAATTATGGCTGCATCAGAAGCTCATTTCAAACTGGGTAATATGGAAAAACAGACAGGATTGATCATAACTAATGATAAAGTATCCTAGAGAAGTTACACCAGAATCACAGTAGATTAATCATAGACAACTGAAAAGAAGCCTCTGGGTCTGGGGAGATAGTGCATGGAAGAAAGTATTTTCTGTTTAAACACTATGATCTGAATTTGAATTTGAGTGAAAAGCCAGGTTTACTTGTACATGCCTGTAACCCCAGCATTAGGAGGCAGAGAAAGGTGAATTTTAGGGGCTTGTGGGCCAGCCAGTGTTACTGAAATAGCGAGTTCCAGAGAGAAGAAGGCTACACTGCATGTCGTGGAGATTTTATGAGAGGTGTTATTGGCTCATCAGCAAGCGTGGAAGAGAGCAGGAGAAGGGTTTCAGAGGAATAGTCAAAGTAAGAACATTTAAAAGGGAATGGAAAAATGCTCAAGACAGAAGGTGACATAGAGAGAGCATAGGGCTTGCTCAGCTCCTTTGGGAGAGCTGAGATGACTATGGGCAATATTGACTATGTATAGATCAGGGAGGGATATGGAATGAGGGGGCGAATAAAGAGGAACATTAATGTTACTTGCTTTAGACATGGAGCCAACTGAGCTCTTAACGGATAAACTTCTGAGATTTCAAGCACAATAGAACAGTTTTCCTCCTATGGTGGGAGAGCTGCCATTTGTCTTGCAGGTGGTACTATGTAGGTTATAACACTTCAGACTGTGTCAAACAATAACGTTCATTCTTTGGTGTAGAAATCCTGGCCTGAATGTAAATGCTACCAGAATGTAGTTTGATTTTGTTCATTCATTTTAGAGAGTGATGGAAGCTGCCTGAGAGAGAATCAATCTTAAGCATATGTCCCCAGAAGTGTTTGTTTACTCAGCATTTACTTATGTTTTCCTTGCAATGTCAGCTGCTTTTCTAGACATAAGCCATTATGAGCATATGGTACTTCTAGGTGTGTCACAGAAAATTCAGCTGAGTTTGTTAATTGCCAAAAGAGACAGGTATAAAACTCAGAGAGAAGCCAGAATGCATCTACAAATGAACCAGAGGCAGGTGTGACTTGCCTAATTACTCAGTGATGAGAATAGAACAGCCATTCTCATTTATTTACTCTCCAATCTTAGAATGAAGGGGCTCAGAGACTATCAAGTAGGATGTGTTGTGTGTTGCCCTGAGGCCTCTAGGCTGTGTGTTTATTTATTTCACAGTATTAAAGTATTTTTCTTTCAGAATTGCATATGTTGCATTTTGACTATATTTACCCTCTTCAGCATCTCCTTCCAGATCTACTGCCCCATTCCATCCATGTCTATCACACTTTTAATACTCATTCCTTTTTTTAACCCATTACATTCAGTTATTACTGCCTATATACTCTTGGGATGTGTGGTTGCCCTCTAAACCGTGTTCAACCTACCAGAGGTCATATGCTTAAGAAAAACTAACTCCTTTCTCCCAGGAGCTATCAATTACAAATAGCTTTTCAACTAGAGGTGGGATTTCCTACCTATGTATCTGCTTCATGCTGGGTTTTTGTCTGGCTTAAGCTTGCACAGGTCTCCTGCATGATGTTACAACCACTGTGAGGTCATATGTGCAAGTTCCTATTGTATCTGAAAGATACCATTTTGTTGTATCCATCTACTAATTCTGACTCTTCTACCCCCATGATCCCTAAGCTTTTGAAGGAGGGTGTGTGACATAGTTCTTCACTATGAACACTGTAGTAGTCACTTATTCTGTATACCTTGACCACTTGTGGATCCCTGTGTTAAAAACCATCTATTGTAAAAAAGAAGCTTCTCTAATGAGGTTTGACAGATGCACTAATTTATGGATATACAGAAAAGTTGTTAGGAATATGTTTAATAATATGTTCCTATTAGCAAAGTGATAGTAGTTAGGCACTCCACTAGGGCCTGTGTTCTATCTAGCTACAGGCTCCTGGCTTCAGTAACTGTCACAAGTATTGGATACATTTTGTAAAAGCAACCTTAAATCCTATTACAAAAGTTGGTTGCTCTCATGACATTCATACCACTGTTGTACCATTGGGTATCTCTTGCCAGGTTACTCCTCTTTGTGGCTTGTAGGGATCACAGTTGGACAAGATTACTGCTGACCTTTCTTCTATAGTTGCATGCATAGTACCTTCCAGCACTATGAAATCTGGACAATATAGATGAAGATTTCAGGTCAATACCAGCTCAATTCTCCACATTTTTTGATTCAAGTATGTGATAGAGTCTTACTGACAAATTCTGGAGAGTAACCAAGAGCAATTACAACAGCCTGCAAAGCCAACATCTCCAATACATGTAATGCATTTTGACCCTAGGCTTTATATTTGTTATTCTGTAGAATATGTATTAGGATCATTGTTACCTTATTATAGGGAAGCTCAATTTAAACTCTTTTTAATAAATGTGTATGTTTGTATTTTAGGAAACTTCTGCAGTAGTAGATTTTTTATGTGATTCCTTCAGACGTTCTTAGTGTTAGCTATCTCTCTCCATTTTTCCCTCTTTTACTTTGTCCTATCCTATAACACTCTATTTAACCCTTCTTGTTTCATTACTCTCCATTTTCCCTTTTGTCACTATTACCTATCTTCTCTCTGTTAAAGGTCCCTCCCTGTGGATTTCCTGAACTCCATGGGTAATCAAATAAAATGGACACATCTAAAGATCCAAACATAATATCCATAAATATGAAAAAAAACATGCAATGCTAGTCATTCCGGGTCTGGGTTACCTTACTCCAAATGATCATTTTTACCTATGAATTTTATTTTTCTTAACAGCTGAATAATATTCCATTATGTAAATGTACCACATTTTTATTAACTGTTGATCTGTTGATGGGTATCTAGGCTGGTTCCTCTTTTTGGCTATTTTGAATAGAGCAGCAATGGACATACATGAGCAAGTGTCTCTATAGTAAGATGAAGAGTCTTTTGGGTATATTCCAAAGACTGGTATGGCTGGATTATATGGTAGATAAATTCTAGCTTAATAGACCTATCTCTAGCTTTTTAAAGATACTCCACACTTATTTCCATAAAGCCTGGACAAGTTTGCACTCCAACCAGCAGTGAATAAAATCTTCCCTTAGCCTAACATCCACATTAGCATTTGTCATCATTTTTTAAAAATCTTAGTCATTCTTAATGGGGTAAAATGAAATTGCAAATTAGTTTTAATTTGCATTTTCCTGATGGCTAAGGATGTTTAACATTTTAAAAGATGTTTTTAGTCATTTGTATTTCATCTTTTGAAAACTCTAGTTCTATGTTCCATTTTTAAAAATTTGGTTGTTTGTTTTCTTGATGTCATTATTTTGAGTTGTTTTTATATTCTATGCAAATATACAGGTAGTCATGATTTTTTTGTCATTCTGTATGCTGCCTATTCTCTCAGATGATAGTGCCCTGTTCTGTACAGAATCCTTTTAGTTTCATTTGTTCCTGTTTGGCAATTGTTGGTCTTTATGTTGATGCTGTCAAGATCCTATTCAGAAAGTCCTTGCCTGGGCCCATAAATTTAAGTGTACTCTGTACTTTCTTCTCCATTAGGGTTAAGGTATTGTGTGTTTTGTTAAGATCCTTGGTAAATATGGAGTTTAGTTTTGTGTAAGGTGAGAGAGGAAAGTCCAGTTTTTTTTCTACATGTAGCATTCCAGTTTGATCAGTCATCTCTTGTTGATATTGTCTTTTAAAAGTGTTTACTGTTGGCCTCTTTGTCAAAAATCCGGTGGTTGTAGGAGTGTGGGCTTATATTAATCCCTGAGTTCTATTACATTGATCAATGACTCTATTTTTATAGAAATACCGTGCTGTTTTTATCATCATGATTCTGTAGTATAACTTGAAATCTGGTATAATGATGCCTTTAGTAGCTTTATTTTTGATAGTTCAGAATTTTGTGGGGGTACTCTACATCTTTTGTGTTTCTAGACAAAATTCAAGATTACATTTTCTGTTTGTGAAGAAGCATGTTGAAATGTGGTTGGGATTATATCGAATCTGTAGACTGTTTTACACACACACACACACACACACACACACACACACACACACACACACACACACACACACTGAATCCTATCAATTCATGAACAAATCTTATTAGTTCCCTCAGTTGATTTATCATAAGATATTTAATTTACTGAGGCTATTGCGAAAGGTGTTTTTCCCAGTATGTTTGTGATTTATTTATAGGAAAGTTACTGACTTTTATGTGTTAACTCTATATCCTGAACTTTTCTTTTTTGTCTCTTTCTTTCTTTCTTTCTTTCTTTCTTTCTTTCTTTCTTTCTTTCTTTCTTTTTTGTTTTTTTGAGACAGGGTTTCTCTGTGGCTTTGGAGGCTGTCCTGGAACTAGCTCTTGTAGACCAGGCTGGTCTCGAACTCACAGAGATCCACCTGCCTCTGCCTCCCGAGTGCTGGGATTAAAGGTGTGGGCCACCAACGCCTGGCTCCTGAACTTTTCTTAATTCATTTATCAGCTACAGATACTATATCATGGTATAATCATTAGGATTTTTTGTATTAAATAGTACCAAATGCAAATGGGATTCTTCCATTACTATTTGTACCCACTTTATCTCCTTGTCTTATTGCTCTAGTTAAGACTTCAAAATCCGAATTTAAGGGCGGATAGTGGGCACATTTTTTTTTTTGTTCCTGATTGCAGTACAAATGCTTTGGGATTTTCTCAGTTAAGTATGATATTGTCTATACACTTGCTATAAATTGCCTTTATTATATTGAGCTATGTCCCCAATATTTTTAGACTCTCCAGTATCTTTATCATGTAAAGTTTTATATTCTCCTTTGATTGTGACTAACAGTTTTGCAGGTTATAGTAGTCTATGCTGGATATGTGGTCTTTCATAACTTATAGACCTTCAGTTCTGGCTTGTATAGTCTCCATTGGAAGTTAGGTATTATTATGATGGGCCTGCATTATGTGAGCTGATACTTTGTCGATTTCAATGTCTATTTTTGTGTATTTGGTATTCTGACTATTATATGACATGGAGTACTTTTCTGGTCCTCTCTATTTGGTCTTTCATATTCCTTTTGGACCTTGGTAGACATCTCTTTCTTTTTTCCCTTTGATTTTGTTGAAAATATTTTCTGTACCTTTGAGCTTCATTTCTTTCCCTCCTTCTATATAAAGGTTTAGTCTTTTTCTAGTGTCTAATAGTTCCTGTATGTTCAATTCATAAGTTTTTAAAGGGTATTAATATTTCCTTCTCCTGAATGATCCAATTGCTTTACCTTGTCTTCTAGACTTGATATTCTCTTTTCTATTTGGTGAAGCTTGCCTCTGAGTGTTTTTCTTTGAATTCTTGAATGTTTCAATTTTAATTCTATTTCATTTTGACTTTTACTCAGAGGTTCTGTGTCTTCATTACTTTCTATTTTTATATATTGGATTGTTTTTATTATTTCATTAAATTGTATTTTTGTGGTCTTCACCTGACATTTGTTCATACACTCTTTTACTTATTTGATTGTTTTTTGAAATCATTGTTTTATAAATCATCTAAGTTGGTTTATTAAGGGAATGTTACTTGGGGAGTAATAATTTTTCACAAAGATTGATGTTTGCTATGGGTTTCTTTGAAATAGAAACCTTGCCTTTCTTTGTTGAGTGGGTGTTTGGATCTTTATTTCATCAATATCCCTATTCATCAGGTTGCAGATCAGGTGAATGGGGCTTATGAGTCAGTCTAATGGTAAGTTAGTGTTGATGTTGTAATGAGATAACAGAATGGGCCCCAGCTCAGTTCAGGATATTTGAAGTTTCTAAGTCCAGGATCAAACCTTCTGTAGAGTTACAAGACTGACATAATCAATCTTTGGAAGTCTGGAAGAGGTGCTCAGGGCTTGTCCTCAGGCTGCAGTGTGGGTAGAGTTGTGGTGGAGTCTGAGATCCCTTCCTGGGAAGATGGGAAGTTAGTGAGGGAACACGTAACACTCAGACAGCCTGTAGTATTAGGTGAGTTAGGCAATGTAAGCCTAGGATTTACTATCTGGAAAGGGGGAGCCATCAGGTGGGCACAGGACATGCAATCCTCAGGCAGGCCACAGTGGTCATGGGGTTGGAAACACAAAACCTTGCCTAGAAAGAGGGACTGGAGGAAGGCTGCTGGCATGTGGCATTCAGTCCCTAGGCAGGTTGTGGTGGTAGGTGTAGAGAATTCAGCATCCTTACTTGGAGGGCAAGGGTATGCTACAGAGATAGGAAGAATTTGCAGTACACATATAGTGTCTACCTGGTTGTGGAGGAGTATAAAGTGAACTTCTGGTGAGGGTAGACTTGGTAATAGTATTCCTAGGTCTGTACCTAAAGGTGGGGTCAGAGGGTAGGTATGGGACATATGGCACTCAGGCATGTCTCAAGAGTCGCCAGAGATACTGGTGTAGGTATATGGTGTCTACTTTAAGGGGTTGATGTCAGAGGGCTGAAGCATAGTTTCTGGACATGCAATCCTCAAGCAAGGCATGGTGTGTGTGGGAGTAGATGATGTACTAAGCTGTGTGTTTTAAGGAAAGTATGTCTTCTATGAAATTTATGTCTTAAATTCCATAAATATATGGATCTCATAATGATGTGAGCTTGAGAAGGTCTGTGCTTTAAGTCCTAGCTTATTTCTTCAACAGTTTTCTGATATATGGAAAGCCATTTGAATTACAAAATTAAACATTGAATATAGGTCTTACTTCTCATTTCCCACTCCAACCATAGAGCCTGGATCCTAAACATGGGAAACCAAATTAACATTTATTGTGCTTTTCTATAGGAAGAAAAAACACATGAAATAATATATGACAACTTAATAATGAGAGAGGTGGGGATAGAAGGAGATAGACAGACAGACAGACAGACAGACAGACAGACAGACAGATAATGGTAAAATGTTGAATTTAGGGACTCTACATGAAGAATGTCTAGCAAGTTTTGAACCAGTTTTGCAACTTTTCTGACATTTTAAATTAAATGTTTTAAAAGTCATGATTTAAAAAGATAACTCACTTCATGATAAAGGTCAGATGCTTTGTGCCAGAATAGAAAACATAACAAAATCAAATACAAGTCAGGGTGGTAAGCTTGTGAGAAATGCACAGACATGAGGAGAGCCCCAGGTAACACATAGGGAGGTGTATCTTTACTAGGGAGAGCCTGGCAGAAAAACCTAGAGTGTGTCTGATAAAAATATCTCCATTACTGAAAGCAAAAGGAGGAAGATTTCAAACTAACTGAGAGAGAGAAAAAAGAATTCTCAAGCCCAGGACACAAATTGGAAAGAAAACACAAATTTGGGGAAAAGCTAATTTCTAACCCCAAAGAAGGCACTGTCTACTCACTCTTCAGCAGGGACTCTCAAACAGGGACTATTAGGATTCCACTGCTGAAGAAAAACTGAGAATAAAAATGTATTCTGAAACTAAGGGAACAATGCACAATAAGGGAAAAACTGTAAGTCATAACAACAGTCAAGGATGCTTGGTTCCAGAACCGACAGGATAAATTAATTTGAGAGATTCTTCAAATTATACATATTTAAAATGGCCATGGAAGGGAGAAAAATTAAGGACTCTAAATATGGACCAAAATTCTCTAAAGTCCAACAGTCTTTGACATATTGGAAAAGCAAATCTAAGACATCTTCTAAGAATGAAAACAGTATAGCCCTGGATATAACACCACAGTAGACAAATTCGTCAGCCATTTAGAGATGGTTGAATTACAGAGAAAAACAAAGGCTAAATAGACTTTAGCCCCAAAAGAAAGACAAGGAAGAAGAAATCAGAAGGTCTTAGCTTCAGGAAGATAGTGGAACATGAAGTTGAGGCAATGTCCAAAAACCAAGGCTGAGAATTTCCCCCAAGTCTGAAGACATTAATTTATTCATGAATCCAAGATAAGAATGCTTCTTTCCAGGTGTTGGTGGTGCACTCCTTTAATCCCAGCACTCAGGAGGCAGAGACAGGCAGATCTCTGTGAGTTCGAGGCCAGCGTGGTCTCCAGAGCAAGTGCCAGGATAGGTTCCAAAGTTACACAGAGAAACCCTGTCTCAAAAAACCAAAAAAAGAAAAAAAAAGAAAAAGAAAAAAGAATGCTTCTCACTTGGACACACTGAGGCACAACAGTGGAACAGAAATCAACGATGGAAATTCTTGTTCTTCACTAAGAAGGGAAGCTATAATGTGGTACAGTGCTTGGTGGCTGTTTTCTCAATTGCAACAATAAGGTGTTACATTAGGGGAAAAATCTTAAAGGGAAAGTGTGAGAAAGGAAATTCAAATGTACATATATGGGAGCTGTAAGTAAGCATTCAGTGGAGATCACAGCTTTTAGATTAAGTAAGCTTGATTCTACTCTTGTGTCTTTTAATACCTGTGTGAACTGTAGTGAGGCATCTAACTTCTGAGTCTTCACTCATTCAATACATGTACTGTATTTCTGTCTTTTCCTATTGTAAGGATCAAAACCCCTTCCTCATACATAATAGACATATACTCTACAACTAAGTCTAGTCTCTCACAGAGATTGATATTTTTTTACCACCACAGCTCCATGTACCTGGGTTAGAGGGTGTTGACACAGAGAGGAAAGAGAACATGAGATCCACTTGTTGTCTGGTAAGAAAGGCTGTCTAAATCCAGGACCCCATGAAAAGGTTGAAAAACTTCTCTACTTGTTGTGTTTTGGTATGAAAGAAGCCTCAACACTTAGGAAAGTTGGACCTCATACAAGATGGAGGTGCCCAACTCATCAGTTCTGCTCAGGTTAATGCTGTAGCTTTCCCTCAGAGTTACATGGGGTTGAATTCCATTTCTGAAAGTCTTGTGCATATTTCTACTTTGAGTTGCTAATCAGCACTCCCTCTAACTTGCAAGAGAAGCCCCCGAGGTTTTGCTGATTCAAGTAGAACAGAATATAAACTTATTATGGGGCATAAAGCATGAGGCAATCCAACTGAAACAAGTTCAGAAAGTAAATTTCATTTAGACCTAAGTGAATAATCTTCCCCACTTCTTGGGCAGACGGGAACAAAGCACTTGTCTGGAATAAGAACTGTCACATCCGAGTTGGCAAGTGATTGTGCTTTTATTATCCAGTGCTCTCTCTTCAGAATGGAGAGGAGAGGGGTTTCAGTCAGTGCAGGATTTCTGCATGGGCTGGACTAAGTCTGATCCATGATTTACCACAAGATGGATGAGCAGATATGGCTCTGTTCATTATTAGGATCTTTGATAATGGCTGAAAACCTACCCTCCTAACCCTCTTGCTGCAGAGGCATGGTGGTATTTCCTAGATCTGGGAGTGAGTAGCATACTGGCTAATGCTTTAAGGCAGAGACAGATGAAAAGGGTCAGACATGAGCTCCTATTTTGACAAGTGATCATTGGAAACCCATAGCTAAGAATAAATTACCCTTCCATTGGCTATTTCCATATAGGGACAGTCTTAGAATACCAGGGAGTTTGCTTAAATGACTACATGGCCCCCTGGACTGTTTTCTTAGTGTTCAGGAATTACTACCTGGCTTGGGAATAGAGACAAAATTAACACTACTCTTAAAGTGTGAAATATTAGGTGAATACACAAAATGGATAATTTAGAAATTCTGGGAGCTTTGAATTCCCAATGCTTCTCTGGTCCTGTGATTTTCTAATCTTGGTTGTTAGCATGTTTGATCAGGAACTGTCTCGATGATTGGTAAAGTCTTCTGTGTGCATCCATGAGGGAAGTCCCACTGTGAATATGGGCAGCAGAACATTGCAGGCTGCATGCCCTGGGTGGGACAGGACAGACCAGCTAGCTCAGTTTTCCCTTTCTGTTTCTGTAATCTTTTGCTTATCATGCTAGGCTGTAACTGCCATGATGGACAGAAACTTCTAAAACTCTGAAAAAAAAAAAAAGCAAATCATTCTCTCCTTATTGAAAAACCATCAGACATGTGTCTCAGTGGTTTGAAGAAAATTAACATAGTTAGTTCCTTTTTGTGTGTGTTCACTATTAAAATTTATAGTAGACTTTTTGGGAAAAAAGTTATGGTCCAGCCCTCATGTTTTGTTTTATTCATGTGCCTGGGCTGTTGACTCATGTATTTCAGGGTCTGTGGCTGCCTGGTGTGAGTAGTAGGTGTGGGCTAATTATTTTAGAAAACAATACATAGAAGAAAGGAAGACAGAACTGAGTTAGAGAGACTTACATTCAATACTACTTTAATTCATTCAGTTACTTAATGAACAATTCCCAGGCATCTGGTCTATGCCAGACATTTTGCTGGCAGTGGAGCTAAAACAGTGATATGTTCTGCCCTCTCAGAGTTCACATTCTACAGAAAGTGTACAAATAGAAAAAAAAAAGTACATAGATTAGTTGTCATAAGATTTGAAGGGAAATAGCCTGGGGGGAGGAGTGTACTGAATAATAAGACATAAAGAAGTCTCTCTTTGAGGTTTAGTCCCTAAAAGAGGATTGCAGGACCATAAATAGAGGAAGGGGAAACTACAAAGGGGTATCTGAAAAAATACAAGGATGGGACCTTGCTTAGCAGGTTCTAACCATAAAGAGGTAAAAGAGACAGATAAGGTTTGAGAAGGGGTGGGAACCAGTTCCTGTAAGAAGTTGTAGACCCTGTAAGTGTGAGGGCGTTCCTTTAGAGGACTAGGCATGAATAATAGGTTAAAGCGGAGGAGGGATATGTTTGATCCACACATTGAAAGGATCATTGTGATCTCTGAGGGAACTTTGAGAGGATACAGGTGAAGTAGGAGCATACCAGACATGAAATAGCAGTGGAACTGAATGGAACAATGTGGTAGACAGGAGGTGAGATGAGATCCATTTTCTGGGCTAAATGACAGATTTTTTTCCATGTTGAACAGTATAAGGAGTTTGACTGAGGATGGTTCTTCAGATAAACAATATGTGTATATTGCTCTGACTGGGCTCAGGGAGACAATATTCATATTTTACCTGGCCAGTCAAACAAACCAGACCTCACAACATCAACTTGGTTATGATTAGTAAGAGTAGACACCCACATCTTGCTCCTAATCTTAGGGGAAAGTCTTTAGTCTGTTTTTCCATCAAGTTAACAGACTATTTCCTCTCAATTCCATACTTCCATTTAGGATACCTATTCACTATTTTTTTCTTTCTTAAGTTTACTTTTCAGTTCTGAAGTTTTTTGTTCTTTTTTAATTTTTAGATAGGGTTTTATAATGCCCAGGTTGACTTTGAACTTGCTGAGCATCTCAGGGTGAATAGAGCTGATCTCATTTTCACGCCCCAAATGCTGTAGTCATCAGAGTGCAACTCAACCTCTGTTTCTCATTTTTTAAATTTCTATGTGGCCATTCGCTAGTCTTCCATTTATTTACTATTAATTTTTATTTGCTGTAAAATGTGCCTTGCCTACCACAGTTCCCAGGATGGAACTGACTGGAATAGTGAGGGAATGAAGAAAAGACCAACACAGAGAAACAAAGAAAAGCTAGGATCAGGTGTACTGGAATCTCTACAAAGAAACTGCAACATTCTAGAAGTTCTGGTGTTTATTGTATACAGTTGAACAGACAGATGCAGTTATTACACAAAGTTGAACAAGGAGAAGGAATTATTACATGCAGATAAATAAGAAAGTAGGGCTATTATATACAAAGGAACAAAGATATGGGTTTAGCTAATTTCATAAGAGCAGTCTCTAGAAGGGAACATTCTTCAGATCATAAATATCTGGGGGCAGAAAGGTATTGTGGAAATTTTCTGTATTCACTATCACCATGTTGCCCATTGACCAGAGGTAGGTTTCACCATCCCTCTGAGCCTCACCCTGTAGGAGGGGATGTTTTGTTATTTTCCCATGGATCCAAGGCTATGATCTTTGATATGGTCATGCTGTGTCAAACAACACATAACCCATGTCTTCACTCACTCAGGACTTCCTGTGATCAACATAGAAATATGATTAACTACCTGCTATAGAACTGTATTCATAACTGCCTGCTAAAATATTTTAAAAGTTTTTATCAGATAATTATGACATTTCCCTGTCTTCTCAGTATTAACCTTTACTGAGGTCCTGTTTTGTGGATCTCTCTCTCTCTCTCTCTCTCTCTCTCTCTCTCTCTCTCTCTCTGTGTGTGTGTGTGTGTGTGTGTGTATAATGATTGAAATCTAGACATTCCCAGCTATGCTATGTGACTGAGCATGTTATTAAAGCCTCCAGTTTTAGCTGGTATAAATGGGTTTGATAAGAGTCTTGAAAATTAATGTCCATTTGGGATCCCACAATATAATTGTTAAAATGGATCTTTGTAGCTAACATTAAAGACTTTAAGATGAAATTATCTTGGATTTGGAGTGTACTCTATGCTACACCCAATGATATCCTTACTCATAGAGGAGATGCTACAAAGAGACACACAATAGGTCAAGTGAAGGCCAAGGCAATGTGAAGGCCAGTGCTAGAAGTAAGTTGTGATGCCATCAGCCAAATAAGACTTAGAGGCATGAGGCACTGGAAGAAGCAAGAAGGATATCTACCCTGGGTACTTTAGAATGAGAAAAGTTATTGATTCAGATTTCTGCCTCAATTCTTATACAATAACTATCTGATGATTTGGTCACCACATGAGTAGCAACATGTTATGGGTGCCCTAGAAAACAAAGTAGTCTATTCTAACACTGTTCTGGCAAGGGAAGGTGAGGGTAGAAGTCGGCTCTACCTGTTATCTTGACCAAATAATGGAGCAGGAAGAGTGCATTCTGGTTAGAGTGGCCCTGCTGCAGAATAGAAGTCTACACAATTTAACAGTTATAGTTGTTGGCAGTGCATGACCCAGGTGTTATTTTCTTACTTTTCTGTCTTATTAGGTTGATTTTTCTTCTGGTCCTTTGATTAGACAAAATAGAGAAGTTTTTTTTTGAAACTTCTCTTGTCTTTAATTTTCAACTGTGATCACTGGTAATTCTAGGTGACTGGCATTTTCTGCTCCAAATGTGGGAAACAGAGTTGACAAGAAAACCTGTCCGTAAGTCATGATATAGGTACTGTGAGACATAGTTGGCTCACCTCTATCTATTTGGTAGGGACTTTTTAAAATTATGTTTGAGAAATAGATTTAAGTTGTGCTTAATGGACACATAAATCTATTTGTTTCTACAATTAGAAGTTCTCAGGTAGTTTTGAAAGAGTTCCCATTTCTTTATTCTGGGAGGTTGTTTAACTTATTATTGTATAACTTTTCCTAATGTCATTCTCTGGTCCCACAGACATTGAGGTAATCCTCTTAGGTTCAAATCCTCCTTAAGAATCATAGATCAGTCAAGTCTTTTAACTCAGGGGAACCATGAGCCTTAATGCAATGATGGTCAGAACTGTCCTTTGCTCTTCCCCTTTACTTAGGAGTCATTGCTTTAAGGAAGAAGGCATCTCATTAATAGTATTTTAAAAAGAGTTTTGGCTTTAGAATTTTCTTCACCATAGAATTATTCAGGCCAGCCCTCCCAATATGAATATGCTATTATTTAATTTACATGAATGTTTTCATGAACAGAGTCTTTGGAATGAGTAATTAGATAGTGGAATGCTCCTTTGAAAAGGGCAGTGGGTGAGTCTCCTCCACCTCCATGCTTTTTTTATGGTAATTAAGGCTGCTGTCCTGTAATTATCTCCATTTACTCCCACTGTCTGTCTCTAGTCTTGTCTTCTAACATCCTTTCTGTTCTGTCACTCCTGTCTGACCAGTTAGCCTTCCCCTGCTGTGCTCCTGAATTTTGTCTCAGCTTTTCAAGAGACAGACATGTAGGACATGGCTGTCTGTCTTGGGGGTGATTTCTCTACACACCGCATGTAGTAGTTTATGAACTCAGTTATGTTTCTGGACTTGTGTTTGTGTTGGTGCAACTTTTCTAAAACACATTACATACTGTGTGAGACTTGGGCCATTGTTTCCTGCTTTGCTACACTTTGAGATTAAAAAATGACAGCTTAAATAATTGTGAAATGAATTCAAGAGAAGCTGAAGAGATAGTCACAGGGTTGGTGAGTTACGCATTCATTCTTTTAGGGTAACTAACTCCATCCATATGTCTATACATTCAACTAAGAAATACAGATAGGGCTCCTCAGTATCAGGTGTGTTTGATAAACATTGTAGAGGTTTCAGAGATAGATGTTAGACAGAATGGCAGAATGGTTAAGATTTGAACTCCAGAAAGGTCTGAATTTGGACTTTTGTGCTTCTGAGCTTTGATGTCCTCATATTTATGTTTGTTATGATGTTCAACTAACAAATCTATAAATTATGTGGTATAAGTCCACATTTTGGGCAATCATTAATAAATTATATCATTCTGGTTTGAAGACATTTATAGGATGGGAAGGAACAAAGGCTGTCTCCAGAATTATCAGAACACTTTTAGAATATACTATGAGCAGAACATTTGTGAATTTAAGGCAAGAGCCAATTTTAAGTTGATAACAAGGTACGTACATACATTTCATCATCTTGCTGGATACCCATTAGACTCTTGTAGCATAGACATGGTCTTTGCTGAATTAGAACAGCATGTGAGGTCAGAGATTAAAGTGCATCTTCATTTTTTTTAAATATCGAGCATTTTTATATCCCCCACTTCATTACCCTGTATCCACTCCATAGCTCTGGACAGGCAGTTTATGAATTGGGAAAACTGATCTATATCAATGGAATCCTTTGCTACAATGATTTTGGTTGGACCTGAACAATGGACGAAAATTTACAAAAAAAAAAGACCTGCTAAAAGGAAGAGAGTGATACTGTGATTATTTTCTCCCAGCCTTGTCCTTGGCTGTTTCCTTCCTCTGACGGTCATAACTTTTCGAAAGCTGCCTCTTCACAACCAGCACCCTCTGGAGGGCCCAGCCATGGCTTTCTGCCCCATCCCCCTTTATTCTAAGAATGGTTGATGTTTTCCCAGAATGCTGTATCATACCTTCCTTATTCCCATCAGTAGTGTGTGTGTGTGTGTGTGTGTGTGTGTGTGTGTGTGTGTGTGTGTGTGTGTTTCCTGCCACTACTCTGAGCCTTGGTCATTTAGGAATTATTCTTCTTTGTGCATCTTTGAGGGTAGATGACTCCCTGTGGAATGGGCCAAACCATATCTCTGAGATAATGCTTGTGCTTAGAAAAACATAGATTAAAGGATCCTGTATTTTCCATAAAGAATAGAAGATTGGAAGAAGTGGGGGAAGGTTCGAGAATTGTCTTCTCAAATGAACTCACAAGGGAAATCCTTGTGCCTGCAGGTTCTTACATTTCTCCTCTCAGAGAAATCCATCTCTTTCTCTCGAATGTGACCAGCAGGCCCTGCAGTTGCTGCTGGTTGCAGGGATTTTAATCACCTATGCGAGCACTTGATAGGGCTATGAAATATGGCCCCTGAAGGCCTCTGAACTGCCTTTCCCCTTCCTCAAATGGTGAATAATCATTGAGCTGCTCCACAGTTTTTGATATGAAGCTCAAATCAAGCCATGAAAAAAAACCTATATTTCATCAGGTAGCATATTTTTGGTTCCTGGCAGTAAATTACCTTCACTCTCTCTGTGCTATGGGACACATTTGGAAAGGTCAGTTTGGCACTGTGTAAATTAACCAGAGGGCCATCAGAGTTGAATGCAATGTATTGAAAATATGTATTGATGGGCATCACATTGGGAAGTGACATGGTCATTGGGCCACTGGAGCAAAAGGCAGAATTATACCATGGGCCTTTGAGTAGTTGTTATTGTCACACAGAATGGTCTTTCAAATGGTTATGATGGGACAATGGCAGCAATTCTCATTTCCAAAGCTTCCTGTTGGAGGTGAGAACTGAAGTTTTCTAGCTAGGAGACAACTGAGAGTTTGGCATCTGTAGGTTTTATCCCTGCAAGTATCAACAGTACTGGCATGTTGCTCAAGCCCACAGACAGCCTTTGCTGTGTCATCTACCTCAGTGGATGCCCCTAGAGTTGTACAGGGCTGCAGAGTCATGGAAGATGGCTCTGAGTTTACAACTGCAAGTCTGGTAGGAGATAGCATAGTTCAGGAATTAGGAGGAGGGCTCTGAGAGCAGACTCACAGGATTTTCACTTGCCAGTTTTATGACACAGGGCATAGATTTTATTTGTTTGGGGGGATCTTTGGATCCTTCTTTTATAAAGTATTAATAGGAGAAATATCCTACCAAGTGACAAATAGGAGCATATGAAATTAATAAAGCTTCCACAGAGTAAATGAAACAACCACATGAGTAAAGAGACTCATGAAAAACTGGAAAAAAGACAAACTTTGCCAACTATGCATTATTCAAGGGATTAATATCTAGAATACAAAAAGAGCTGCAAAATTAAACCGTACCCCTCTCAAATAACCCAAACAATAAATCAGGCTAGTAAATGGAATAGTCAACTCCCCAAAGAAGAAATAAAAATGACCAATAATTATTTGAAATTGTGTTTCTCATCCTTATGCACCAGAAATGCAAATTAAACCTGCTTTGAGAGTACCTGTCTTTCCCAGGTTGTGTGTTTGGATCTGGGAAGCAAAAGTGGACAAAGAAGGAAAAAGGCCTGTCTCAGGCTCTCTACACAGTCTTCACTTGATTGTTTTACTGCTTTTATGTTGCTGTAATGAAACCATTACCCAGACAAAGCAGCTCAAGGAAAGAAGGACTGATTTGGGCTCAGAGTTTGAGACTATAGCCCATTATAGTGGGGAAGTCATGGCTGCAGGCATCTGGAGCATCTGGTTACATTGTGTATACAGTCAGGAAGCAGTGAGTGATGGATGCTTAAGAAGAGTAGAAGCAGAAGGGGGTGAGGGGGATTTTTATGGATGACTGTCATGGATAGTAAGCTGAGAATTTTTAGAGGACAGTCTTGACTCTCTTCTCTCTTCTTGAAGACTATTGCTGTTCTGCTGCCTGTAAGCCATCCCATTGGTTGTGGTTGCCTTCTGCAGCTTGACTTCAACATTTAATCAATCAGCAATGATTATGCACTTAGTGTATTTCAGGTACAATGCAAGGTACAAGGACTATAATGACAAACAGTTTAAGAATGACAGAAAAAGCAAGGGAACTTGAAAGTAAGTATTCAAATTGGAGCAATGATGCAAAGAAGAACAGAGGGCTGTGGTACTTGTCATAACTCCAAGGAAGCAGGTAAGTTGGAGCTCTCTGGGAGTGTCATTAAGGCTGGGTATGGAAGGATGACCAGGAGTTGCCCATAAAGAGCAGGTACAGCAAGAGTGACTACTGATGGCTGAATCATTCCTAAAATACATAGATGTGGGACATCTATCAAGACAGGTTTTCTATTCAAATGTCTGGCACGTGACATGATAGGTTGGTCCATCAAACTTTGCTAAATGGAAGAATGGGTAGTAGACTGATTTATCTTCAATGAGTGAATGAATATAATTCCATATTAGAAAAAAATCCAGGGTGATGCTCTGGGTCTGGTAGCAGACATCTTAGCAGGTTGAGGAAAATAATTTCTTCATCCCCTAGACTCCTTGGACCTCTTCTCACTAGTTTTGGCTTTTGTAATTTCTCTCTTCAACCCTTTCTTTCTATTCTCTGGACATGAATAACTCCTTCTTCTGAAAAGTATTTAATCCAAACAGGATATGATCTCCTTTGTTGTGGCCTAGCAACATTGCTAACCCCATCCTGTTGTACATTTAAAAAGAAGAATTGAGAACTACCACAAATGGTCATCCTTAAGTTCCTTATACCTTAACAGCCCACCAGAAGACAACTTTTCAAATAATACCTCTAGTGGTAGCTTGAGGAATCAATACTAATGACATGCTGTACAGCAAGACTCTGACTTTGGGTTCCAGTGCTAGCTGCTTTGAGCTGATCTATCATAGGCCAAATTGTAAAGCAGTGAAAAATGACCTAATTTGGTGGCTCGTTTACACAATATGGATCCTGGTGGAGCTTTGAGGGCTTTATTAATAATAGCATCTGATGGCTTATTGGATGTGTGGCACCCAATTACTGGATTTGACAGTACAAGGTATATATTAATGACTTATTAGGACTGACCAGGCTTGTAATTGATCACTAATGAGGCAGATTTGCTTGCACATAGGCAAAGTGAGATTTTGAAACTCTTTAAACAAGCTCTGCATAGATGCCATAAGAGAAGTGGTCTACTAAATGGGTTATAAATATTTCACAAAGACCACTTCACAGTACTCATTTTACTAATTTTTAAAATGACACCTGGATGGCTACTGAAAAGCCCCCATTGGTGGTTGCCTTTAATGTTCAACATTCTTGATTGCAGGCTTTGACAGCAAATGACTGCAGTTTTCTTGAGCGTCTTCTTATTTCTGTGACAACAGAATCAAGTCTTGGGACTGAAGGTGTTATTCTGTGATGGGTTAATCCCTATCAAGCTGCTTTAGGTTGACAGAGACAAAGCATATCGTATGCATACTTTCCAAATACTCCCAAAATTAACTAATTCTAACCACAACTGTAACTGTTCATTGATGCAAATATAAAATGTTATCCTCCCCTTTGACCCTGGTTTAAATAAACCTGCATTTTTCTAAAGTTCCTGCATGAATTTTTCTATAAAAATGATCTAGATCTGTTGAACAAACTTTAGTTTTCCATCTGATCTTTCTCCTCTTCGTATTAATGAATTTTACCTAATTGAATGAACCGAATGCCACAATGGACAAGTGTTCATTCTGAGCAGGGGCGTCATAGTCCCAAGAAGGCATTTTCTCAGTAACACTTAGCAAAATGATATCTATCAAACCACTGGTGCAGTTAGAATTTAATTTGCTCTATCAGCTGCCATTGTCATGCTACTTAACCTTAAAAAAGTAATTTTCCTCAAGAGTTCATAATTCCTTTTACATTTCTTTTTCCCCCTCACTGAATGAATTTAATAAACTATTATGAAATAAAGGACTGTGTAAGGGCCATTCTTCACAAGATGACAAGGAAGAGGACAGTCTGTTTTGCCTCCACCTTTCCAAGCTTACCTTAACTATCTTTTACCCATCAACCGGAAGCTGATGTTTTCCATGGAAACTATCATGCTGGTACTATGATGATGCTAAGGTGCTCTGCTGTTGCTATGACATCCCTCTAAAGAAGGAAGAGGGGAAATACTGGCTTAGAAGGGGAGTAACCAAAGGAAAATGTAGAAAAAAAGAAGGCTTAAGGACAAAGGAATAAAAGGAGAGAAATGGGAAAGAGGTACCAGGAGAACGACTCTATCAGTGAAGTGCTGTCCCTATAAGCATGAGAACCTAAGTCTGATACTCAGAATTTTTGTAGAAATACATGGGGTAGTGGTAAACACTTCTAATACTGGCACTGAGGAGCTAGAGACAGAAAATCCCTGTTGCTGACTGGGCTAGCTACTTGCATGCTACTGAGAGACCTCACATACATGTATATATGTACACATGAATATGCATCTATACACATATACAAAAGATGTGCGAGGTAAGAGTAATAAGGGAAAAGGATAAATACAGGAGAGCAGCTGTGAAAAGTGGGCAGAACTACTGCCTTTTTTTTAGCTCCAATTTTTCCCACTGGACATGTAGCCATGCTAACAACTCCCATTTTTTGATCTCTGTGGAATAGCAATTCTCAATTACAGGTGATTTTATTTTCTTCTTGAAGGGATGTCTGACATTTGTCCGAGGACAGTTTTGTTATTATCATTGGTGGTGGTGGAATGATGTCATGGGCAGATGACAGATGTTTGGGTTGGCCAATGTCCATCAAAGTTTATGTCTATTTGTACTGGCTAGTCTTAAGTCAATTTGACACCCAAACTAGAGTGATCTGAAAGGTAGGAATGTTAATTGAGAAAATGCTTCCATAAGACCCAGCTGTAAGGCAGTTTCTTAGTTATTGACTTGGGAGGGACCAGACAATGTGGAGAGTTCCATTCCTGGGCTGGTGTTCCTGGGTTTGTAAGAAAGCAAGCCACAGGATGCAAGCCAGTAAGAAAGCACCCTTTTCTTCCAGCTTGCTTTTTGGTCATAGTGTTTTGTCACGGCAATAGAAACCCTAACTAAGGCAAGTTGGTACCAGGATTGTGAGCTATCTCTGTGATATATCTGACCATGTTTTGGGGAAGATTATGGAAGAACTTTTGTAGTTCGGGCTGCAGTGCAGAAGATGGAGGCCAGGCTTATGAAGTTCAAGAGGGAAGCAGAGACTATACTAGGCTTTTTGTGTGAAGAATCTGTAATTCTGGTTATATGGGACTGAACCAAGCCAAACAAAGTTCGACCAGTATAAATAACTCAATGTCCAGTTATCTGAGATTTACTCAAGATCTGAGTTCTCCAAAGGGCTTAGATGACTTATCTGGTTCTACCCTCTGCTACACACCCAGTTTGTCTTCTGGGCTCTGGCTGATTCCACTCCACTGTTGCTGCTGTTCTAGGTAGTCATCCATGGTACTGACATCTCCAGAATGCTGTGGTCTTCTGCTGCAGCTGGGCTGTACCTTCACCAAT
The DNA here is from genome assembly GCF_003668045.3 of Cricetulus griseus. Taxonomy (NCBI): domain Eukaryota; kingdom Metazoa; phylum Chordata; class Mammalia; order Rodentia; family Cricetidae; genus Cricetulus; species Cricetulus griseus. The sequence continues at coordinate 120,935,191 of NC_048596.1, read as the reverse complement.
AGCCTCTCCAAGGCTCTCCTCATTGTGCTAAGCCTCAGCTACTTTGCATTGACCCCTTCATGCTAGGCCTTCAACTGCCAATGAGGATGCACCTGTACTGATAGCTTCTCAGAGTGCCAAGCCTCAGCTACTCTCCATGACTCCTTCATACCTTCAAAACCAGTACCATTTGGGTAACTCTTACACATCACCAAGTTTGGCTGCCAGGATTAGGTACAACCTTGGCTGCCCCTGAGTGTACACTCAGGAAACACTTCCCAGAAAATTTCATCTCAACAAGGCTGGTTTCTTCTTTTTTTAATAGTTTAGTTAATATTTAATGATAATTAACAGTTTAATTTAGATAATGGTAACAATACAGATGCTAATTTCCCAACTGTTTTTAAATCACATTTTTTTAAAAAAAATTAGAAACAATCTTGTTTTACATGTCAGTTCTAGTTCCGTCCCCCTGCCTCCTCCCCTGTCCCCCACCAACACTCCATGGGGGATCTTCAAAGGGCCTACACCCTCCCCTGTGTTTCTTGGCTGTGAGAGTATCCCTCTATGTGGAATGGGCTCCCGAAGTTCATTTGTACACTAGGGATAAACACTGATCTACTACCAGAGGCCCTATAGACTGCCCAGGCCTCCTAACTGACACCCACGTTCAAGGGATATGGGTCGGTCCTATGCTGGTTTCCTAGCTATCAGTCTGGGGTCCATGAGCTACCCCTCGTTCAGGGCAGCTGTTTCTGTTTCTGTTTCTGTATCTCCTGCCTGATCTTGACTCCTTTGCTCATCACCCCTCCCTCTCCACAACTGGATTCCAGGAGTTTGGCTCAGTAGAACTGAGTAACTAGTGGTCATTAAGAAGAAATCAGCCTTTCTTCTTAATGACCACTAGTTACTCAGTTCTACTCAACCACCATCAAGTATCCCAGCAAAGCAAAGGTTTCACATTAGTAGTTCTGGTATCTGGGCTTTGAGTTATTTATACTTTTCGAGTTTGGTTTGACTTGGTTGTGACTGTGCCCTGGTTCCTGCTATTTGAAGAAGGTATTTTATTTTCAGTTTTACAGGAGATAACAGCTGAAAAACCTTAAACGTTTGAAAGATATTTTGGGTTTTTAGAGAGACTAGATATTTTAAAGAGACTAAAATTTCAATGTGTTTGAATTGGTAAAGACTGTGGAACTTTTAAAGTGTTTTTATGCTTCTAATGTGAGATAGTTGGACTGAATATGAAATGAAAGGTGTTGCTTAATAGTGATGTGCTTTTGTATAAATTTTACAGGGGGTTAGTTGTGCTGGCTTGTCTTATGTCAACTTGGCACACAAACTAACATTATCTAAAAGTGGGGAATTTTAATTGAGAAACTGCCTCCATAAGGCCCAGCTGTAAGGCAGTTCCCTAATTAGTTATTGACTGGGGAGGGCTCAGCCATTGTTGGTAGTTCCATCCCTGGGCTGGTAGTCCTGCTTTTAATAAGAAAGCAGACTGAGCAAGCCAGTAAGTAGAACCCTCCATGGCCTGCACATCAGCTCCTGCCTCTAGGCTCCTGCCCTGTTGAGTTCCTTCCTGATTTCCTTCCATGATGAATAGCAGTGTGGAAGTGTAAGCCAAAAAACCCTTTACTCCCCAACTTGCTTTTTGGTCATGGTGTTTTATCACAGCAATAGAAATCCTAAGTAAGACACCATTCAAACCTATGAATGTGATCCTATTTTTTATATAGTCTTTGTAGACACAATCAAGTTAAGATGAGGGTGGGCCCCAATTCACTGACTGACAGATTAGAAGAGAAAAACTGGGTTCAAACATGTAGAAGGATGGTGGCTACATGAATACAGGAACAGAATTTAAAGTTCTTCTGCTGTAGGCCAAGGAAGGCTAACATATCAAGGCGCCTGGGAAACTCAAAGGGCTTCATAGGGACAAAACCTTCTGACACCTTCATTTTGGATTTCTAGTCTGAAAATCTGAGAGGAAATATATTTATGTTATCGTAAGCTGTTCAAATTGTGTAGAAATGAGTCTGTTGAAAAAATTTCTATTAAAGATGCTGATTAGCAATTTACATGGAAAAAGACAGTGACTATATAGACAATACTATGGTATTGACCATGGTAACACTAAGGTGACCAACCCTAGGGTTTCACTCTCATTTAAGAGTCTTACTTGTGTTTTGAAGCAGTTTCTGTGCTTTCAAACTCTTTCCTGATTCCTATACATTGTTTAACGTTCAGAGCTTTTGTTTATTGGTACACCAATTAACTTGTGGACTTCCAGCAGGCACTTCTTTGTTTGAGTCCTTTAAAATCCAACAGCACAATATACTGGGAGCTCGATATACAATTTAGAATAAGAGAAGTACAATTGCTGGTAGATAATTCAGTAACAGTGTCCTGAGGTACTTCATGTTGGTACAGCATAGTGTGAGGTCTTGAGATGCTGTTTTTCAAGTTGTAACTGTGTCCTAAAATTGGAGAAGTCGTTGAGAAAGTCAAGCCAAGCAATTTTGAGGTGATTAAAATGTGGAAAAGCATTGTCTTCTAAAAAAAAAGATTTCTGAGTTGGAAGTCTACTTCTGTCTCTTTGAGCAACTTCCACCTAATCAATTGTGCTTGCTAGTTTTATATCAACTTGACACAAGATAGAGTCATTAGAAAGGAGGAACCCTTGATTGAGAAGATACCTCTATAAGATCAGAATGTTGGCAAGCATGTAGATCATTTTCTTAAGTAGTGATTGATGGGGAAGGGTCCAGATCATTGTGGGTAGTACCAATTCAGTGCTGCTAATTCAGGAACAAACCAGTAATCAGCACTCCTCCATGGTCCCTGCATCAGCTCTTGCCTTTAGGTTCCTATCCTGTTTGGGTTCCTGTCCTCATTTCATTTGATGGATAGTAATGTGGAAGCATAATCCACACAAACTCGTTCCTCCCTAACTTACTTTTGCTCATGGGGTTTCACAGCAATACAAACCCTAGTCAAGAAACTATTGAAGTTCAGGATTGTCTATTGTAGAGTGGGAATGTGTATTAGGATTCTCTAGATGAACAAAACTGAAAGAATGAACACACACACACACACACACACACACACACACACACACACACACACACACACAAACACACTTTATTAGAGTGGCTTACAGGTTGTGGCTCAGCTAGCCAAACAACGGCTGCTACCAACAAAAAGTCTAAGCATCTAGTAATTGCTCAGGTCACGATGCTAGCTGTCTTAGCTTATCTTCAGTACATGCCATAATCCTGAAAAAGGATGCTCTAATGCCAGTAAAGGAATGAACTTGACTGCAAGAGTGAGGGCAAGCAGGTAAATAGAAAAAGGTCCCTTCTTTTATGTCATTTATATAGGCTGCCATGATAAGGTGTTTCCCAGATTAAAGGTGGGTCTTCCCATTTTAAATGTTGTAATTGAGAAAAATCCCTAACTGGTGTACCCAGCTGCTTGGGTTTTAGTTAATTCCAGATATAGTCAAGTTGACAAGTAAGAATAGCCATCACAGTACATGATGCCCCCTGCATAGAATTGTTATGAAGATCAAGAAGGCAAAGAGCCAGACAAAGGCACTAGGGTTGAAGCTTGACAGTTTATTCCTATCAAACATGGTATAAACATCTTGTCTTGTTTCATGTAGGTGACACACTTGCTATGCCACACATCTGGGCAATATTTCATGATTAGTATTAGGAAGTTATAACTTCAGACTGAAGCTGCAACATTGAAATGAAAGCGCTGAGAGGGTGTCTATGGTAATAGAGGAGAGAAGGTGATTGGTTGGGAACTTTCCTTAGTCATCCTCAGCATTATAACTAGCAGAGATAGAAGATGACATTATGTTTATGAAAATAACTTGGATAATGTGTGTTCATCCTGAAGAGGACCCTTGGCCCTCTTGTTCAATCTCTATTAAAAGTTTATAATGTGGCAGATTCTCTGTGAGAATGAGCATGCCCTGATGGGCTGGAAATTTGTGCTGATTCATGGAGGAGTTCCCAGAATATTTCAAAGGCAAAGGAAATTAAATGGAAAATGCATCTAAGTGATGTCCAAGTGAATCATCTTTGTGTCTAAGACCAGAATTGGGCAAGGAAAGGCGAGCTTTGTATTTCTCTTGCACAAGTTAAGAATATCTTCTACAAGTTACTCCTGACCTTTGATAGAGGGAGGGCTCCTCTATCGGTGGAGTATTGGTGTCTTTGGAGGGTGAAAGTAACTTCTAATGCATACAATGCTGTAATACTTCTTATCTACTAGATCAGGTAAATCTGCAAATCTGTTAATTAGCCATTGGAGTGTCCTTAGATACTCTACAAAGAGTTGGGGAAAGATGAACTCATCTTATTGGTAATCACTACTGAGTACTTTTTGAAATGTTTTTCTTTTGCAAAAATGGAATGAAAGCAAATATCAGAGGTTAGCTAACTTCTATTTTACCAAATTGATAGTGCTACTCTAGCTATTAATGTCTCCCTGTAAATGTTTCACAATTTGGATAAAATAATTACATATAAATATTTGACATGAGTTTAGGGAAATTCTGTGTACATGTAACTTTGGGACCACTCTTTATATATTCTTCCATTTTCTCTCTTGTTTCCAAGCTGAAGCTATTTATGTATGTATGAATAGTGAGATCAGAAATATTTCTCTTCCTTATCTCCACACTCCTTCCATCTTTCCTGCTCTGTCTGTCTGTCTGTCTCTGTCTCTCTCTCTCTGTCTCTCTCTCTCTGTCTCTCTGTCTCTCTCTCTCTCTCTCTCTCTCTCTCTCTCACCCTCCTTTTCCTTTACCTGTTACTCTAATTTAAAGAAAGCACACATAAGGAATTCTTTTTGACTTTGTATATTGAAAGAGAATTCCATCAGAAACCTGGCTTGCAGACTTCTTCAGACATCTCACTTCTTTTTTGTGGAGTTGCTTCCCACATCCCAGACAATATCCCAGCCAGGAGGTGGCCAGTCACTTGTTCTGAAAAGAACCAATCTTTTCTCTTGGGCTATTTCTAAGTAGCTATGATAACTAGCCTCAAGGATGGGGTTTCTAGTTCAAAAAGCCATCCTGAGATTTCCTTATAGGAAAATATAGGTTGTCATGCTACAAGCCTACAAAGCCAGTAAAATATTGAAGAAGGCCTAATATCATGGCATGAACACTGAACCAACTGAAATAAGAAGCAGGGGTAAGATACTTCAAAATACTACTCATCCTTCTTTTTGGTGAGTACTTGGAGAGATTGTTGACATCTGTACCTTGTAAATATACAACACATATAGAGAGACCTGTCCATTTGTAGAAGGAGTTGAGTGTCAATGCAAAAATGTCACACCGACATAGCTTTATATCTTTCCTTGTCTCTTTTTGTTGTTTCTTCTTCTATTTAGATCCATGTTTTGTGCCTTTAAAAGTATTAGCAGCTTAGCACCTAACCACTTTTCTATTTTCTAGAGTTCTAAGCAAAGATGACCTCACTTTTACTTCAGAATTTCTTTTTAGCATAGTTTTATTAATTACCTAAGAATTTCATGCAATGTATTTTGATAATATCCACCCTAAATCCTTCCAGATCTGGTGCTATCTCTACCTCCAACCTCATATCCTCTTTCTTTTAAATCTAAGAACCCTCAAACTTCAATTTGTCCTCACCCATCCATATTTGTGGGAGTGGGTCCATTTATTTGAGTGTGAACATCCTATCAAGAACCAAACCATTAAAGAAAACTAACTCTTTTATGCCTCATAAGCTATCAATTCTCTATAGCTCCTCACTTATGGTTGGAACTCCCTTTATTCCTTCCTAGTTCCATTCTGGAATTTTAAGAGGCTTGATCTTGTGTGGCTCTTGTGTAGGCAGCCACAACTAATGTGAATTCATTGGTTCAGTGACCCTATCAGGTCCAGAAGACACTGTTTTGCTCTGCAAATAACTCATTCTTTCACATTCTTTCCTTCTCATCTTCCATGATGAACCATTAGCCTTTGTGGGGGGTCTGATATAGATATTCTAAATTTTATGGAGTTAAACAACTGCTTTCTAAACTGATTTAAGGCCCACTCCACAGGAGGAAACACAGAAGGAGTGTTGAAAATATCCCATAGTTAGGGAGATCATAGGTCTCAGGAGGGAAAGCTATTATTGCAAATAAGTAGCTTTGTTTTTTGCTATATAGCAAATAATAGCAAACTACAAGTTTGCCAAGTGACCATCATGTCAAACTGCTCTGTAAATTTACATATCTCTAACTATAGGTTAGTGCAGACTCTGTCAGAAAAGCTTATTTGTGCAATGGATAATGGTTAATGCAGAAAGCCACAACCAGTCAAAATGCAGAAAATAACTGACTATGAAGAGTTAATATCAACTCTTAAACTGGAAAGTGGCCTAGTAGTTACAAGAGAATTATTCTTTGGTCTCCATTCTATTATTACTTAAAAATAGTTTTAATATAAAGTATTAGAAGTGGGATAGATGAAGGCTGGTGGCAAAGTGATTCTTCACATATACAGGGCTCTGAGATCAATCCCCAGTCATCGAGAAAACAAAAAGAAAGGACTAGAAGAGGTCTAAAGGCACTAAAGACTCCTCTACTGAGCAATATGTCATTTTCTGATGAATCAAATGCAGGTTGAAAGAAACTCAGCTGGGTGAGAAAATGGCTGAATAAAAATTCATATGTGATTTCCAATTGTGTTCTTTTTTTGCCCAACAGTGTATTTTCCAGTTTAGCTTTCCTTCCATGCTCTACAGAGAAGCTGTATAGGAAAATTTGGTTGCTTTGGCAGTAGCCTACCTGAAAATACTCTGGATGTGCCAGGAAAAGAATGAAACAGAGTTTCAGAAGACTATTTGTGAAATTAAATTGGCCAGTGTTAGGACAGTCTTGCAGCTTCAATCTGCTTTTATGTCCATAAACAAGGACCATCAATACAAAGCAATGTTCTGAACTGTAAGGACATCATTTATTGGCAGCCACTGGGGTCAGTACTAGGTCAAGCTTCATTTACTAATGAAAGGGAGAGAAAGAGAGAGAGAGAGAGAGAGAGAGAGAGAGAGAGAGAGAGAGAGAGAGGACTATGGAGAACATTAATGAAACCCATCAAGACTCCAAAGTGGAAGGGCCTTCCTTGCCAGAAAAATGAAATAAATGCCATTCTTATTTCCTCACATTTAGAAAGCTTTACCAATCATTTTGCAGAGTATGTGATTTCATGATAAAAATCATTTGATGGATAAGATAAATTATGTGTATGGCAGAAAAATATAGACATTAAAGATGCTTATCTTAGAAACTATGAGAGTAATCATCTGGATGAAAATCCTTGGAATCAAATTTTGAACAAGAGGGTGACATATATAAACAGTCACAGAGAAAAGATTTTATAGGAGGGGATATCCAAAGATCACATTAAATTTAGACTTTGAGTACAATCCAGAATTAAAAGTAGAAGCAAGGGTCCAGATCTCCCAACTAACATTTGAGAGATTACGGTCATATGAGAAACAGAGAGTTAAGTTGTATTATATAATGAGAAATGATAGAGCGCTGGTGGTTGCTATAATGGATTTGACATAATCTGGTCAACATAGCTGTCCTTATTCTTTTCAAACATGTCTCAAGACAAAATATGTAGACATGGTACAGAACAATATTTTAGTTGCAAGAAGTGTAGCACAGAACAGTATTTTAATTCCAAGGAGTGTAGCATAGTCAATAGATACATAGTTTGCACTTAACTTCTCTATAGGTTATACAGCGAGATGAAGGCACTAATCTGCATGGTTGCTATTGTTCCCATCTTCTTAAGCAGAGCGTATTCCCAGACCTTACATGTGGAAAATGGATTCTGTTTTTCTTCCATGAGGAACACCCATGTGGGTGTTAGAATAAAATTGCTCCCAGTTGTGGCTCAGATTGACATGGGTACAAAGAGAACTTCTTATGAACATAAGTAAGATATTAGAAGAACCTAGTGGTGGGCCAAAACAGTGATATGATTGACACTGTTATGATCCTAGGCATTGCATGGCTTATGAATGGACACTAGATAGTAGATAAGGTGTGAAGAAAAGTTTCTGCTTGGATAAGAGTAGATGAACATGATCCACTATTACTGGGTAGATGTCAGCATGGGCCTTTTCCTTTGTTGTTATCAGAAATGGTTTAGGGATTGAATGAGGCTGAGATAGAAGATAGTAATGGGAAGCCAAAATGATGGTTAAATCAGAACACATTGATGTGCAAACATGCAAGCAATGAGAACAAAGAGCACTATCATAATGCTCTATGTATGCCTCTCTATAGTCAGAGTAGATACTCCAATTAAAGTTTAGGATGCAAGGACCTCAGGTGAAAATTTCATTGCCAAGGCCAGATCCTCAAAGACGTCCTTGCTCTAATCCCTCACTCTTGTCTTGATCTATTTCATATGACAAATGAAATAATGGACCTTAAAATATTGAAGTCACCATAGATTACCAGAGTGGGCCCAATCTAATTACATAAGCCATTAAAAAACAACTTTCCAAGTCTAAATCACATGTGGTGGGAAAGTAAGCAGCAGCAAAGCAACAGACAGAGTGGGAACACAAAAGGAAGTTGAACTGCAGGTTGGTGCCTTGAGAACGAAGAACAGAGATGGGGAGAGGCTTTGAGCAAGGAAGTCATTAGTCTGGAACTAGTGAAGGACTCAGTTCTGCACACAGCTTGAATAAAATTGAAGGGTGTGTCCCCATATGAGTCTATAAAGGAGGCTTAAGTAGTTGATGCTGAAAAAGTGTTTGGCTTCTAAGCCACAGACTATGAAATAAGTGGATGTTGATTTTGGCTTCCAAGCTTGTGCTAATTGGCTATGACAGCAATAGAAATGAATAGACTGATATATCTATGTTTACATAGATGAATGTATCTGGATGTTTAAGACCATTTCCACACCACAAAATTTCAGGGGGAACTCATGCATTATATATTATGTGGAGAAAATAGAAATATCATGGTCCAAATAGATACAACCTCTTGGTCAACTGTTCTGGCACTCACCACCAAAGGCTGGTCCAGCAAGATGATGGATTTTGACCATTTTTTTAGCAGCTTCGGTGGTAAATTAGAGGGAAATGACATATGTGATATTTCCACAGTATCTGCTTTTGAAAGTTGCTTGGCACATGAAAATTGTCAGAAATTCAAGCTTAGCTTCAGTTTCTAAACATACTACTATTAAATTTTACAAGCCTTCCTGTCAATACATTAAAAAGTATGTTTATGCCTATTATGTCTACATTCAGTTATGTAACTATCATTTCAAAACTTTTTTTCTTTCATTATCTTTTTATTTCTAAACAATCTTATTTTACATTCTAATCTTCGCTCCCTCTCCCTCTAGTACTCCTGCTCTGCCCACCTTCTCCCTAACCCACACCCCATCTACTCCTCAGAGAGGGTGAGGCCTCCCATGGGCAATCAACAAAGTCTGTCACATCATTTGAGGCAGAACCAAGTCCCTCCCCCCTGTATCTAGACTGAGCAAGGTATCCCTACATAGGTAATGGGATCCAAAAGGCCAGTTCATGCACCAGACATAAATACTGGTTCCACTGCTAGTGACCCCCAAACAGCCCAAGCCACACAACTGTCACCCACATTCAAAGGACCAAGTTTTGTCTCATGCAGGTTCCCCAGCTGTCAGTCTAGTGTCAGTGAACTCCTACTTGATTGGGTCAGCTGTTTATATGGGTTTCCCCATCATGGTCTTGACCCCTTTTGCTCATATTATCACTCCTCACTCTCTATGACTGGACTCCAGAAAATCAGTCCAGTGCTTAGCTGTGGGTGTCTGCATCTGCTTCCAGCAGTTACTGGATGAAGGTTCTATGATGACAATTAAGATTTGGGAAAGGACAGAGAGAGAAAACAAGGAAAGAAATACCTTGATAGAGGGAGCCATTATGGGGTTAGCGAGAAACCTGGCACTAGGGAAATTCTCAGAAATCCACACGGATGACGCCAGCTACAACCCTAAGCAACAGTGGAGAGGGTGCCTGAACTAGCCTTCTCCTGTAATCAGATTGAAGAACACATCAAAACATTTTTAATGTGTTAAGAATACAAATAAAAATTGGCTTTCCTTAGGTACTAAGACCTGCAGTTGAAGCCATGAGAATTGTTTCCTCATCAATATTGAGCCTGTGCTATTCCCACAGTGACATCTTTTGCAGGTTTTATTTATTGGTGCTCCATTGTTTTGAAAGATCACTCCTGAGTTTACCCAAAATAATGGCTCCTATCCTTTTTCACCCCCAAGCATTCTGATCATAAGACATTAATGAAGCACTTGTGGGAGCCACCATTGTCTGCCTGTTCCTTTTTCAGCACTAGCTCATTGTGAACAGCACCCTTGGCAGCCAGGCTGTCTGTGGGCACTCCACATGCAGTCAACAGAACTGTATTCTGTATTTTTAAATCAAAGTGTAGATACTGAAAATGCTAATTTATGGTAAGCAAGAGCTAGATTGACAGGAAGCACAGCAACAGAGGGATAGACTGTTAGTAAAGCTGGGAAGGGGAGGATGGATTGGAAATGAGAAATAAAGAAACTGATGAGAATAAAACCAACAAAGTAGGACTTTTAGGAGTTCAACCAGAAAAGGGATTAGTGGAATAACATGTAGAAAGCTACATGGCTACCTATCTAGGTGTACTGGATATATTTTCCTTTGTTAGAGATTGGGGAGAAATAAGCAGTGAATGAAAAGCTTTCTGTGAGGTCAATTAATATCCAAACTTTGAAGGAATCTCTATACTCTATTTTAAAGAGGCTAGCTTGTTTTTCTTGGGCTGGAATCCAGGAGAATGTCTCAAAGTGTGCCAGAGGGATTCAGGTCAGAACCTGATGGTTCACAGGGATTTTATCCTGAGAACTGGACCAAGATGATGCAAGAAGCAAAGTGATAATTCTCATGTGCAAGGTCTTAAGTTACAGCAGGAGTCAAGGCCCACTTTTCACAGGCTGGAGGGAGAGGTGTTCCCTTTGGTGGGGTCCTCGGCATGTATATCTATCGGGTGTCTGTGGAGCATGATGGGCTGTGCATCGGACAGATTCCACCTTTGCTCTTGATGCAGCTGCATCCCCCGTCAGTCCCGTGCTTGTCCTGCACTGTATAGCTAGGAACTCTTATACCAATTGCTCTTTTAAAATACTCTATGTTCTAATCTTGAAGATTAGAAGTTTGTTTATGTGTTTGTATGTGTGCACGTGTGCTCTGGATTTGAAGGCTAGAGGTCAGCACTGGCATTCTTGCTTGATCTCTTTGTTGCTTTGATAAACACCATGACCCAAAGCAAACTGAGTAGGAAAGGGTTTATTTGGCTTGCTCCTGCAGGTGATTACTAAGGAAAGTCAGCACAGGAACAGGAATTTGAAGCAGAAACCAAGGAAGAATATTGCCTCACAGACTCCCTTTCAGCTACCCTTCTTACACATCCCAGGCTTATCTGTCTAGTGATAGCACTGCACACAGTGGGTGGGACCTCACATTGACTAGCAATCAAGAAAAGGCACCCCCCCACAATACACACGGGTCAATCTATTGGCGGTAACTCCTCAACTGAGATTCATTTCCTCTTAGCAAGTGTTTCAAGTTGAATACAGAGATTAGTCACCAAAATCAGGTATCTTCCTCAAGTTTTGGGACAGGGTCTTACCCCAATCCTGGAATTTAGTGATATGGCTGGATTCCACTGCCTCCCCAGCACTAGAGTTATAGGTGTGTGCCATAGTGCCTAGGGTTTCAAATGGGTTTATGAGGTTAGAACTCAGCCTCTCAAACTTGATGAGCAAGAATTTTACCCACTGAGCCATTTTCTCAACCCTTTATAAAAGCCTATTCTATCATCATATTTCTTTAATTTCTAAGATTATAGTATCATTCAACATTTCTCCCTCCCCTTCCTGCCTCCAAGCCTTCTTACAAACCCCTCCTTGCTACTTTTCAAATTCATGGTCTTTTATCATAATTATGACATACATATATGTATATGGCCATTTTATGCATATGTATACGCATATATATTTCTAAATACAAAACTGAAACCAACTTAGTCTGTATAAAGTTGTGTGTATGTATGTTTTTAGGGCTGACTTTTTGGTGCTGGATAACCAATTAAGGGGCTCTTCCTTGAGGAAGACTGTTTCTCTCTCAACAGTCCTAAGTTACATTTTTCCTTACATTTTCTTTTGTTGTCATTGAGGTGGGTGGAGAGAGAGGATGGGAAAGAGCATAAAACATCATTCTAAATATTTAGTTGAGAGAATATTTAAGGACTAATGGAATATTTTTGTTAGAATCAAAGAACAACTTGGGATATCATTTATCTTCAGGTGTATGCCGAGGAATTTGCTAAATCCCTTCAGTTCAGAGTGTAGATGTAGGATTAAGGTGTCATGATTACAGAAAACTTACTTTCAATTTGAACAGTCCAAACTAGAATTAGCTAATTTATGTGATAATGAATTCTATGTCTTCTGAGATAATTAAGTCAGGATTGAACAATCATTTGCCATGGATGCTGTACGGAGAATAATAGAATTGGTGGGAGAGTGGAATGGGTTTATGCTTATAGTCCACATCTTGCAATTCATTATTCCCTCAAACTAAAAAGAAACTATTCTGTCTGAACTTTCTTACATTGAATTATTTAGTTATTATTTGTTTCAGCTCTCTATTCAAGTTTTGTTCCTCCACAGGGTAAAAGTAGACCTTTGCTCAAAAAGTCTAACTCACCCTCCTGGGCTTAACCCTCTTTCCATTTCCTTTCCATGCACTTTTGGGTTTATTTCTTTATAATTTACCTGTCTGGTAGCTTCTCCAGTTGCCTTTTCTTTGACCCAACATATCATATGCTTCTTTACAGCAACATGACTTTCTGTCCAATGTGTCAGCCCATGTATTCATGTTTGAAATATATTCATTAAGCCATGATTTCTTTACCCCTAGTATTTCTACTTTCCCAATGTATTTCACTACTTGAACTCTTGACACATGTATCTTGACATACGTCTACCACCAGCTTCCCTAAAGTAAAGTTAAATCAAAATCATGCACAGTATATTTAAGACGTAAATCATGATCCTTTAATATATGGCTACATCGTGAAGCAAGATTACCAGAGACAATCTGGTTAACATGTCTACATTTCAAGTAGCAGTTTCTGTTATGTGACTATTTAAAATGACCACTTCTTGTAGATTTCAAGTACACAGTACAGAATTATTGACTAGTCTTCATTTTGTGCCCCAGATCTCCAGAACTTAACACTTCATTTCAACCCTCTTTTGTATCCTCTGACCACTTTCCTCACTCACAGTCACTGACAACTGCCATCTATCTTATAACGTGATTCTTACATTTTAAATGTTAAAGATTCCACATATAACTGAGGTCACACAATGTTGTCCTTCTGTGTTTTATGTCAGTTAGCATATCTTCCCTTTCTCTATATAATATCATAAATGATGGGTTTTCTGTTCTTTATGGTCTATACATCTATATTATACATCTTTATGTATCTCATTTTTTCTATCCATTTTCCATCGATGAGTATTTCTATTGTTTCAGTGCCCTTTGCTTTTATGAATGACCTTCCATAACATGGGAGTATAGAGGAGACACAGATTATATTTCATATACTCAGAAGTGGGATCAACAAACACAGGTCATTTTATTTTCAATGTGTTGAAGAACAGCTATGCCACTTTTTATACACAATCTAAAGCAAATATTCCCAATGGTCATACCAGTTTACATTCCTACTAGCAGTGTGCAGGGTTCCCTTTTTCTTTTCATCCTTGCCAACATTTACTGTCATTTTCTTTGGGAATAGCCATTTTAACAGATACAAAGTTATATCTCATTTCCCAAATAATTATCAAAACTGACTTCTTTTAATATGCCTAATTGCCATTTATATCCATTCTCCTGAGAAATACCTTAGCTTGTTTTAAGCTCAGTCTTGAAATTTTTCTGTTTTTGTTCTTTGTATGCATATTTTGCATATTACCCACTTATATAATGCATGGTTTGTAAGTATTTAAGTGTTTCTCTCCTATTCTGTAGTTTGAGTTTTTTTTTTTTCATTTTGTTCATTGTTTCTTATCTGATAGAGAAACTTTTAGTTTGAAGTAATCTATTTATCTGTCAGATTTAGAGGCTCTTAAAAGGCACATTGCTGTTGTGTGGCCAGTGTCAAGATTTTTCCTTCTCATAATTTTAAATCTTTAGTCAATGTGTATGTTTCCCCCATTTTATTTTGCACATAGATATCCAGAATTATGCATCTAGTTCCTAGGATTCTGCATTTAAGAGACTTCTCTTCTCATGTGTTATTGGCACCTTTGTCACATTTGTCTATGGTGATTTCATGGGTTTGTTAACATATCCATTCTGTTCCATTTCCCTATAAGGCTTTGCATTTTGAAATACTGGTGCAATATCATTATTGATGTTGGTTCTCTTTGAGCTGCTGTATTTTTATAAAAGATTGTGAAATCTTAGTGTGATGCCTCTAACATTGTGCTTTATAAGATTAATTTGGATATTTGAGGCATTTGTGGTCCCATGTGAATTTGAGAGCTTCTTTGCTCCATTTATGCAAAAATTCTTTGGGAATTTTGATGGCAATTCATTGAATCTGCAGATCACTTGGAGTGTACACATTTTTAACAGAATTAATTCCACTAATCATGAACATGGGATAATTTTCCATTACTCTTTGTCATATTTAGTTTGATTTCTCAGTGTTAAATTTTTAGTATAAGTGCTCAGTATAAATCTTTTGTATCTTTGATTAACATTTGTACTACTAAATGTTTTACTTTTTTGTTGTTATTGCTACCATGGATAACATTTCTGGTTTAATTGTCTTTTCCAGTTGTTTATTGCTCATCTATAGAAGTACTACAGATATATGTTATATGTGTACTTTAATCCTGGGGGGTTGAGTCATCTAAACATAGACAGTACCACTTCTTTCTCCATAAATCACTGTTATCTGTGTAACTTTTGCATATGTGGCTTTTATTACGTTAAAATTTCTGTGTGTTTTGCTGGGGATTTTTATCATTAATAGATGTTAACTGTGTTAAATATTTTTCATCTTTTACTGGTGTGATTATATCTTTTGCTTTCATTTAGTTAATGTAGTACATCACTTTAATTAGTGTTTGCTGAAACATACTTGTGTACTAGACATAACTCTCATTTGGTCATGATATATGATCCTTTTAATGTGCTGTTAATTTCAGTTTGATAGTATTTTATTGAATATTTTTACATCAGCAATCATTAGGATATTGACTTATAGCATTTTTTAATGTTGTTCCTTTTAGGAGTTTTATCTTGTTTTAGTCTCCGAATGATACTAGTCTTATAAGTTAGTGATGAATGTACATCTACTTCTAATTTTTATAAAATTTATCAAAGAGGATTTTAATTCTTTTTCAATATATTAGTGGAATTGAGTCTTATGTCTGTCTTCTCCTGGACTTTTCTTTGAGGGGAGAGTTTTGACTCACTGATTTAATATCCTTGTTTTATATGTGTCTGTTCTATATTTCTATTTATTCTCCCACCTTTTCCCACTTCTCTTTGTTTCTGTTGCTCTGTTTTTGAGGCAGACTCTCATTATTCAGCCCATGCTAGCTTTCCACATGCTCTCTCTCACCTTTACCTCCTGTGTCCTAGGATTAGAGGTGTGCAGCACCATGGTCAGTCTTCTGTTTCTTCTTGATTTTATTGCACTTAATTGAATGTTGCTAACAGTTTAGCCTTTTCTTCTAGATTATCCAACTTGTTAGCAACTGCTTTTAATAGCCTAAGAGACTTTCAAGGCATTTATTACAATATACGCTCATTCATTTGTCATTTCATTTGTTTGAATCTTTGGTTTTCCTAATACAACAGTAAATGGTTTCCCAATTTTGTTTATGCTTTAGAACAATCCTGCTTTTATCTTAATTGATTTTTCAGTTCTCTGTTTTATTTCTGGACTAATCTTCAATATAACTTTATCTGATAATGTAGGGCTTAGTCTCTTCTGTTGTGTAGCTCCTTGAGGTGTAAAGTTAAGTTGTTTATGGGGATTTTTTTTTATCATGGACATGCTCATGGTTAGAAACTTCCATTTTCACTCTGCTTTTTCTGTGTTCTATCAAGTCTTATTATGTTGTATTTTTGTCTCTATTTGTCTCAAGGTGTTTTAAAATTCTGATGTTTAGTTCCTCTCTGATCTAATTATTGTTCCAAAGTTGTTATGCTTCAATATGCAACTGTATGAAATTTTACTGTATGAGTTTTCTTAGACATGGATTTCTTTTAAATTCTGACAGTTTGAAAAACAAAACCTCAGATGAAACATATAGCCTGGAAATATTGAAAATGAGATCAACATATCATGATGTCATGAATGTTTACAATACATGTAGCTCATGGTCTACTTACAATTTACCCCAGTAAAATACATACAAATACATAAGGAAAAGATAAAATTCTGTCATTACAAAGCTATTCAGAGTAAAAAAAATGCTCATGAATGTAAAGATTCATATCTTAATAAAATAAATGTCAATGTATGCTGGCTACTATTGAGAGTTTTATAATCACCTATGTGGTTATTGAGATGATCTTAAGGGCTGTCAATGTCTACTTAAGGTTCCATGCAGGTCTCATCATCTCCATATGGACAGTTTGTCTCTCCAGTAAACTGCATATTGTAGTGAAAAGTAGTCTCAATTCTTGCATATTTTCACCACCATATGTAATTCATAATGGTGCATAGAATAACGTGGTAATTGGCACGTTATTGTCATTTTATTGTTAATGCTGACTATACAGCATGCTACTTATTTGGTTCCATTTGGGTAGAATCAAAAGTCATACATATAACAGGGCTAGTGTTAATTCCTCTAGTCCTAGGTACTCAGGAGTCTGAGGCAGGAAGATTCTAGTACTTTGGTTTTTATTTTTTTGAGGACTGAGGGTTTATCTCACCTAGCAATTTACTTGTTGTATATGGATTTAGACCTGAGTTTGTAGAATCCTTGGCAAAAGAAAACACACAAACAAACAAAAAGAGCTGTGTGTAGTGACACAAAAACTTGTAATTTTGTCAGGGCAGATTCATGAGTTCTATAATAAAATGTATTTTATATTCTCTCTCTCTCTCTCTCTCTCTCTCTCTCTCTCTGTCTGTCTGTCTCTGTGTGTGTTTCTGTATATGTATACACTCATGTATACAGAGGACAACCTTGGGTAATGTTCCTCAGGTACCATCTACTTTTTTATCTCTTTATGTTTGTCTGTGTGTGTGTGTGTGTGTGTGTGTGTGTGTGTGTGTGTTCATGTGTGTTTGTGTGTTCATGTGTGTCTGCATGCATGCACATGTGCATAGGACCTCTCTCTTGTCAGAAACATGCCCATTAGACTAGGCCAGTTACTGCCACTGAGCTTTAGAGATCACCTGTCTATATCTCTCTAGTGCCAGAGTAACAAGTATGTACACCATAACACTTAGTCTTTTGTGTCTACAGTGTTTCTATTGACTATACTTTACCAAATGATCTATTTTCCAAGTCATCATAATGGAAAATAAAAGTAGAAAGGGCTTTCTCAGATTTATCTCACCTCACCAGTAGAATGCAGAATGCTTGTTGAACATGTGTAGGGCCTTAGGTTCAACCCCCAGTACTAATAAATAAAAGAACAAATAAACAAGTAAATGATATATGGTCATAAATAGACTTCTGACTGCATTGGGTCATTATCTCTAACTTCTTCATTGTTGAAATGTCGACTTTTCTGTGATTTTTCTGTTGTTTTTTACTGTTATTTTATTCTATAATATTTAGAAAAATTAACTGAAATTATTTTAGTCTTGAATTTCAGCTGGCTTTATGCCTTAATATGCAAGTCATACCAGAGAACGTTCATGTGTAACTGAGAAAAATGTACATCCTTCGAGGTAAAATGTTATAGACACATCTCTGAATTCAATGGGGTCTATAGTGCTGTTCATTTCTGCTTTTTCCTTATGAATATTCTGCTCTGATGATTTGTCCATCAAAGACAATCATATTAAAGATTAAATTTCATACAAAAACATTTAATACAATTAAAGAATATGTGTTTACTGAAGTCCCCTACTGTTCTTGTATGTCTGTTTCTTCCTTCAGAATAGTGACTGTTGATTTATATATTTAGATGTTTTGATATTGTGGACATATCACTGAGTTGTGAGTTAACATTTTCATCATAGTTCAATATCTTTTTGTCCCCTGTGCATTCTTTATGACCCTTCCACAGACAGTAACATACTCTCTTAGCTTCTAGAATGCCTTGTTTTTCTTAGTACACTGATGGTCATCTTTCTATTCTTTGTTCCATTTTTCAACTGCAGTTTCCCTAGGCAGTATTCTGTATCCACATTCCCATCTTCACATTTATTCTTTCCACTATGCCATATGTTCTCCCAGGTTCAGATCTGTATACAACTGGATTTTAAGCTATTAAGTTAAGCCTAAGCTATTTTTCCAAATTACTGGCTCATGTTTTCAAATGACTTCTGGTTAACCCTGAAAGGTTTTTGTAAGTACTTCCGTGCCAGCATTGTGAAACTAAATTGATAGCTATTTCATCCTCCAATTACATCCTGCTACCAGCTCAATTCTCCTCCATGATACTATCCCTGTTCGCACAATGCAGCCTCAAAACTTTGCAATCAGAGTAGATTTCTCCCTTTGTATGCATAATCAGAATCCTACCCTTACATCCATTCTTTGATTTCTTCAAATGAATGTCTTCCCTTTTTGTTCCTACTGTCACTACTGTAGTGTGAAGCTGATTACCTCCCACCTGAACTTTTACAGTGTACCAACCCATAGTCTTCAGGCCAGCAGGCAGCTTTCTCTAAGCAGAATATCTATTATTTGAAATGAGTGTCAACTCTAGTTTCCATCACTGGATTTCATTTGAAGAAGAAATCAAGCGCACTTTGAAATCCATGCTTCTCTATAATCCATGACCCATTATGCAACTATTATGAACCATAATAACTAAATATTTGAATGGTAACTGCCCATCAGACATTGTACTTGTGACCTCAATAACGCTTTGAAGTAGGCACTATACTTGTAATCTAGTAATCATAGTACTAATTACCAAAGACAGAATTTATAAATATTTGAGCCTATATATTTTGCCCCCACAAATTTGCAATAAATTTGTTGCTCACTGCCTTCTTCCATGAATATTTCTTTAATCTAGAGCCCCAATCCTCCCCTCCCTGCCTCTGCTTAGATCCTTGTCCTTCAGATTTTGCATCTGAAAATATTTTCTCTACTTATCTTTGCTCCCTATTTGAAATTTCACATTTCTTACATTGTACTTTTGTACAGAACTTCCTTTAAGGACTTTGTAGGCTAATTAGATGACTAGACAGGTAAAATAACATGCGTATGAACTTGACAATCCCCAGAAACCATATGTAGGATGATGGACTGACTTCTACAAGCTGTCCTCCGATTACTACATGCATTTGGAGTACTGCGACACACCCATACACACACACACATATGTGTACATACCACACAATAAATAAATGCAAAGTATTTTATAGTTACATATAGTCCTAGTACTGCTTGTGGTATTTATTATCTCTTAAAGGCAGGGCTATTTGTCACCACTTTTCTTATTCTTTGAGTTATTTAGAGGACTGCCTTGTCAATAACAAGGTCTGATCTTTATTTATACTGAATATTTTGTTAGCACATTAAGTAGATATCAGATCTTGTCTTAATCCAGTACAGTGGACCTTTCATGCTTTTGTGTTTGTTTTATTTTGTAATGGCAGTGTTTAGACAACCTAAAGGAGCCTTGCTCATTTATGTCGCTGGTGTATGTGTCATTCACTTGATTTCATTTCCAGAGCTGACCTTGTAAATGAGAAAAGTGTCATTTCTACTACAGACAGATGATAACTAAAATAAAGACTCCATTTGTTTCCAGAGAGTTGGGAAAATTTAAATTTTGATTCATTAATATTCATAACACTATTCTGATTTCTTACATTAGGCAGATTCAGCTTAGCTATTCAAGACAATTTATGATCATCTGGAATGTTTTGATAAAACTATTGGTTTTGTGTATATTTAATTTTTTTCTGATCCTAAAATGTCGAGTGAGGAAAGCTGACAATGAAGAAGTGATGAACACTTTTCTACTCACTGAAGCTTTATACATTTGGTACTCAAGATGGGCAAATGCAGTTGTCCTAGCAACTGCCTGCAATGGTGATTTGATATTAGCTGGTTAGCCTTGTTTTAGAGAGTGTGGGATATGATTTTAACCTCTTCCTTGGGACCCAAGCTTATACTTTTTCTATATACCATTTTTGTCTTTGCAAATTCTTATTTCTGTTTTTTTATTCTCTTTTCTTATTCTGCCCTTTGATTTTTCTCTCAATCATATCCACTTTTGCCATTTCTCTTTTCTGAGAGCCTGTAAGTTTGTTTGGTGTGTGATGAATAAAAATGTTTTAATGTTTTGCGACAGAACATTTCTGGAGTAAAGGAGTGATAAATATCAAATCAAGTGGAGGCTAGAAATTTAATTTTCCCTATCAGGGCCAATCTGTGCTTCATTTTATCCTGACAAAAATTGATATTTTATCCTTGTCATAATGGAGGACCCTGATTGCAGTGCCTTTTCATAATTCCTCAAAAAATACCGTTTTCTTCCCCTTGAGAACTTGAATCTAAGCAGAGAAGATTCTGTGCACATTGTGAAGAAAGACACCTAATATTCCTGCAGTGCTTTGTGTCTCTAAGCCTGGCAGAATTTCCATAAAGTCACTCAGGTTCTTGATTTAATATGTTACATTCAGGATTTATCTCCAGCTGTCTTCAAGAAATTTATCTAGCAAAGGCAGTGACACAGCCCCCTGCTTTCTTCAGTCAGCCACATTTCATAAATTAAGGAGGACTTGAGTCTGAGATGATGCCTGAAAATTGGTCTTTTAAGCAAACTCACTGAAATTTGATTAGCAAGAGAAACAATATTACAGACTCAATAAATGCAGGTTGTGTTGTGAGTCAGGCAGTTTCAAAGGATCTTTAGAATAAATTCATTTATGGAATATGAGAGTCTTATGATATCGATCCTATTTTTCAGTCCTGGCTTTATAGCTCAGGAAACTGAGGCATAGGGAAGTTAACTAACCTGACTTCAGTGACTACTGCAGAGTGATGTAAAAATTAAAACACAGGGCAGGAGACTAGGGTCTGAATTACAACTTACCAGGACATTTGCACAGTGAATGTGGATCTATTTGCCATCATCCACCTACAGCAGAGTAGAAAGCAGATGGACTCTTGTGAATTAGAATTTCAGAGAATGAGAACCTGTAGGTGTGCTTTTATCGAAGGGCTGACTAATTTCATCAAAATTGAGTGATTTTGCCAATTCCTTGGCTGTTCTCCACTCTTAGTGGGTTTCATTTAAGTATGACATTTCTGGATGATCTACTTTCCTTACCTTACAGATCCAAGTTTGATTTCACTGATTAGGAATTGCTTTGTGAAGAGACAGTATGTTTTACTGGGAAACTGAGGAAGGTCTTAGTTTGTTCACTTTGTTTGGTAGAGAGAGATGACTGAATATACAAGGTTCTTGTGCACATAATCATGCTCACTTGAGTCATGCCAATGGAAAATTGGAAGCCAATGCTTCACCAAATAAATTCAAAATAGACAGATAGACCAATGGAATTTAATTGAAAACCCTGATATTAACCCACACACACATATGAACACCTGATTTTTGACAAAGAAACTAAAGTTATAAAAAGGAAAAAAGAAAGCATCTTCAACAAATGGTATTGGCATAACTGGATTCAGATATGTAGAAGATTGCAGTGAGATCCATATCTATCGCCATGTACAAAACTTAAGTTGAAATGGATCAAAGACCTCAACATAAATTTAGCCACAGTGAACCTCCTAGAAGAGAAGGTAGGTGGTACCCTTGAATAAATTGGTATAGGACACTGCTTTCTGAACATAACACTGGTAGCACAAACATTGAAATTGACAATTAATAAATGGGACCTCCTGAAACTAAGAAGCTTCTGTAAGGCAAAGGACACAGTCTGCTTCACTTCTTTATAGAGAATATATAAGAAAAGAGGCATTTTAGGCTCTTTTAATGTTTTAAACACAAGACACCAAGAGCTATAAATAAAAGTATGTGGTGTAATGATAAAAAAAATCCTAAGTTAGTCCACAGCACTAAGCAAGGGGTGATCCATTGCCTTCTCTGAGGATAAAGACTATAGTTAGTGTGCTGTTATCACTGAGTTTGCCTGTAGAAGTTGGAAGCCAAGAGCCAGGCTCACTTCTTTTTTTTTTTTTTTTTTTTTTTTTTTGAGACAGGGTTTCTCTATGGCTTTGGAGGCTGTCCTGGAACTAGCTCTTGTAGACCAGGCTGGTCTTGAACTCACAGAGATCCGCCTGCCTCTGCCTCCCGAGTGCTGGGATTAAAGGCGTGCCCCACCAACGCCCAGCAAAAAAATTAGTTTTCTGATACTACATGAAGTGACAAGTTACCTGTGAACCTTTTCTTTTTCTTTTTCTTTTTTTTTGTTTTTTGTTTTTTGTTTTTTTCAAGACAGGGTTTCTCTGTGTAGCTTTGGAGCCTATCCTGGCACTCGCTCTGGAGACCAGACTGGCCTCAAACTCACAGAGATCCGCCTGCCTCTGCCTCCCGAGTGCTGGGATTAAAGGCGGGCGCCACCAACGCCCGGTCTCAGGCTCACTTCTTGATGCCAGAGGCTAGAAGAAGCGGATTCTATCAACTTCTAACAAAGGAAAAGGCACTGAAAAAAAAATCAGTGCTGGCTAAGTGCTTGGAGATTTTTGTCAAGTAGTCTATGGGCTGAGATTGCCTGTATCCAGAAAGAAAATAGATGCAACCAGGACCATCACAATGGCGTCATAGTTCTAATATTACTGTGGCTGCAGAGTCCTTGAATCCTTCCTGAGTGGGGAATTTGGTGGCAAATGACAACAAATACTGGTAACATGTTTCAGGTGCAGAGGGAGAGAAAAATATAAAGCACAATTGAGAAAAGTCCAGTTTCAAAATGAATCTGCAAGTAAAAATTCCAGAGTATGTGGGAAGAAAGATAGCAAAGAATGTTAGTCATAAAGCCACAAATCCACTTACGGTGCATATGAAAATTTCATAAGAAGAATATGAAAGTTTCAGGGATATGACATTTCATAAGAGGATTTTAAAGTTGCTACATTGGGGATCCTCAAAGTGGTAAATGAAGGAATAATTCCAATTATAAACATATAAAACAAAAAGACAGAAAAGGAGCAAAACTGGATTTCTATGAGAAATTATTAGAAATCTTATAAATTAAAACATAGGTAGTATATTTCTTTAAAGAATAATGAGGGAAAAAGCCCCTGTAGGAGAATAGACTCTCTGGCCTGGTTGATAACCTAACATTTCAATTGGGTTCGGTCAACCACTTAAACCAAGGGACCATCTTTAGGAGGGTGAGCTTACCTTGAACCATGCTAAAGAGATAGTAGAATAATTAGTTCTCCAATGAAATGCTATACCTTTTCTTTCCCTAATTTTTCCTGCATCTCTATGCAGTCTTTTCTTGAATATATATGTATATATAATTTTGGAATTATATTAATATATATGATATATACATATATATCATGCACACACACACACACACACACAGAGAGAGTCAAGTGTGTGTGTGTGTGTGTGTGTTGTATGTAGAAGTTTTCAAAGCTGACCATTTGGTATTGGATAAAGTTGTGTGTTCGTTCTTGGGAAAGACTATTTCTCCTGCTATTAGCATTCTCTAGTTGTCTATACTTCTTTGTGTAGAGTTGAGGTCCCATGAGCTTTTCCTCTTCCATGTTTGGAGGTCTTTTTATTTTGTCCTTGTTTAGGTCTTGACTATGCACCTATGTTGGTGATATTTCATGGGTGTAGCTACTGATATTTGTATAACAATAATACAATAATTATATTATAATAATATAATATAAAATAATTGAATAATCTCATAGCAAACTCCTTGTTTCTCTGGCTCTTAGACTATTTCTGTCCCCTCTTCCCCAATGATTCCTGAGCCTTAGGTGCAAGAGTGTTTTGTGGGTGATTCTTTGGGACTTGAACTCACAACTCTGCATACTGATTGGTTATGGCTTTCTGTACTGGTTTCCACCTTTTGCAAAGAGAAGTTTCTTTTAATGAGGGGTGAAAACTACACTTATTTGTGGGTATAAGAAAAATATTTAGAATATAATTAAGGATTTTTTGATTTTCATAAGTGGTTATAGATTCTCCTTCAAGATCCTTGAGTTGTCTAGTCCTGGGTAGTTTTCTAGGTTTCCAGTACTAGACATGGTTTTCTTCTTGATGAATGGGTCTTAAAATCTGGTATAGTGGCCTATACCTTTAATCCCAGCACTTGGAGGGCAGTGGTTGGTGGATCTCTATAACCTTGATGCCAGCCTACTCTACACAATAAGTTCTAGACCAGCCAAGGCTACACAGTGAAAGACTATCCCAAAAAGAAAAACTTGTCCTGCTTTTCTAAATTATTTCAAAAATTTAATTTTTCATTTTCTTATTTTTAGTCTTTCTTTCTAAGCCAGCATACTTCCTCAAACACTTTGTTTAGGCTTCCCAACATTTTAGGTTTCATTGCTCTTTCTCTAAAGCTCTTTCCCCATCAGGTAGCTGCCATAGTCTCCCATGTGGCTAACCTCTGTGCTGGTTTAAATGGCATGTTTTTTCTTCTCTCCTTCATTGTCCTCCACCAGACAGCTTGCTTGCTCTGTGTTTCTTTTAAATTTTAATTAAAAATTCATCAAGCTTCAAAACAAACAAACAGAGGAAACATGATCATTTCATTTTGATCCTAAATTCCACAGAAAGGACAATTATTTATTTATTTATTTATTTATTTATAAGGACAGTTATTTAAAGAAACCCACATGGAAAATGAATATGTGGTGGGAGAAAACAGATGTGTTCTTTGAAGGAATAGAGAAATGATGTGGGATATCCTTCTGTACACTGCAAATATGTGTTGATTTTATTGGTTGATGAATAATGCTGCTTTGGCCTATGACAGTGAAGAATATAACTCGCAAGAAAACCAAACTGAATACAGGGAGAAAGAAGGCAGATTTGAGAGAGATGCCAGTAGCCACTAGAGGAGAAAGATGTCAGAGCATTACCAGTAAGCCATGGGCCATGTGGTGATACACAGATTAATGGATTTGGGTTAATTTACATGTAAGAGCTAGACAATAATAAGCCTGAGCTAATAGGCCAAACAGTTTGTAATTAACATTAAACTTCTGAGTGGTTATTCAGGAACTGTCAGGTAGAAGAGAAACATCTGGTTACAGAGAAATAAGAAATTCCCTGGTGTTCTCCACTATTTTCGTAACAAGATTTTATTGGTGACTGGAGGGATTGGTGAGCAAATAGTAGAAAAAAATAACCAAAATTTGAGAATTTGACAGAATGTAAAGCAGACCAGAATCTTTCAAGGGTATTCTGTGTAGCAAAGAAGGCAAAGGATTCATCTCTGATCACTGAGTTGAAACATCAGTAGACAAAGAAAAGTTGAGAACATACTCAAGGAAAAAGAGAGAAGAACAATTAGACTGAAAGAAAGTGATCAGTGACAAGTTGTGGTATCTGTAAGAGAGTAATCTAATATGTTACCAAACCTTCCACGTTTGCAGGTGTACCTCAGTGAGAAAATAGCCATCTAAAGATGATACTCAAGTAGTGATGATGATATGGGAAAGCTATACTATGTATAGGCTATTAAATAAATGCATAATTTTATGTGATAAACACAGTCCCACTAGCTGCCAGAAGATCAGACTGTACTTAACAACTCCTCCAGGTGCGTTAAGATTCCTGACACATTTGGGGTCAGGAAGCACTATAAGGGATTTTAAATTTTGCTCAGAGGAGTTTTTATACTTATTATAATTATGATAATGACTAAAATGCAGACACAAAAATCTATAATTTTGAAATTAATAGAGAAAGAAATGAGGACATAATATATCAATCTCAGTTGGTTTGAAACAGGTCAGAAAGGAGGGGAAAAAGAGAAAAGAAAATTAAAGTTAATAAATATATGTTGGTTGAAATGTCATACTTAAAAATTAGCAAGGTCATTAAGTAACATTGGACTAAAGTCAACTATTTTGGGTGAAATTATCAGATTGATGATACATTCTATATGTACCCTGCTAATGGGAGATAGCAATGACCCTAAAACAAAATTCCCAAATATAAAGCAAAAGCTAGTTTTTGAAGTAATAACAGCCTCAAATGAAAGAGAATTAAAGGAGACGTAACCACTGGGACAATGGTGACAAGTAAAGCCTTGTGCATTACTATATCTCTGCAAACAGAACGAGTCAGATATAATTACTAGCTACACACAGATTTGCAGGGTGCATGATTTAAATAAATGTCTCTTGCTGGAACATAGAGGATTCCACAGTCATGAAAGATACTTGTACAGTCTAACCATAATTTAGGTCACAATGGAGGACTCCTCAGGCAATTTCAAGGAATCAATAGCAGGTTTTATGAGCAGAAGGCAATTTAGTTTCATATCAATCATAAAAGTATTTGGAAACTTAATTCTTCATTAAGAACTCACCTTGGAATCTCAAAATGTCTTCAAGTAAAGGACAATGAAAATACTATACATCAAAACATATGGAGTGCAGCTAAATTGGTTAATTAGAGCAATTTTCTGCCCATTAAGCTGGTATTGGACATCCTGAGTAATTTCTCATGTGGTTTGGGATGGATATTCATTGCTGAAGCTACCTGATAGGCATCAGGAATGCTGGTCCATTTCTCAGACTGTGCCTTACTTCACTATTCCTGTTCTTCAGCAATAGGCTAAGTGAATAGCATGACCTTTTGATCCCAGCCTGGCCTTTTATATATTCCCTCTTCCCTACATCTCTGCTTTCATTGCTTGTTGTCTCTCCCTTGCTGTGAGTCATATGTGATGCTCATTAATCTTTCCTTTTTCTCCTAACCAACACACCTTTGGCAAAGGATCTTTAAATCACCTGCAATTCATCAAGGATTGATATGGTAGCTGTACAGAAAGGCTCCACAGATACAGATAAGCACTAAGGTGATCAGAGGGCACCTAAGCCTAGTCCTCTTCATGTGAAGCCTTTGGGTCTATAAGTCTAGAATATACAGTAGCTATCAAACTACTCTACATAGAGGACCATGAGATCTCAAATATTCAAATGGCCTTCAAAGTATGGAGACTGTGGAAAACCAGTTACATATTAACTAGTGTGAGCAAATAAAGCCCCAGTTCAGGATCAAAAGTATGCGAGTGTGATGTGTAGTGTCCAGATGGTATTTCAGGGAGGGCTAAAAAGGGCCATCTGAAGAAATAGGAACATAGGAGATAGACATCATACAGGAAAGATTTTAATGTGAAGTTGCTATCCCACATGGAGTTGCATAGGGTGGTGCATGGCGAGGGCCCTGGACACTTCCCTTCTATCCTTCACGAGTCTGCAGATGTGAAGAGTTTGGGCACAGCCCTAGTTGGATGTGGTAGAGAAACAGGTGCTGTGTGATGGTGTTCTATCAGGAGAGTGTTCTCTCTTCTTGTCAGAACAAGTAGTGTGCAATCTGGAAGTACCACTTCCCCAGGGGGAGGGACCCAAGCATCCTTTAGACATGACTTATGGTCCCATGTCCCATTCTCCCCATCCTTTGCCTCAGCATTTCCCAGAAAAGTTCAGAGAGAATATATCTGCAGCATCTGGGAATTTCCCCTAAGAGAGCTTTTCCTTCTGTTCAAATTGGCCATGATGTTGGGCAGGGTCGGCTGATGGGGCTAGTTCTCACTTCCTGTCACTTATCTGGACCCAGTGT
Organism: Cricetulus griseus; assembly: GCF_003668045.3. Taxonomy (NCBI): domain Eukaryota; kingdom Metazoa; phylum Chordata; class Mammalia; order Rodentia; family Cricetidae; genus Cricetulus; species Cricetulus griseus. Next base: position 120,907,142 of record NC_048596.1, on the reverse strand, counting down.
GAATAGGTTGCAGCAGATGCAGGCAGTGTTCTTCCAGTGCCAGACCTGAGAATGCCCAGCTTACTGAAGAATAGTGTCATTTGAATGCTTTGCATCTTGGCTCCAAGTGCAAGAGCAGATACATATTTCTCTATTTCTTCTTCTTTCCTCCCTTCCTCTCTCCTTCTTTCTGACTCCCTAACCTGCATTTTTGCCTGCCTTTCTTTTGTCTCTTCCTTACCATGTTTCCAATTTCATATCCTCTCCTTCCCTCCCTCCCCCACCTTCCTGCATGTGCACACGCACCTGAGTGCATACATGCATGCACGCCTGTACACACACACACACGGACACACATACACACACACACACACACACACACACACACACACACACACACAAGAACACACATATACACACAAACACAAACACAAACACAAACACACACACACACACACACACACCAATGAAAATACATGCTTATGATGGGGAATGTACTGTGTATGCTTATCTTATTGATTGTTGAATAAAGTACTGTTTGGCCAATGAGACAGGAAGTTAGACAGGACTAGGAGTCAAAGAGGATTCTGGGAAATGTAGTAGAGAAGTGCTGATCCAGGCAGGAAGTGACATAGCAAGGAGACTCATATTTAAGCGAAGGAGACACAGGAAGGGCCCCTCTCTTTTCCCCTCTGCTCCTGCTCCAGTGGCACAATGTGATCCACCGGCAAGGAGGGACACAAATAAGGTGTCTGATAAGACAAGTCTTATAAAATATAGAGATTTATGATAATTGAGACTGAGCTAACAGATGAGAATCCTAGTCATTCACCAAGCAGCTTTGAACCTAATACAAGTTTCTATGTATTTATTTGTGCCTAACTCTGGTGGGTGGCTGGTGTAAAGCTCACACGTAGCAGTGGGGCTCAGGCTGCCTTTGGCAGAAAGATTTATCGTAACATGTTTATATGTGCATTCAGGTTTGGAACCCATGTTTTGATCCTTTATCTCATGATTATAATATTCTTTTGCATCATGTTTCATGGAAACACTATCTCTGAAATCATAAATATGGGAGAGGCTTCTCTGGGGCCCACCCCAGGCTGCCTGCATAGATTCTAATTGCTGAAAAGCCTTCTCTGGAGAAATCTAAAAGCCAGAACTAGAGCCCAGCAGGCTATGAGCAGCCGTGTAATCATGGTGGAAAAGAGCTCTCCCCTGTCTTTGCTGCCCACACAGACTGGGTGATCCAGCTGCTCTGGGTGATAAGGCTGGGATTTGGGTTCCAGAAGAGTAAGTTTTGGCTAAAGTGCTGGGTAGAACTGATCCAACCTTGCAATGCCACCTTCTATTTTTCCTTTCTTCTTTTTTTTTTCTTAAATTTATCCTCTCTGGCATGTAATTAAATGGTCAAAATATTCAGAAGGTTTGGAACTGGCCTCACGTCACTTTTAAATCATGTGCAGCTTAATGGGCCATTACCTTTATAAATATACCTTATGGACACTCACCTAATTAACTCATTGTGGTTTAATCAACACAACACATCCTTAGGAAAAGTTTGGTGATATTCTGTTTGAAATTCTCCAGGCTGAATTTTTATGTGTAATTTGTTTTATGAGTGCATGCCTCTTATAGTGTGATTAATTACTTCTCCCAAAGAAGCCTTGGCATCTTGCCAACATTTCGAAGCTCTGTTCCCTTGGGCATGGAAGTAAGCTTGACGCACTGGGGCAGGAGTTGGGGCAGAGAAGAAAATGTCTGGGAGAAATGGATTGGGAGAGGGGGCACGGGTGGGAATATGTTTGTCACAAAATCCCAGGTCCAGGTGAACTGGGTGAACTTCCAGGGAAGCTGGGAAGGACTCCATGCCAGAGATTGGCCTCTGATCACAGCAGACCCAAGGAGATGGTGGACAGAGGAGCTCAGTGGATGGGAATTCATGGAGAACAGGCAGCACAATGAAAATAGATGCCAGAAGAGCACCCCCCCAAAAAAAACCCAGAGACTCAAGTAGATTTGGGGGCATCACAAGGCCTGAACCAGGCAAAGTCAATGGAAGAAAACTTGTAGCCAAATCACATATAGGGGTGAGTGGAGGTTTTGTTTTGTAGTCAGATCTGGATTTATTCAGGTCTGGGCTTAAGTTCTTTTAAAAATAATATGCATTTAAATTTTCTCACATTTGTTGGTTTTTTTGTGTGTTCGGGTGTGGATATATATGTGCCACCATGTGCTTGTAGGGGCTAGAGGACAACTTGTGGGGTCAGAGATTGAACTTGGTTGTCAGGCTTGGCAGCAAGCACCTGCAGTCCCTTAGCCATCTCTCAGTTGAAGTTCAAGTTCTTGTGCTGTTTGTAAGGAGCACAGTTAATACCTAGCAGCCATTTATTTTGCTTAAAGTGGAGCAGTAAATCTCTTTGTTATGGTGGGGATTAAGTGAAATTGCGTGTGTAAATTGCTTAGTACAGGGCTTGCTGTTTAGTAGCTACTAATAACTGATAATTATGTTACATGTGGTCTAGATAAGGCCTGTAGCATGAAATGTTGTACAAGAAATGGCTCTTAGCAGCGGTTCACAGGTGAGACATTGCTTTGGGCCCCTTGTTTCAGAGTTAGACAGAAGTGAAAATCCACAGTGCTGATTTATTGAGGTTTAGGCCACAGTACTTATTAGAAGCAATGTTGGAAAGATAAGTCACCTTTCTTGAATTCTAATCCACATGCCTCTCCAATGAAATATTCCCAAATGTAGTGACGTCTGTTGGAATTTTGAATGAAATGAGACTGGCGTCATGGTGACAAAACACCTGTTGATGTATTAGAGAATGGATGAAGCTAAATGTAATTTTGTGTTCCGCAGATACACTCTAATGGATGCCCTAGAGGTCTGCCTGTTTGGCTTTAATGATTGTGTTTTTATAAATATCATAAAAGTAACGCAACTTGGAAGGAGCTGAGGACCGCCAGGCAACACCTTCTTCAGGGCATTCTGGGAGCTGATGGATTGTTTTGATTTATCCACTTTGCCATCACAGACCCTCTAGCAGTGATGACAGTTGCTGGAGAAGAATTTGTGGACTCTCTGTTTTACACCCCTGGCTTGATGCTTCTGTCCAGCCAAAGGATTACCACAGGGCTGTCAACCCTACTGTGTCACTATGTCCCCAGTCATGTGTATTCCTGTCAGCCCTACTCTATAAATGTGGCAGACAGAATACAGTGGAGGGTATAACACTTCCTGCCTATGCTGTCATCCTACCTTCATCATACTTTCTGTATGATGTCAGACCAGAGGCATATTGATTCCGAGCATCAGTTTTCTGATCTGTGAAATGACTCTTCATCATAAGATGTTTTGAAACTAGCAAAGTGAATCTGTTAAATTTGTTGTCTGATCCAAAAGCTTCTAGTCCTTGGTTTTCTCCCTGGAACCTGCCATGACATCTCCATACCCAGCTTCTTGGGACTCAACTCATGTCTTCCTTCTAGTTTGCCAAGTCCAGCAAGTCCTTGGGGCCACTGTGAGATCACATATGAGCATGGTCCTGTCTCCATAAGTATTGATTTACGATCTTCACTTGTAGAATTGTAAGGAGCCCCATGAACTCCACTGTTCTTGCATCAAGTCAACTTGTTCATCAGTGATCTCCTGTGCCCGCAATAGTGTTCCATGAAAGGCTAATGCTTACTACATGCTGATAATAGCATTGAGCACAGTGGCATCATTGTGCAGCAGGGATTCAGTCTCTTGTAGAAAACTGGGGTTACCCGCATTTCTTCTCTGGTTTCCTTTACTGTATAGATTACTTAGGGGCAGGCAAGGGTAAAAGGATCATACAGAGGACACAAATGGAAGAGAATTTTTAAAAAATACAATCAACAAGAAAATGCATCCATTTGGTTTCTGGCAGGGTATGTGCTGGGAACAGAAGGGCAGAGTCATATGATTCACTTGGATTCTCAGAGGCAGCTTAATCCAGGGTCACCTTACAGCAAGTGAGGCAGTGGGTCCCATACAAGGCTGAGTATCAGCAGGCATTTGCCTGTTTAAGGTATCTCAGGTTTGTTTTTTTTTTTAACTGTTTGGGAAGATGAAAACCAAATTCTTCTAGAGAGAGGCAGAGTTTTAGTTGATGATATGGCATGCATGTTAAGCTTGGGTACCAAGTTAGGGGTTCAGTGGAACAAAGAACAAGGGTGTCAGAATCTTTTCACAAGGATGTCACAGTCAGGAAGTCAGTTTGCAAGGATATAGCTCAGTGATGGATCACTTGCCTACAGTTAGGAAGGTTTGTCAGCTGCATAAGAAATGAGTGGGTGCTAGGAAAATGTCATCAACTGGGGGAGTTAGCAGAATTTTAAAGTCTGGAAGAGCAAACCCAACTTGACTCCCATTTTGACAATGACCAGTTGTGGGGCTTCCCAAACCACCTGTAGCCTGTACTTTGGGAATTTTCTTGAATAGGTATTGTAGTCAGAAATAACTTACTCTCTGGGGAGTACAAATTGCAGCCAGACAAAGGAAGAATCCCTGAGCAGAATTCATGAGTAGTCAAAATACAGGCACATTTTGCTTTCATCATATGGCCTCTGGATGTCTTACCTCCTCTCTATCATGCCATGTCACAAAGTCTTACTACCTAGAAACATTATTCCAAGCTTCTAGTGCCAGAGTATTTACTGGGGTCTCATGTCTCCACTGTACGTAAGACTAACCATTAGTCTCCAACCATTGCAGAGCCTCTACCCATACTTTTAGCCTCCAGTTCTCACAGATATGGGAACAGACAGAGCACAGCCCAATAATCAATATTGCTTATTTTTGAGACAAGATTTCACTGTGTAGCCCAGGCTGGTCTGGAGCTGACTCCAGATTCAGTCTCTTGAGTGTTAAGGTTAGAGGTTTCTATAATACACTCAGTTGTCCAAACACTCATCTGACAGTGTCAGCTGTAAGTCCTCTGGCAGAAACAGTGTAATCAGGCAGTATTCTACAGGAGCCTTGGGATCATTTGTAAGTATCTCAGTGCAAAACCCAGCAATCTTTTAACTACTTTCTTGTGAACAAATACCTGGCAGAAATCAACTTAAAGGAGAAAGAGTTTGCTTTGAATTACAATTTGAGGAGATGGAGTCCATCATAGTAAAAGGCACACTAGCAAGAGGGTGACATAGCTGGTCACATTGCATCCACAGTGAGGAAGAGATGGATGCTGTTTTGCAGTTTTCAAAACTTGATCTTGTCCAATTATTCATTTGGACTTGGCCATGCATTGACTAAAGTAACACAAGAGGGACCTTAAAACCACAATCAAATGTATTAATTTATAATGAAATACAGCCACATAGGACCATACCTCTACAACTAACCACGAAGCCTTCTGTGAAGACTGTGACACTCTCCACTTCAGATGTTGGAACAGACTCCCAAAGGCAGTACAGAATGAGTGAAGTGTTAAAGATGTGATACTTTTCATGGCCTAGAGGACTTCCTTTTACATCATAATAGCTCACTGGGTCAAAGTAACTGCAGCAGACACCCAAAATCAAAGTGCTATTCCTCCTGGTCCAACCAGGCAATTCTTAATTTGTACTTCAGTTTTCATCAGTTCTTTTAAGTGTGTGTGTGTGTGTGTGTGTGTGTGTGTGTGTGTGTGTGTGTGTGTGTGATTGCAAGTGCACATGTCACACAGCACACATGTGGCAGCTGGAAGATAATCTTAGGGGTTAATTCTTAGCTTCTGCCTCCTTAGAGATGTGCTCTCAGGCTGTTAGCTTCTGCATAGGCCAGCATAGCAAGCCTGTAAGCTTCCATGGGTCCTCCTGTCTCTGCCTCCCATCTTGTCATGAGGCCCTGGGATTATAGACACACACTACTCTTTCTGGCTTTATAGAGGCTCTGGAGATCTAAACTGAGATCCTCATGCCTCCATGGCAAACACCCTTTTCCATAAAGCTAGTTCTTTAACCCCAGTTTTATGATTTACCATTAGGTTGTCATGACTTCTCTTACTACATTCTTTGTATGACAATTTATAAGTATATTTCATGTATGCGGCATCTAAGTGCAACTGGTTTCTGGTATGTTAATCATTCTATTAAGCCAATTTTAAACAACCATGAGGAATGCTATCTCATAGGACAAAGGCTGCTATGTCCTATGCTCCATGTTGCAAGTTCTTGATGTCCTCCTTCCCCTTATACTACAGATATTAGAACATGGTGATTTGAAGGCCAACCTTGAGTCCCCATCTCCATCCTTCATAATAGCAGTCTGGTTTGTGTGTTGCCTGGAGGAAAATCTCAAACTTCCTGCTTGTGTCCTTCCTGCATCCTTCTCCTCCCTTCTGTCAAAGAACAGAGACCATGGAACAAAATAACAGTGATAGGGCAAAAGAAATAGATGGTAATTTCTGAGTATGGAATTTAAATCTGATGTGCTGTGCAGGCTTTACCAAGCTCCATCTTCCTGGGGCCTGTGGATTGCATCACAGCATGTGTACCTGTGTATGTATAATATAATACACAGCCCTCTGCATAACCCAGGTAAGAAGAGGGGAAGATTCTAGAATTTAAAATGCAATGTGGTCATTTTCTTTACAGCTAGAGTCACCTTTATATTGCTGTCTGCTTCACTCAGGCAAACTTTAAAATAATATCATATTTCACAAAACCCTATTAAACTGTCACATAAATTCCCCTTATTTCCTTTTCCCGTCAGTGCCGATTATCACTGAAGACATTCTGTGTCAATGGAGATTCTTTGCCTTCCCATCAGCCTCTTCCTCTTTTACAGCTCTTTTGGAGTTCTGTCCTCAGAAAGCAGACACCTGAAGAACCTCGTCTTCTCAGAGGGAGCTGCAACCACCCTGCCAAACCTGGTTCTCCCCACTGACCAGTGCTAGCTTGTGACTGAGCTCTGCTGAGAATCTCTAGGCTTTGCAGGGGCTCACAAATCTTTATCATTATTGAGCACTTGCTGTATGTCTAGTTTGGGCCACGCCCTTTATGTTAGCTCCTCTGCTTCACTCAACAGCATAATGCGGTCACATCATTTTTGTTATTAGCCCTCTTTTGAAACGGAGGACAGTGAGGCTTTGTGAAGCCGGAGGAATTTCCTACACAAACTTTCTAGGACACTCGTGAATAAATCACGATGGTGTTGTTCCCTGTAGTTTACATCTCTGAAAGCTCTTTCCTTAACTATTGAGGACACAGAGTCACCTACATGGAGTGGAATGTAATAGAATAGCATTATCACATCAGTAAATTGGAAAATGCTTAATATCTTCTGTCTTTCTTTGCTTTGCTTGGATATTTATTTTATTTTCATCTCTCTCTCTCTCTATTTGGGAGTATATGCACATGAAAGCATTTGCATGTAACTGAAGTTTTCTCGGAAGACAAAACTAATTGTAATTGTCAGATGTCCTAAAGCTGGAGTTATAGGCTGCTGTGTGCAGTCTGAGGGTGTTGGGAACTGTACTCTGCAAGAGCAATATATGCTTTTAGCCATTGAGCAAATACACTCCAGTCCTGTGTATTTTAATATTTCAGAAAAAAATTTAAAGTCCATTTTGAATAATTCTTTTTCAAATTAAATATGACAGCACAAATAATTCATTCAATCACTCATTTGCTTTTTATATGGTCATAATAATAACACAATTCTCCTTTAAATTTATGCCAGTGATTACAGTGTCATTAATTGTATTTATTATCATCACATTCTTTGCAAATCCATTATCATATCTAATTTCAACAACAATCCAATGACTGCTTTCTCCAGTATAAAAACTAAGTCCTTAAAGCTCATTGTACAGCAATCCCCTCTTATCCAGAACTGTAACCTAAGACCCCCACTGCTGATCCAAACCAAGGATAGTAGCTGCAAGTCCAGTGTGATATGTTTCTTATACATGCATACCTGTGATAATGTTGATTTACAAGTTAGGGTACAATGGGAGACTAGAAGCAGTAATAAAAACGATAGAACAAGATAATAATTAGTGTGCTTTCTCCTCTCAAAAGCATCAAGACAAATAGTATTTTCTCACCCTTATCACTGAAACAGTAGTTAGCAGAGGAGGATAGTACTTCACTACCAGTCATGAGAGTACACACAACCAAGTTTCTGACCATTCTCTGAAGCCAGTTACCTCACTGATGCGGTACACTGATCAGAGCATGATCTGTTTGTGTAGTGTGAATGTGTATCGAGGGGTGTATTTGCCTGTACATGTGTGTGGAGTCAGGTTGACTCCAGGTGTCTTCTGATAACACATTCTTTGTTGAGATAGGGCCTCTCTCACTGAACCTGGAACTCACTGTTTCAACTTGATTGGATGGCCAGTGAAACCCCAGATTTGCCTGTTTCTGCACACCTAGCACTGGGGTTATAAGTGTGCACTGCCGCATCGGATGTGCTTTGTGGTGCTGAGCATCACAACTCAGGTTCTTATGCCTGCACACCAAGAACCCACTGAGCCATCTCCCTGATCCCTGGGATGCAATGTGTTTGTTCTCCTTCCCAGGTCTTCCAACTAGCCTGGAGTACTTTGTAGACAGGCAGTCCAGCCTCACCCATGGAGCTGTGTCTCTTCAAAAATGACAGGGAAATCTTTACTTTTCACAAAGTTTCATAGCCGAGTGCTTCAAAATTGAGAGCTCTTAGGGTATATTTAAATGATGACTTGATTTATAAAATACCCATTTACGTGGTGTCTGTAAGGCCCACCTCTGGCACCAGTCTCTGGCACAGCTTAGGGGACTGTTTTAAACCCAGGCACTAGTGGGATGTCACTTCGTTTGTATTATATGGCTTTCTGGGGATCTTTATATACGGCACAGGAAAACCCAGTTACCAAAGATGTCCATGTGGCTGGATCATTTCCCTTTGGCTTATAGTACTCCCACTGCTTCTCTTACAAACCTGTGTGTCTCTTTCTGTTTTTTTTTTTTCTGTTTGTCTGTTTTTACTCCCTGAAAAGAGAAGCATTTTATTAACCTCCTCTTAATTTGCAAGGCCTGCCAAGCACACTACCTTAAGAATCTATTTCACTGGCTTCCAACTGGGAGACTGTTCTTTTCTGGCTGTTCATCCTCCTATGAATCCAATGTAGCACCTTGAGACTTGATGGCTGCACAGTGGAACTTCTACAGGTGCCTGTTTATGCACCTGAGTCTCAAACACAATGACACCTCTTTTGGTTGTTTTGTTCTCCTAATCCACATCACTTATAAAGTACATAAGCATTCTGTCAGGTGTCTTGCTTAGTTGTAATTCCTGGGGAAACAAAACTGGATTATTTGGCTACTTGGGGGTCATTTTTACAAGCTTTGTAGGTATGAGGTAATGTAAGAATTGGAAGCAGTCTTATTAAACGAAATCCAGTGTCTCTCATATTCCACACTGAATGTGTTTTGATTGTTGAATCTGAGCTGATCATGTGTTAGCTTTTCCATTAATTGGCTGCAGGTGATCCTTTATGGATGGCTGTCACTCATCAGCTATAATTATAATCAAGAATTCTTTTGGACTAGAGAAAGCTTACCTACAAAGTGCTTTCAAAAGCAATGAATTTTTATGAATACTAAATTTAACAATTAATGAAGTTGACATAATATTCTATTTTTTGACAATTAAATATTTATTCTAGTTTAATAGTTTCCTTTCATGTTTTGGAGCCAATGAATCTTTTTTTTTTCAAGTCTCAATGTTTTCCGAGTTTATATAGCTTGTTGGCTCCAGTTACTGTGACTAGGCACCTGAGTAGTAAAAGACTGTTCATCTCCTTCCTGCTTTGAGTCTGTTCTTGGCTAGAGATGGATAAAAAAAATCAGGAACTAGAACCCAGGACAGCATAGGAAAATCTATTCTGTGGTGGAAATACATTTCAGATAGAATAGGAGCAGGAATTTAAAATTTAACTTAAACACATCCTGGAAATGTATGGAAACAGATGAAATTAAGGCCAATGGAGTCAGAAAAAAAAGGAAATGCATCCCAGTGGAAGGAAAGCTTATGCAAAGATGTGGAACTGAATAGCATCTATTGGAACAGATGATCACAAGTTGTATAATATTTTTCCCTTATCCATGTTCAAAGATCCTAATGAATTTCTGAAATCATGATTGATATCAATCCTAGGTATAACATGTTTTTTCCTATTATTCCATACTTTGGATAAAATTAATACACATTTAGGCATGGTATGAGATTGACAACAACAATAACAAATAGCAAAACAACCAGAAAAATATGCACAGTGAGGGACCTTGGAACACTCCATCCTAAATGGGATGCCTTTACCAAATCCCCCTTCTCTGGGCTCAGGGACCCTGTGGAAGAGGGAGTAGAAAGAATGTAATAGCTAGAGGTGATGGAGGACAGATCCCAAAGAAACAAGGCCTTCTTAACATAGCACGACTGACACATATATAAACTCACAGAGAGTGTGGCAGTAAGCACCGTGTCTGCATGGGTGTGTAGCAGATGGGACCCTAGAACCAAAAGGGGAAGTGGACACATGCTCCCATCCCTAACCCAGAAGCTATCTCCAATTGATAGCCACTTGCAAATGAAAAATTTGTTTTCTTCTAATGGCATCTCAATGGGGAAACAGACCACTCTTAAAGGGTAGGCTCCAGGCCCAGCGGTAGATGGACAACACACAATGAACTCAATGGCATCTTTGGAGGGTATTTGTCTCATAATGTTGAGTCATAACATGTTTCCCTGGCTTGTATGTCCTTTGCATATATATTGTGGCTTCTGGTGTTGGCTTTTGTGGGGTTTCTGTGTGCCTCTGTATCTGAATGTGTTTCTTGTGACTTTTCTTTGGCTCTTTTTCTTCTGTTATGTTTATTTTGTCTTACTCTGATTTGTTTGCTTTTATTTTGCTTTGTTTCATTATTATTCCTTAGATGTCTGTGTCTTTTCTCAGAAGTGACAGAAAGAATTTTACCCAGATGGGAGGGGAAGTGGGGAGCAACTGGGGGGGATAAAGGGAGGGGAGGCTGCAATTAGAATATATTGTATAAAAACAAAAATCGATCTTCAATAAAAATGTACCACAATACAAGTTATTTAAAACCCACACATAGTTTGCTTTTGGAATATTCTACTTAGTACCCTGGGTTGGCCATGGGTAACTGAAACCACAGAAGTCAGAAAATAAAGAAGGAAAGATTCTTATACCATGTGGCCCTGTATGGAGGCAATGGTTGTAATACAGAGGCTTCTTCATTGGGAAAGCTGCTCAGAACAACCTTGTGACTCAATAAGAACTTTTAATTTTAGCTTAAAGCATTAGGGAGCCATTGAACATTTTAAAAGTATGTTTGGCAAATGTCTCAAAAATATTTAACAAGAAGGAATCACAAGACTGATGAATCCTTAGAAATGCTGTGACTCTGATGCGGCTGTCTGGTGAATCCACCCCATTTGTGGGTATGCTGACCAGAGAGCTGATGACATCTGACACCTTCCCTATATCAGGTAATTCATGATAGGAGGACACACCCATATGTAAGAGACATCCCTCTGGGCTATTGTCTCAAGCCACTGGTGCTGATGCCACCCAACTCTCTAAGGATACTTCAGAAAGACAGGAGACAGCACTCCAAAGAAGGCTCCAGGAAGTCTTTGATCTTGGGAGGATCCTTGTTTGAAAGCAGCCCCGAAGTTTTGTAGTTCTCAATCTCTCATAATTAGGCTTCACTGTGTCACTAACATTCCTGCCAGACTTTCAGATCACACCTACTTTCGATATACATTGCTGTTTCCACACACTTGGATTTTCTCCACCTGCCCGAGGCACTTTCTTGTTGCCCAGTCATCTGTGAATATACCTAATTCAGAAGATGAATACATTTAAATGGTTTAAACATAAAGGGCAGGTTGCCAAGCAACTGTTAATCCAAAATACCCTTGTCAGATCATCAAAGTGAAGAATGGGCAGACCACCACTGGAGTGATTTTGATTGCAACAGTAGCAATAACAACGACCCTTGTCTCTTTTTTCTTCTTTATGTCTCGCCCCTTCCCTCCCTACCTCCTTCCACAGTTTACAGTAAAACAGTAGCTCAGCCTTAATGTTAAGACCAGTTGACTCTGTTTAAACCAACAGATACACACACACTAGCTCTTGGTTCTGTTTGTAGCATAATTGAGTACCCAAGTGAGTTTTACTTTCCCCATTCCTTAAGGACCTCTAGCCAAGCATTGTGAGAGTAGAAGTTTCTACATCCCAAGGTGAGTGACATGGTCGTTGGAACTCCTTGGCACACTCTCACTTTTAAACTGCTCAGCTATGTGTTGGGTGGTGACATATGTCTTGGGGCTTCAGGCTTTTAGGTTAGAGTTTTCTCCTCCTACTTTATTGGTTCCTTTGACTCAGGGACATAATGTATTCACAATGCTGCTCTCAGTTGGAAGTTTTTCTGCTGTCAGTTGTACACAGCTGGACCTGGAGAGTATTTGGGGGAGGTAGAGGTTCCTGAGCCAAGCTGTGCTTTCAGTGTGTACCATGAATCCATCTGCCAGCTTTTTAGACAATGTGCATTGCACATGATTCACATTTCAGAGGTTTCAAGAACTCTCATTTTTATCTTGTTGTATTCAGCCACCTATAGTAATGTACTGTAGCAACATTGCCTGGAATGGTCCCTGTGACAGTAAAAGAGCCAAGGCCTTTGCTTCCAGAGGTTGCTCTGTTTTGGAGCCTACAATGTGCTACTCAAGGAGTTTGTATTCCAGACAAGTGTAGAGACACCTCCCAGCTATCCTAGCACTTGGGGCAAGAACATGGAGGAAGAGGAAGATCAAGGCTTCTGGGGTTTGTCATGAGACTTTGTGAACCCCTCATTTCTGTCCCAAGGGAAGTGCAGAACCCAAAGTTATATTTGACCTGGAAATACCATTCCTCACTAGGACTGATTACAAAGTTTTCTGAGTAAAGTGAGTAGCTGTGTCTGTGTTTAGGCTTCTCACCTTTCAATAACTTCTGATATACCTATGATGTGCGCAATTACAATAGAGTGTAGAAGACTGGGAGCTGTCAGGCGAGTCATTAGCAAACAAAGTCCCATCTTCCTTTGGTTATGTTTCCAGAAGTTTGTGTGACATAACTACTCTATTGAGAGTGCATTCGGGCTCTGGAAGGAGAATGGTGGAACCATGGTCATGTCTTTATAAGATATTCCTATAGTGATAGCCTTTAGCGACTTGGCTTTATGCTCAGTAGTCTGTTGGTGCTAGGGGCATCCCCAGGAGCTCTGGAAGCTTGCAGGCACCCGTTCATGTATTCCTCCTGGCAGTAGTAACTCTTTCAGGGAGATGTAGGAGCTGAAATGGCAGCGTGAGTTACAAGAGAGGCTTCAAGTCTGAGTCACACTTGCAAGAATTTGTAACTAAGATAAGATGACACACTGATGCAGGTGGGTGCCCAGCATCTGTCTGCAATTTTCCTGGTGTGGTTTCACACTTCTCCCCAGTGACTGTTGTTTCTCTGCACAGCAAATGTCTCAAACCCAATCCAAATACTATATTATTATGCTGTACATATTATGTATCATTATAGCACAGATGCATTATTTTTGATTTTTAACATATTATAATATAACACAATCTCCAGAAATTCTGTAGACTTTGACGCAGATGAGGCAATGCAGATGAATTTACTCATATTTATGCACAGTCTAAAATTGTTATCTCAGCCTTCATTACACCACTTCCTCTTGGTTATCTGAAAATTGCCCAGGAATGGATTTGCTGATTTTCTTTTCATTTATTCCTATTATGTGAACCCACTTTCTCATAGTTCAGACAGAAGGCTACAAAATAAGAAGGCAAAATTACCCTTCACAAAGAAATGTGAGTTGGCAATATTTTGAAATTGGATTATTTCATGAGAAATAAGGCAGCGAGACCAAATGCTTTGTTTGTGGGAAAGCCTTATTCTCTTACTCATTTTCTCAATGTCTTGACTATTTCATGTTGGAGTATAATAAACATACAATTAAGTGTGGTGAGGGGAGTCAGTGAGACATCTGATAGAGGGCATAGGTCCCACCATTCACTATAGAGAACCTTGAAACTGGGAGGCTATTGAGCAATTAAAAATGGTTAGTCCAAACTGAGTGTGCTCTAGCTAAAAAAATACTTAAAACTGTCTAAATTCTAAGCATCACAACACGAAAAATAGCTAATTTTTGTATTTACCAGATATTAAAATTCCACTAGATTAAATAAAATGTGTTAATTAAAATTAATTCAATTGTTTTAAAAATTTTTATATTTATTTCTATGAAAATACACAGTGGGTGTCCAATATATAGAGAAAGCTTTGCTCCTCACAATTATGCTCTCATCAATAGCTTCAGCTCCTTCCTTGTGGGAGCTTGGTAGACATGATGTCTTTGGTTTAACACCAAATGTATGGAACAGAATCCCTATTTTGGCACAATCAACTATATTAGTTGAGGAAAATATTCCCAGTTAGTCATTTTAAGTAGAGACTTCTTTACTCTGTCTAATACTCATCTGTGTCCATGGTGGTTGGTATCACCTTTGACAGACAGAAGATCCCATGTGTGATATAAACAAGGACCTGCTTATCCCTGGTGGATGCTTCATGGTGAACATTCTCTCAGTGGTCACATGACATGAAGAGTCTGATGGATAAACACATCCAAAGCAATTGAAGGGATGCATCTACCATGGTATCATTCTCTTATTTGAGGCATAGAACTCTGTGTTTTTGTCTGTTTGAGGAAATTAAATGGTCCTCTTATCTAGACTTTAAATACATGACTGTCACTGTAGCATAGTAAAGTATGTCCATGAATCAGATTGCTATGCTTGTGCAGAGTAGCACATTCACAGGCTCCATTCTAGTCCCACGGAAGCTTATTCTGTTTCTGGAATTGATGATTTTCCTCCATCCAGGGAGACACCTGCTCAGATGCCCGCTCCTCAAACTTCCCTCTTCCCTGAAGTCATGACCCCTACTTCTTGATGTTTTCCATGCCCTACTTTGTCTTTGTTTTTTTTCCAACACTTTTGCCTCCATACCAGAGGGAAACTTGTCTGAAACTTTGATGTTTTTGCCCTTAACACTTCCCAACTGTAGTTCCTGGCTTGCCATAAGAGCTTAGTGAATATCCTTAAGTTCATGAATGGGTCAATACATGCATTAAAGGAGTTATATGAAATAATCAGACGTGCAGGAATTAATTGGACAATTTATTGCAGTGATGTATTCCCATCTTCTCAGCACACTGTATTCCTGAACACTGCTGCTGTGCTGAGATGTTGGAGAAAAGATAAGATAGAGAAAGTAGGCCAGTGGAAAGGACGAAATGTCAAAGTGGATTATAAGGCCACATGATAGTGAGATGTGTACCACGCCATAGATCAGATGCCTTAAGACCTAGGGGGAAAAGAGCTGTTCATTCTGTTGGAAGAGTGAAATGAATAAGAGGCAGTGAAAGTCTGTCAGGCAAAGAGGGTCAGAGAGAAGAGAATGGACATGGTATGTTTGGGGGACAGTAAAAACCAAACTGAAGAATATTTAACATAATGGTGATAGGAAATGTTGTTTCAATGAGAACTCTACCAAGAGGGTAGATTCTTGCATGCAAGTGTGTGTGTATGTATGTGTGTATGCATGTGGTATATGTATGTACATATATATGTAAATGCACACACATACACATGTGCATGTGGTATGTGTACATATGTGTGTATTCATGTGTGTTGGTATGCACACTTGTGCATAGACATGTAGAGACCAGAAGGTATTAGATGTTTTCATACATTGCTTCCCACCTTATTTTTTTGAGACAGAATTTCTCACTGAACCTGAGGCTCACTGATTCTGCAAGGGTAGATGACAAGAAATCTTCATGGATTTTTGTTTCCGTTTCATGAATACTAAGCTTTGTAGGAGCATGCCACATGCCCAGCTTTTCTTTTATGGGATATGGACTTGTTTCTCATGCTCTAACTGCAAGGACTTTATCAACTGAGCTACCTTCTCAGATCCAGGAGTATGGTTACTATGCCATGCTGTTATACAGAAGGTGATGCAACCAGACAGGGAGTTTATGTTATTTTCATCTCTTTAACTCTGCCTCTGTATCTCTATCTTCCTCTCTTTTTCTCTTAAGATCAATTGGATTGCTTAGTGGCTGGCCATGATGGTGAGGAAGAGATTGCAGTTATGAACTAAGGAAGGGGAAATGTGGATTTGAGGAAAAGAAAAGAAAAGAGGGTAGGTCTTTCGAGGCCCTGAATATTTATGACAAAACACTGTAACTTTGTTCTCCTTTTGTGTGTTTCTTGTGATTTGTGAAGAAGTTTAAAAGGTTTAAGAAAAAAGCTTTATGGGATGCCAATAAAACAGTCTTAACCTCCATGTCAGTTTCATTACACATCAGCTACAGAAAGCCTATGGCCAGCTTTTGCATCCTGGGCATCATTCCAGGTGCCCCCATGAAGTGAGGCAACCCGACTCTAAGAACCACCTTTTCAAACCCAACTTTGCCTGTGAACAGACTCCATGTTTCTTTGTTAAACACGAGGGAAATCTCAGGGAGGAATTCAGAGCACTTCAGACTGGTGTCATATTATATGTGGCAGATTGGGGATAAAAAGCAGAGAGCAAAGCTGACAAGAAAGAGGGACAGGGTCTGGGGGTGCTTGTTGTCAATGTGAAGGGGGTAGAGATGAAGATGTTTCATGTGATATCAGCTTGGAGTTCTATCTCAGCATTATTGTTAGCCACCAAGGCATGTTTTTAGGAAATTAAAACTGTTCAGTTTCTTATTCTGGTGGAATATACATATTTAGCATAAGTGTTTGTATAAGAGAGCTGTCCACAGAATCTATTCATGTGGGAAGACTCTGTACCTGAAGATGTGCCCATGCCACCTGGCAGAGTGGGTGACACAGAAACTGATTCACAGCGACTACCTCTACTTTCATCTTTTCTTCTCATACCAGACCTTGGATAGCTTCCTTCCATATTAGTATTTGCATTTAAATATGAGAAAAATATTGATAAAAAAAGGACAAGCAGTTTTTTCTTCCTGTGTGTGGCTGTTGAAAGGATAAAATAGACCTAACAAAGATTGAAACTACTGACTAAAATCTTTGGGTCCTGTCTAGAAAAGTTACAATCTACATTGGTAACCATGGACTTAAGTGACACAAGAGAGTTTGCTTTATAGGTGTGGACTTAAAATTTCAAATGATTTTAATTTTGCCAAATGTATTCCACTAGAAAGAGGCAAAACAAGACCCCAAAGCTGTCTCCTTTTCCCTAATTTATATAACCCTTGTTTCTATCACACAGTATGATGTTTGTTTGGATAGGAATCATTTGAGCTTTCCTTTTGGATATACACACAGAGAATTATACATGATAAATGAAAAGATCATTGGAATGTGATACACAACACACATAGTTTTCTCTTGCTCTCCTCTCCACCTGGTGAGCAGGAAGAGAATGATAATGCCCATTTTTCTTACTCCATATTTGCTAGCAGTACTGAGGGATGGATGATGTTAGAGAAAGCATCTTCTCAGTGACCAAGGACCACTGAATGTCTTCATTGGCACTATTCTTGCCTGTGTCAAAATAACTAGCTAGAATTACTTGTTAATCATCCAATCATCCAGATATCCACCAATCCCCATAACAATGCAAGCCTCTTTCTATTTTATAGTATTGAGAAGCATCTAAGAAATTAGAAATGTATTTGTCAGTATTTTATCTCTGGAAGTTACAGGGAAATAAACAGAAAATACTTAAATGTGTATAAGACAAGGATTTGCTAATTACAATGGATTCTTCTCTTGAAAAATGCATACAGAAAAGCATCAACAGAAAACAAAACTCTCATTCTTACCCTAGCATAAAGAGTGAAATACATTTCTGGCTACTTCTAAAGGATGAGTAAAGGCAATATTTTGTAAGCCCCAAGGAAAAACAACATGAAGAAAAACAGGAAGCAGAACTTATCAGTGGGTGTGATAGGATTCTGTGACCAACAAAAGTGTTTCTTGAAATAGAATAAAAAGAGATTTTTTTTAAATAAAAGCTTGAGTACTCATGGTTAGTTAACCTCTTCTGAAAGAAATTCTAAGGGGTGATTTTCAGGCAGATTGGAAATAGTGACACCCACTTGAAGTTTGTAATACAATACAGAGTAGGAAATAATTTAGAGGATGGATATGTGACTGAATATAAACTAATAGTGAATTTATAATACAATAAATATGTCTCATGAATTTTAATATATTGTAGAAACAGAACAGACTATTTCAATACAAGCAAAGGTGCATCTTATAATCATTCAGGTGACCAATTGCAGAATAATAAAAAGATATGCAATTGCAAAGCTAATCAAGGAAGCAAAGAAACAATGAGAAAAAAATCTAACCAGGTAATCCAAATCAAGTAAGAGAGGGAGGGAAACCATTTATACAAATATTAGGGCAAATGTAAAGCAAAGTTATGGATGGATGGCACCAAACCTGCACCTGTCATCCATTGCAACAGTGTAAATGGAATAAATGCTACAGCTGAGAGAAAACAAAAGAGCGTCAAGCTGCATACAGTACAATGCCCAGCCTTGTGCTGTTCTGAGAGACAAATGGGAATGGGGAAGTGATAGCAAGTTTGAAATTAGATTTTAAAAAATGTGAATTGTGAATAAAATACAGAAGAAATACTGCAAAGCTATATTAATACAAACAAAGGAGACATTTAGGCAACTTGCCTTAGGAGAGCGAGTGATGCTCTCCTAACATTCAGTCAATCAGGGTGATAGAATGGTTCAAAAATCTGTATGCAGTTAGCCACAGATGGAAAATAAGTAAAGACTTGACAACAGTATAAGGAGAAATAGACCATCTCACAATAATCTTGGGGGATCTTCACAAGCCTTTCTCAGTGAATTATAAACAAGTAGGTCTAACGCTAGCAAGAATATAGGAAATGTTAATGTCATTGACAAGTTTGATCCAACTAGAGCTTAAGGAATATTTCATCTTTTAACAGCTTTTGTGAACATGGTAGCATTTACAAAATTTCATCTATTGGGTCTAAATTCCATCTTAGATTGATTTTTATCAAGGAATAATACATTAGAGCCAAGGAAAGTTCAAGAAAGGAAAGATTGAAAAATTATAATAGAAATGAATGGAAAACAAAACAATTTTTACAAGAAAGAAAGTCAGCACAGAGGAATTGGTTTTTGAAAAGGCAAAAAATTGCAATGCTCATTTTAAGACTGATTAAGAATAAAGTTACCCCTGTGGTGGTTTGAATGAAAATTCCCCCTACCCACATTGTCTCCTATGCTCGACTACTTATTCCCCAATTGGTGGAACTGTTTGGGAAGGATTAGGAAGTATAGCCTTGTTGGAGCTGGGGTGTCACTAGGGGATGACTTTGAGGCTTCAAAAGCCTGGGTAGTTTTCAGAGTGTTCTCTGTTTTCTGCTTGGTCTCAAGATGTGAACTCTCAACTGATGCTCCAGCTGCCTGCCACCTGACCTCCACTCTTCCATTATGGATTATGATCTCTTTGGAACAGTAATCCTCAAATAAACCCTTCCTCTATTAGTTGTCTTGGTAGGGAATAGTAATACCTCCCCTATATCAGAAATAAAAATAAAAGAACACTACAAGGATTTTAAAACAACTTTTATGTCAGCAATTTTGGAAACATAAATTTAAAAGTGCATTGTAAAAAATGTTTATCAAATTGACAAAAGGAGAAACTAAAAATCTAAATAGATGCATTTGTTAGCATGTAATTTGAGTATGTTTCTAAACAATTTGGATTTGTGATCATATGACTTAATTATTAACTTCAGATTAAAATCATTTGATTTCATTCAAGCCTAAGTAAATGGCTTTACCAGTGAATTTCCTTTACATTTAAGGAAAAGATCTTCTATAGCATTTATAAATCTTGCACAGAAAATAACGAGGGAGTGCTTTACATTTCAGCATGACTTTGATGTCTAAGTCTGACTAGGATATTGCAGAAAAGAAAAGTTATTAGCTGATTTTCTCATGAGACACAGAGGCAAACATCCTAAAGAAACAACTGGTTTCAGAATTGCATTAAAAGATAATACTTTATAGTCCAGTTGATTTTATTCCAGGAGAACTCTGTTGACATAACTTCACAAAGAATAGGTCAATGTTGAAAAGTACGATATCTGAAATTTGTTTTTAAAAATTCTTGTGAGAGGTGATGAGCAGATGGTCATAATGAAGCAGAATGGTCTTGCCTAGTAATTATACCTGAATGATAAATATGTTTGTATATGTGCAGTTTCTATAAAATTCAAAAAGAGGGAGGAGGGATTTTATGAGCAAGGGCGGGGGGTCAAGAACATAATGGGGAAACCCATAAAGACAGCTGACTGGAGCTAGTGGGAGCTCATGGATTCTGGTCTGACAGCTGGGGAGCCTGCATGGTACTCAAGTAGGCCCTCTGCTTGGTTGTGACAGATGTGCGGCTTGGTCTGATTGTGGAGCCCCTGGCAATGGGACCAGAATTTATCCTGGTGCATGAACTGTTTTTTTTTTCGAGCCCATTCCCTGTGATGAGATACTTTGCTCAGTCAGCCTTGATGTAGTGGTGAGGTACTTGGTCCTGCTTCAATTTGATATGCCAGGCTAATTTTACTCCTCATCCACCTTCTCTGAAAAGTGGATGGAGGATAAGGGGAGATGGAGGCAGTGGGAAGAGGGGAGAGAGGAAGAACTGTAGTGGTATGTAAAATGAATAAAAAGTTTTTAAAAATGAGAAAAACCTTGTGTTCATTTCAACAGATGGTAAAAGTTTCACTTAAAATAATTGGACATCTGACTCTTTCAAAGGGATAGGAACATTTTTGTTACCTACTATGTATGAGGCCTTAAGTTCAATCCCCAGGGCCTCAGAAATATTCCCTTTGGAAGCAGGAACAGAAAGATATGTTTTTACCTGGGTAATGGTTGCTTTCTGGAGACCTAATGGTACATGCTTACAGTTCTCCTTAAACAATGGGAACAAGAAGATGTTGCCCATTGCCAAGTCTGTTCACTAGTGTGTTGCAGAGTCTAGCTTGTGGTGAGAGCTAGAGTTCCTCACACTCACTGCTTTTATGCTTTATGGAAGATAATTCATTTTTGTGGGATACTGTCCTATGCACTATAAAATGTTTGGCAGTGTCCTTTGTCTTGACTCAGTAGATGACAGTAGCTTTAGAATCCCCAAGTGTGACAATGAAAAATATATTTTCATATCACCAAATAGTCCTAGTGCACAGAATGTGCATATTTATAAAAAAATATATGCTTTAAGATTTGGAAAGGGGAAATGAAACTATTTTACTTATAGAAGATTGAGCACATACAAAATCCTAAAGGAGACATTCATAAGAGACAGGTCTCAACTTTAATATCATTGTGTATTCTGAACTCTCTAAAACCCAGTGCAAAGGGCCCCAAATGTAAATGAAAGCTTACATCGCCTAGAAGAAAATCCTGGTTATGTTGAATTAGGAAAATATTTTTTAAATGAGACACAGAATAGCAAATCAATTAAAAGTGAATAAACTTCAGAGAACCATTTTGTGCTTCAAAATGCATTGTCAAGAAAATGGAGGGAAAAAGGAAGCTAAAGTCTTGAAGAAGATTTTCTGAAACTTATGTCTGTTAATTCTATTTGGAAAAATTAATTTTAAAAAGTCTGTTTGATCTCTGTGAGTTTGAGGCCAGTCTGGTCTACAAAGCAAATTCCAGGACAACCTCCAAAGCAATACAGAGAAACCCTGTCTCGAAAAACCAAACAAAAAAAAAGTCTCTTTGAACTTAAAAGGAAGGGGAAATTGAGTTTGAACAGACATTTCATTTATAAGATGAGCCCATGGCAAAAAATATTCCCATCATTATTAGTTATTAGGGGAAAATAGATTAAAAGTACAGTTATATACCCTATATCTCCATTAGCATGCCCCAGATCAAAAGATTTAGTGATATCAAGGATTAACCAATCCAAAGCTCAACTGGAACAGTCAGTCACTATGAGTGGGTGGACCAAATGCTGTAAAGTATCAAGAAAAGCTGACAATCACCTTCCATAACATCAGTTTACTGTGATGGCCAGAAGAAGTCCTACTCGAATCTAGAAGACAGACAAGCACACATGCCAGTTCAATAGCTCTAACCAGGAAAGAACAGCAGGTCTATCATCAGGTAAAGGAATCTAGAAAATGCGGCATAGCCACAATTTGCTTTTTGACATGGCAGAAGATAGTTCAATGATTGAAAGGAGCAAATCTTTGATGTATCAGCAGCATGGATTTCTCTGAAAGCATTAACTTCAAAACTTATTTTATTCTGTCTTTGTTAGCTCTGTCACCTTGACTTAGCTCAGAGTTATTTAGAAGAAAAACCTTGATTAAGGAATTTCTTTGATTAGACTGGCTTATAGTCATGTCTCTAGAGAAGTGATTCTCAACTTTCCTGATGCTGTGACCTTTAAATAAAGTTCATCATATTGTGGTGCTCCTCATCCATAAAATCATTGTTGTTGCTACTTCATAACTCTAATCTTGCTACTGTTGGTGGCTCACGCCTTTAATCTCAACACTTGGGAGGCAGAGGCAGGCAGATCTCTGTGAGTTCAAGGCCAGCCTGGTCTACAGAGTGAGTTCCAGGACAGCCTCCAGATCAATACAGAGAAACCCTGTCTTGAAACACCAAAAAAAAAAAAAAAGAGTTGTAATGTAACCATCTGTGTTTTTCTACAGTCTGAGGAGACCCCTGTGAAAAGGTCATCTGACCTGCAAAGGGGATATGACACACGTGTTTGAAATCATGGCTCTTGGGGATTATCTTGATTATTAATTGATACAGGAGAGTTCTGTTAATTGTGGTGGTACCATTCCCTGGGTAGTTGACCCTGTGCTGTATAAGAAAACAACGAGCTAAACATGAGTAAGTAAACCAGCAAGCAGTGTTTGTTCACTGCTTCAGGTTCTAATTAGGATGCTGCCTTGACTTCCCTAAGTGATGGATGTTGACATGGAAGTGTAAACTAAGTAAATACTTTCCATTGATAGCTTCTTTTGCTTAAAGTATTTTATTACAGCAACAGAAAAGAAGGTAGGACATGGCTGGTGATTCAGTTACTATGAAATTCCAGAAAAGACCACATGATGGTGACAGAAAGCAGATCAGTGGTCCACAGAGGGTGAGAGTGTGGTGAGAAAAGCTGTTCAAAAGGCAGGGAATAAGTATTTGTGGAGTTCTCGGCCACAAATGGTACGTCTATACAGTACTCCCTTCTCCAAGGCTCAGGGAACATCATGAAAAACGGGGAGTAAAGATTGTAAGAGCCATAGTTCTATAAAGATCAGAGCTAAACTGAAACTCTATTAGGGCCAGTGAACCCAGGAACTCATAGCAGCTTTATTTGTCTGCATAAGATTGGCAGAAGATCAAGCTAGTCAACATTCTACCATGGAAGAAGGAGGCTCAGGTTAGAGCTACCACCCCTACCTAAGGAGCTATTGACAGTTGATGGCTTCTGTATGGGGAAGGGAGAGTCAAGTTTTCTTTAATGGTGTGTTCCTGGTTGGTAGATTACATTCCAGTGGATGGTTCCATATCCATGAGCAGTGCAATTGGACTGAGTTGAGTGCTTACAAACAAAACAGTGACAACAAAAAGAGGACATTAGGACAGGAGAGGGAGGGAAGATGGGTGTAGACCTGGGAGAAGTTGGGTGTGGATATGATAAAAATTATGCACATATGAAACTCAAAGAATTGGTGAAATATTCTATTAAAAGAGTGTAGTGAGGTGATTTTATGCCAGGTAAATTAGGAGAATATGGGAATGATAATGATGTTTTTAAAAAAGATCCATTTCAGTTTATAGCATTATACATGTGTGGAAATTTGACTGAGTTGTAAAAATGAAATTGATAGAAATGCATTTCATGTATACTATATTTCAGCAGTGCCAATATTTAAAAGTGGAAGACTGTATGTTAAGGGAAACTTTATGAAGTATGTTGGTGAGTGAGAAATTCATACTATGTAATTATCTGTGTGAAGCATTGGAAGGATTAATATAATTCCCATTACAATTAAAAAATTCCCTTTGCTTACTATATTAGTTAACTTTCCATCACTGTGATAAAGTATCTGGTATAATCAACTTACAAAGAGAAGATGTTTATTTTAACTTATGATGTCAGAGGTTACAGTCCACAGTTAATTCCTTTGGGGTCTCTATAGGAACTGCTTATGATAGCTGAAACTAAGCTTATAAAGCTGCTCTCTTCATGGCATATGGAACATGAAGAGAAAGAGACAGGGCTGGAGTCCCAGCAGCCCCTCTGAGGTCCATAAGTGCTGAGCTTCCTCTTCTTAGCCTCATCTCCTCGCTATTACTCCACCTTCTAATATCATCATAGGTTGGAGAACAAGCCTCCAACACGTGAATTTTAGGAAAAATTTGAAATTCAAGCAACAGCACCAAGAGCCTTCTTTCTATGACAGTTCCCTTTTCCTCTACCCCTTTTGTTTTTGTTTTAATATACATGTCTGTATGTGTGCATGCATGCCTGTGGAGGACAAAGGGCAATTTCTGGTCCCTTTCTTACCTTTAACTTGTTTAAGACATGATATCTTTTTCTCCATTGCACACTGATAGGTGGCTTGCACATGCGCTTCCAGGGATCCACTGTCTCCACCTCCATCTCACTGTAGATACATTGGAATTATAGATGTTTACTACTATGTCCATCTTTACATGGTATGGTAGTTCGAATAAAAATGGTGCCCATAGGCCCATAGGGAGTGACATTATTAGGAAGTGTAGCCTTGTTGGAGTAGGTGTGATGTTGCAGAATATTAGTTTAAGATGTTACATTTGTTTATGCCATGGGATATGTGTTTAATGATGCAAAGATGTGTTGCATTGTTTTATTTTGTATTTGTTTAACTCTGTAAAGCTGTGTTACCCTCCTGTCTAAAACACCTGATTGGTTGGTCTAATAAAGAGCTGAATATCCAATAGCTAGGCAGGGGAAAGGATAGGCAGGGCTGGCAGGCAAAGAGAATGAATAGGGGGAGAAATATGGGAAGATGAGATCAGGAAGCAAAAGGAGGAGAGGAGGACTTCAGGGACCAGCTACCCATGCCACACAGTAAGCAATGAAGTAAGAAGTAAAGAAAGGTATATAGGAAGCTAAAAGCCCAGAGGCAAAAGATAGATGGGATAACTTAAGAAAAGCTGGCTAGAAACTAGCCAGGCAAGGGCTGGACACTCATAAGTAGGATAAGACACCCTGTATTTATTTGGGACCTGGGTGGTGGGCCTCTCAAAGCAAAGAGTAGAAACAACAACAATGTGGCATTGGAAGAAGTGTATCAAAGTGGGTAGGATTTGACAACTCAAAAGCTTAAGCCTGGCCAGTATATCACAGTGTCTTCCTACTGCCTGTGCATCTAGATGTAAGAGCTCAGTCTTTCTCCAGCACCATGTCTTCCTGCACACTGCCATGCTTCCTGCCATGATGATAATGGACTAAACCTCTGAAACTGAAAGTGATCACCAGTTAATTTTTTTTCCTTTATAAGAGTTGCTATGGCATGGTTTCTCTTTACAGCAATAAAACCCTAACTTAGAAGCATGGGTTCCAGAGATCTAAACTTAGGTTCTTACACTCATGTGTCAAGAGCTGTACCTACCGAGCTGGATCAACTCTTCCTAATTCTTTTCTCTTTCCCCATGGCCTATGGTCAGGCTGTTTCTAAATATTATCTTCTAAGTTCTCAGGAATTCATATTAGATGATGCCATTTTGAAATCATGGTTGGTTGTTCTGACTCTATTTTCTCCTTTAGCCTCAGTATCTTCAGCTCCAGCGGGCACTTTATCAGGTCACACCTCCACATCACCATTTCCCATGGTCCTTCTATAACCCACAAGATATTTTCTAAACTCCTGCATGTACTACATGCCTTGGAAAGCAGACACAAACTAGCTTGTAGTTGCTTTCTCATTTTTTCTGTCTAGTTAATGATTCAGCCTTATATAATCACCCATCTTCAGGATAAGATAAAAACATAAAAATTACCCAGATGACCTTCATTGACAGGTGCATCTCTATGTGTAGATATCTTTAAAGAGATACTATAACTACAAAGAGATGGGTACATTCTTTCATATTTTTTCATTTTCTTAATCTTGTCTTGATGCCTTCTATCAATGATCTCAAGATACAGATGGTGTCTTTTTGTCTTTAGTCTCATATATTTTACTTATTTTGTGTTTGTTTTCCTTTTATTATTTTATTTTTGAGATTGTACTACTTTTTTTTGGTTTTTCGAGACAGGGTTTCTCTGTGGCTTTGGAGGCTGTCCTGGAACTAGCTCTTGTAGACCAGGTTGGTCTCGAACTCACAGAGATCCACCTGCCTCTGCCTCCTGAGTGCTGGGATTAAAGGCGTGCACCACCAACGCCCGGTTTGAGATTGTACTACTTTTTATGTTTGAGATTGTACTACTTTTTATGGTCACATAGTATTCTTTTTATGTATCAATTCCTTAAATCACGTCCTGTGGTTGATATTTATGTCACTCACAGTTCTGAGTATGATTTTAAATAATATAATAGTGAGTATTCTACTTTAAGACTATCTTGAAAAATTTCTCTGGTCTTATTGGGTGGTAACTATCTATGTTGACTCTCTTTCCCACTAGATGATTATTAATTTCCATTGAAAAGAAAGTCATTATATTTATATTGCAATCTGCAATGCCCTGCAGAGTGCCAGTAGGATCAGAATAGATTTTTTGAACAAAAAGGAAGAAATGAATGGATGTTCATATAACTGGGTACATGTGTAACAGCAACTTCCCTCAACTTCTCATAAGCTAACCTGCTAATATCTATTGGTTATTGTTCAAGTCCATACTCTGTCCTAATTTCTCTTTACAGATCTCAGTATTGCTGACACAGTATTTAAATTTTTCCTTCAAAATATGGCCAAATTACTGATACTCCATAGGTTCGGATGATCCCTTGTATCACTTTTAAGAAATTCAGAGGGGGGAAAAAGTGACTATAAGGATCTGGTGTGCTTTGCCCTGCAGAAATGATTTACTAAGGCCCAAATCATCAATTATAAGGGAAAACATCATAGCATGTGTATTCCGTGCTCTTTACCAGCTGTTACCTATTATGAGCTCTCAGGAGTGCCATTTGCTGCTACAACTCACTGGTCCCATAAGTTGAAGTCACCAACATGACTGCAGAATTGTCTTAAATCACAGAGGGGAAAAGAGGAAAACCAATGTAAATGGTTGAAATGCTGCTTACATCTTCATTAGGTCCCCAGTTTGCCCTGTTTACATGCTCAAGATGCTAGAACAGCCTGGTAAGTATTGTGGTAGATTACTGACTCTCCCAGGGAAACAGACACACTGCAAAAGACTCTCTTAAAGGACTTGAGTTGGGCCTATTGACTCACACACTACATTGTAATAGGTATAAAATCAGTGAAAGCCAAGTGGCTTCTGTTGGTATCAGAAATCTGCAAGAGCATAAGCTAATTTTTATTTCTTCTTCTTATGGGGCTAGAAGCACTTACTATTGTTATCTAATATGTTGCCACTGAACATAGTCTAAAAAGCACAAAGAGAGTAATATGCAATTACGGAACTGAAAATAAGCTACTGATTGGGTGCATACACATCAAGCTTCTTTATTTCTCTGAAAGGTTTTTATTGGATGCCAACACTGCTTGATTTGGGAAGAATAAAAGTGACTGCACAAATGACATAGTGAGAAGCCTGACCTCTAGTTGATTTCAATTGTGCTGTTAAAAAGTTCACAAAAGTGAACTGTGCATCTTTCCCACCCAGCATGCTTGTTCATAAATTTCAGTTAATGAATGATTAGTCATACATGAGCACCCAATATGTTATGGAATGGTTCTTTACTTTCCACCTAAATTCATGTTGTAATTATAAATGCTAAAGCCATGGTGGATCCTTTGAGAGGGGCCCTGCTCTCAAAAAAGAGATTAGTGTGCTCTAATGAAAAGGATACTGAAGCACTCTCTTGTCCTCTCTGTCATGTGAGGTCATAGCCTTCTGGAAACTAGGAGGCAGGCTATTACCAGACAAAAAGTGTTCACTTTGATCATAGGTTTTATCCTTTAGGGTGTTGAAAAATAAATCTCTGTTGTATGTTAGTAACCCAGCCCATGATATCCTGCTACAGCATCCTTGGACAAACCAAGAAAATTCAGTGTTTATTTCCCAAAAAAACTGACAAGAATTTTTTCAGTAAATAATGAGACAAGGTTGAACCCTAGAAATATGATTCTGTAAACTATTGTCAGCCCACTATAGTGGACTGCTTATCACGCAAATACATTCTTTTATAAAACAGATCCTTGGCATGCCTTTCCTCTGGTGAGAAACCACCACAGGGTTCTTTTTTTTTATCCTACTAGTCTTTCCTTTCCTCTCTTCTTCTTTTCTTCTCTTTCTTCTTCTACATAGGATTTCACAGTAGTCCAGACTGGCCTTGAACTCCCTACACAGCTGAGGATGACAGGAAACTTCTAATCTTCTGATCTCCACCTCCCAGGTTTATGCATTGCCAGTGATAAAGTCCAGGGTTTCATCCATTCTGGGCAAGCACCATATCACCTAAGCTCCATCTCCAGCCCAGGTCTTTTCTTCTTAAAGCAGTGGTTTGCAATTCCTTTTTTCTGGAATGTTTATCAAATATCCTTTTCATTACAACCTCCTCTTTCTGCCTCACTGCAGAAAGCATTTCTGAATGAATGCCACTGAAAATATTATGATTTTTATAACTGGCCTTATACTCACATGGTAGAGTTTAGCTGTTTGTAATGGAAACCATATTGCATTGCCATGGAAAAACAGTAATTTTTTCTTTTCTTTTCTTTTTACATGGCCAGACATAATGGAGAAGCCAATGGGGGCCCATGAAGTTCTTTAAATTTACCAAGAACCCTCATTCTTTCTACCTGGCATTCACCATACTTACTGTGTATCTTCAATACACAAGGTGGCTTTCTCACTTAAGACATTACATCTGCAAGCAAAACAGAAAGAAAAGGCACAGGGGACAAATCTTATAAGCCAAATTGTCCTTTACAAGG
This sequence comes from Cricetulus griseus, assembly GCF_003668045.3. Lineage (NCBI taxonomy): Eukaryota > Metazoa > Chordata > Mammalia > Rodentia > Cricetidae > Cricetulus > Cricetulus griseus. The sequence goes on along the minus strand of NC_048596.1, from coordinate 120,877,934 downwards.
TGACATTGTCCCCTTTGATCAGATTTTCAGTAAGACCCTTCTGCTAGCATCTTTATATCACTGACTACATTATTTTTCATGGCCTTGCCTACTTACAAGAGTATCAGTGAGGCTGAGTATTTTATTCTGGGAAAATCCCTGCTCCTGTCTCAAACCAGGTCTCTGACAGTTAGAAGATGTGAAAGGCTGATGTTCAGACAACCAGCAGTTTCTACCATGTATAATATCATAAGCAAAACATGTTTCTTTCATTGGTCACTGGCAATTTTGCAGTATATTCCATTAATGGGCACAGCCTACCAGTGACATGCTGATTTTATTCTTAAGAATATTTGACCTACAGGAGAAATGCAATTCCTGCCCCCACCCTGACAAATACATATATGGGTGGATATTTTATAAATAAAAGCTTCACTACCCACAGGCCTTTGCTTCAGTCACTATAGCATCTCTTGATTTTGTAGTGTACTCACTTTTTAAAAAAATGTTTTTTTCATGTTTCATGTTTTTTTTTTTCAGGAATACCTTTTTTCCTCTATCTGGTAAAACATTACTTATACTTCAAGACAGTTCAAATACCATCACATCCTGGAAATGCCCTTCCCTTCTTAGATCTATTTTTGGTACTCTGTGAACACTTCCATTAGGTCCCTTGTCATTATTTGCTTGCATATGTGTCACTACTGACAATGCTATGACCCCTTCTAGAACAAGGTCTTTAATTTATTTGACTTTTACTACCCAGTGTCTACTGCAGTTCCTGGAATATATTCAAGATACTTGCTTAACGAAATGAATAGCTGAAAATTACCTCTAATGTATAGATGACCTATAAAGAATTGAAACAAGCTGCACTCACTGTAGTCAGTAAAGGCGCCTTGATCTGTGCCCCTTCTGTCTAGACCTCAGTGGATCAATGCCTGGTGGCAGAAATATGAAAGAGACACAGAGGATCTTTTTGGTCTTAATTGGTGATATTAACATAATTCGGTATTATAAAGGTTTGTTTGTATATTCAGTTGTCTGACCTTCAGCCCTGTGATCAATAGTTATTCAGTTTTATATTTCTTTGTGTGTAATGGGAAATAAGTTTTGTTTCCTAAAAAAAAATAACCAAAAACCCTGCTGTTGAAGAGCAGAAAGGCCTCATTTAATTTGGACTAATTAAAACTATATGTACAGAAATTATTTCTTTGTAAACCTGTAGGTTGTTTAGTTACTGTATTTATGCCCAGAAAATAGTAGTAGTTATTAGAGCAAGATTAGGAATAGTCAAGAATCTGATGAGGATACAAGATGAAAAGGGAGTCAGAAAAAGTCCATCCCCAGATTTGGTCATAAGTGAATTCTTGATATGATGCCTTCCCTCCTTCTTTGTCTCCCAATATACAGAGGATAGACATAAGTAGCCAAATGTAGCACCTTACCCAGTCTGGGGATACAGTTCAGCAGTAAAATACTTGCCTAGAATGTGCAAGGCATTAGGTGAAGTCTGCAACACTACAAAAACACATACAAACAACTAACTTTGAATCTGAGATCCTAGAAATGGCCTATGACTACATCTCAATGCTAAGGTGCTTCAGATGTCTTCTGTGAAGTTGTCTTCTGTGAAAGGCAGAGCAGCAAGCTTACCATTCCATCATCAATGCAGCATCCATAAGATCTATCCAATAAGTACACTTCCCGTAATGAGGTATTCCCTTTACCCCTTTTTTAGAGTAAAGGATGTCACCTTAACAGTTAATCTGCAGGTGTTCTTCTGTTCCTTTCAAAAACCAGATTTGGTGTTTTAATTATCGGTCCATAACTCCATTCCTTGCTCTCTATCTCTGCTAGGGAATGGAAGGGTTCATCTTTCTCATAGACTGCAATCGAGTAAGGAGTGAGTTAACATATACTGAATAGCAGAAACTATATTTGACACTTTCTATTTATACCTTTTTTTTCTCAAACATGTGAGGCCATTGTTATAAATATCCTCATTTTACAGATGAGGAGATGCACAACAATAGATTAAGTCATTTACTTAAAGTCTCAAAACTGGTAAATGGTGAAGGTAAGATTCAGTTAAGATCTTTGATATCCAGCATCTTACTAATGGACTGTGGAGAGTTAACTGGTATAAAATCTGCTTTGTGGCTTTTTATCGTACCACAAACTGCTTTGCTTTGATAACAGCCTAGGGCCTTGATGCCCTCAGTCTCTTGAATCTTGCATCTTCTGGAGGTAGATGGAAAATGAAGAAATATAGATCATCTATATTAGAAACAACCTTCATACACTTCAGGTGTAATTCTGTCCCACTGGAGATTCTGTTGATGGAAATGGAAAGCATATTTAAGATTAATTTATTGTGCCCCCTTTCCTGCAGGCTGTCGTCCATATCAGGTGATCATGGCCCGAGTTCACCCAGGAGAGAGCAATGCCAGCTGGGTGATGAAGGGGACCTTGGAGTTTCTTGTCAGCAGTGACCCTGTGGCACAGCTGTTGAGGGAAAACTTCATCTTCAAGATCATCCCTATGCTCAACCCAGATGGTGTCATCAATGGCAAGTATGTCACCTGCCTACCCTAATGGACCCACAACTGTGTTCATGTTACTACAGTAAAAATCCACTGAAGTCTAATCCAAGGGACATAAAAGGAGCAGCCTTGGCACTCTACAGTGCCAGCACTTTTTATCTGGAACAATTAACAACATATTCCCCATGCGTATTTGTCCATGTCTCATGGTATTTCTTTGAATAGAAATGTGTGGAAACAAAAGCATTTGGTACCAGCTAACCTACTCCTGTGCTTTGTTCATAAAGGAAGGCACTGGCATCCAGGGTCCAAACTCACCTGGATCACATGGTGAACCAGTGGCATTTCAAGGCTCAGTCTGAGTCTTCATGTTGACCACCAATGATTTTACATTTAATAGGTGCAAAGAAATATTTATTCATGTTTCACTGGTTTCTACAAATATTTAAGAGTTTCACTTCATTGAATTAGAATGTTGCCTAGAAAAAAAAAGAGATGTGGTTTCATTTTCACTCTACTGCTGCACACCTTTAGGTTGTATCAAGGAATAAGACTATTTTATTTGATGACATCTGTTAGAAAGGCTTAGAGTCTGAGCTCAGACCCAGAAGAGGTCTCCAAGGTCACATGACCAGGGAATGGTAGGACTAACTTTTACAGATACCTGTTTAGATACCTTAATTAGTAATAGATGACTCTTTCTTCCTAGAAGAAAGGGGATTCTATCCTATGGATAAACAAAATGAAAGTGAACAAGAAATTCTAAGAGGGAAAACTTATTTCAAAGACTAAAATGAAAACAATATTTAAAATATCATTAGCAAAGAAGCAAAAGTTAAATTTAGAGAATACAGAAAAGAAAGTGATAGTAAAGTGGGGAAAAACAAAAAATAAAAAGAATTATAATGAAATAAATGATCAAATGACTTAAATGATGTAAGGCAAAATGATTAATCCCTTTAAGAAAGGAAATTAAGTGTTAAACAACTCCAATGGATTGCATTCTTTTGATAAGTATAAAGGTAGACTAATTTTAAAATGTTAAGAATTCAGATTATAAAGATGAAAGGAAAAACATAAATCCAAAACATGAAATGTGTCAAAGCATGCCAACACAAACTAATCAAAGCTATAGACTATAATAGTACTACTTAAATAAATACAAAAGGAAAGAATGAATGAAAGAAAAAAGTACAAATGAAGAGAACATGAAAGAGAAGAAAGTGTACCAGTCTGTTCTTAGTATATTAGATTAACCTAGTTAGTTAGCTTAGTAGTTCACAGGTGTTATTTATTTGCTTGTTTTCTTTCTTGCTTATTCATTGATTTATTTCTTATTTAATGGAGATAGTTTGATGAAGGCCTAAGATCTTTTCTTTTTTTGCTCAATGCTGATTGCATTGAACATCAGAAGGCCAGGTTCTTCACTAAAGACTATCAGTCTCCTCTGGTAGCATTGAGGCCTCTAGAATCTTAGTCTGGACCAGGTTCTGGAGCAGTGTCTTTTAAAACTACCCAGAGTTCATCTGACTCTTGCCTATGTTCCTTCAAGTCCACCATAGTTCTCTGACTGCTCACTGCTCAAGAAGCCAAGATTTTTTAGTAGCAATCTTTATCAGCTTAAATGGATGGAAAATAGCTAAGGAAGATAACTGGAGGGAGGGATAAGACATTTTCTTATCCAACTTGGCTCACTTCTTCTCTCTTTCTATGGAACTCTTGGGGGTCAGGAAGAAATTGGAAAGAATATTGGACTAGGAGTGCTAACTGAATGGGACCTCTGGCAATCCTCTCATCTACTCACTTTTCCTCTTTGGTGGAAGAAGACAATGTGCTCCTGATAGACTTTTCTGGAAAAACAAAAGTCTCACATACCCAAAGCAATAATCAAACTCAGGGATTAAGTGTTGAAGCTCTTTCCATTTTAAATGCTCATATCTCCAAATTAGGGCTTGCTCCAGGTCTTTGGTCAAGGTTAATGGGTTTTCAGTCACTGAGGAGCCTGTTGGCTGGCTCGCACATTATTTCCAGCTCACAGCTGGTTACTTTGTTTCCCAAAAGGCAGGGCAGCTTCTTCATAGTGACAAGGGCATTCATCATCATTACTATTATTTATTGTGACTCTGATTGCTCTTTTTATTTATACAGCATCTTTCATCATAGAGCCTGAAGCACTTTGTAGATCACTTGAACAGAACAAACAAGTACAGCTGAAAAATAATTGGAAATCATAACACTTTCCACAGACAGAATAATCTGCAGGCCATAGCATATCATGGAAGGACTCAATGCTGCTGCCATGGATGCATGACATCTTACAATAAAATGCTTAAAACTCAAGATCCCGAGCCCATTTTAGAACAGACCTAACATCTGCTTCATTTAAATTTCACTCAAGTTACTTCTGTGATTGATAATCCATTGTCAGGTCATGCCTATGTAGAATTAGGTGGGTGTGACTTTTATTGTACTTTAGTCTTTGCTCTTTGAACTTCACCCATTATAGTCAGTCTTCCATGAATAGATCAAATTGTACTCTACACAGTCAAATTTCCCCATAAGAAATAGTCTCCAAGCTTGATGCAGTTCACCTAAAGTCTATTTATGGCTTACATTCCTGATGTTCATAAGATTGCTGATTTTCCTCCGGGCATAAATGATGGAAGTGCTCTCTCTCTCTCTCTCTCTCTCTCTCTCTCTCTCTCTCTCTCTCTCTCTCGATACTATTTGTATATTAGTTATTCCAAATATCAACATGGCACTTAGAGCTTGACTGCAGTTTGTGTACATGTGTGTTTGCTTATATGTGTATGCTCAGGTGTTCATGCACGCGTGTGTGTGTGTGTGTGTGTGTGTGTGTGTGTGTGTGTATGTGCATGAAGAGATTAAAGCATACTCTTGGGTGTTGTTCCTCGGATGCCATCTCTAACGGATAATGTTTGTTGTCAGTTTGACTATATCTATGACCAACTAAAATGCAAGAATCTGGGCATCCTCTCAGGAATTTTCCAAACTGCATCATTTGAGGTCAGAAGACATGCATTCTGGTGGCAGCCTAAATAAATGGACATGGAAACAGGAAACTTGTTTTGTTGTTTTGTTTTGTTTTTGTTTCTTGCCTGCTTTCCTTCACTCTTACTGGCAAGTTGATTTATCCTGTTGCTGAAATATTCCTTCATTAGAATTAGTATTAGAATCTACTTCTACTGAGGACCAGCTGTTCTTGTAGTATTCCCTGGGACTCCAGTACCAGATTGGGACTGCTGAGACATCCTGTCTTGTTCACTGAACAAATATTGTATTCTTGGCCTTCTGGTTGGGATATAGCCATTCATGGACTATTTAAACCATAGCCCGCCAGTCATTATAATAAATACCCTTTTCACACACATAATAAATGTGATATATCATGTATTATATCTCATATTAATATATAAATATATAATTTATATTCTTACATATTTAATATATTTATCCTTATGTAATGTAATCATATATATTTTTCATACACACACACACACACACACACACACGCACACACACACACATTTCTATCAGTTTTGTTCCTTTAGAGAACCTTGACTACTATGCCATCCATCTTATAGTTCACTGTTCTGGGACTCACTGAGTAGGCTAGCTGACCAAGGAGCCCCAGAAATCTACCTGCTTTTATTTCTCCAGTTCTGGAATTTCAAGTACTAGCTGTCTTACTTACCTCCTGATGCTTCCAAGGCAAGTTCTTTACTGATCAATCTATTTCTCCAATCCCATAACAAACTTTTAATTTAAAACTTATCATGAATCTCCATGGAGTTTGCAAACATGTGTAGTAATAGAGCAGATTTTGTGGCAATGGTGATGGAGCCTTTGAGCATGCTTGAGAGACTTTGATAATAATGGTCGGAGAGACACAGCCAGAAATTTCTAGCAAGAAAAATATAGTGAGTCTTGCCAAGTCAAGGATCTCTTAGCAACACAAGTCTGAACAGGGAAACAAACACAGGGATGTATCTGTTATGATGAATTCCAAAAGAAACAATTTCCCATCTGTTGGCTAGGACATTGTATTGAATTAGGCTGAGTTGTCCATAAGGCTGGACCAATGCAGGGGTTCTGAGACTCATAATTCTTCCCAAGGTGGAGTAGAAGAAAATGGGGAGTCAGCAAGTCAGGTTAAATAAGAAAGACAAATGGTAGACACATTAGACTGAGAATAGAGGAGAAGCCAGATGACTTCCAAGCTGCTAAATAGGTAAAGTTACTATGTAAATAGTCAGAGAGGGAAGGAAGGCAGAAATCAACCCTGATACCCATTCATAAAATTTTGGGTGTTGATGGTAGCAAGGGCATAACCACTGTGGCAGTTGTTTACTCTTATCTGTGTAAGTTGTTTCCCCAATAAAACACCTATTTAACATTTATCTTGGGTCTGGTGAACTCATTTTAAACCCCGAATTCACCTATGCAGAGCCTAATGCTTTATTTACATGAGACTGAGCATATTGCTCCTAGGAGTATATTCAGCTCCATGAACCTGATTGTCTTCTTCCAAAGGCATTATGGAATAGACACAAGCAACAATAATGAGCACAGGACCTAGAACAAGCAAATACAGCCAGTTGTGTAAAAAGTAATAGCTGGAAGTACTAGAGGGAACAAATCAAACTATAAAAATCACATAAAAATCTCAACAACCTTAACAATCCTGGGACCATTACAAGTGAGGGCCAATAGTCCATTCTACTGTGGGCTATGAAGACTTTACCTTACTACAAGAAGATCACTTACAGATCTTACCTAAAAAAGTAATCATTAAGTACCTTTTATTGGCCATGAAAATACCTGGTTATTTTATTTATATTGTCTTATTTAATTCCCACCATGACCCAACTAATATAGGTTTTTTGTAGACAATTTATAGATAAGCAAATGTGAACACAAAAGAACAAAAGATTAAGTATTAGATACAGATTGAATACCTGGTGTTATAGACTCAGGGTCGAATTTGTGTCTTTCCTATACTTCTATAGAGGTTTAAGGAAATTAAAAGATAAATTCTTAAAATATTGTATGTGTGTGTGTGGGGGGGTGAATTCTTACATAGTATTTATATTCTGTTCCATAAACAATTAGGAAATCAAGATGTATCTGCAATCACAAAAGAAGTCCAAGGTAGAAAGGGAACAAGAAATAGGCCCAATAACTAACTACACATGCACACTTTCACACACAGACAGGTAATATGTGCACACATAGGCACACACACATACATTTGCACACATGTATGCATTTGCACACAAAGAGACATGACCAAATAACATGTTGTACCTGTAACACAACTAGCATTTGAACCAAGCCTGTATGCCTTAAAACTTGGTTAATTTTAGTGTCCCAGCTTTTCCCCACTTTGGATAGCAACACAAAGAGAGTATTGGACCCACCACAGACAGATTCTAAAATTAGTCCTATTAACCAAGACATTTATATTTAGGGTGCCTGAAAGGAGCTAAGGAAAAACCTTTCTCAGCTTTCTGCCATCATAGCCTAGGATGAACCAACTGGCTGGTACACTATTAGTTCACCTTAATGGAATTTAAATTCCTAGCGTGGCTTAGGCCTTAATGTTCTGTTATTTCAGCTCTTTCCATGAGAGACAATACCAATCCCTGTTATTGCCAGCTTTGGTATGTGCACATCACTTAGCTGCCTCTGAATACTTATTGTGACAGTACTCCTCTTCCACTGGTTATTCTGTGCTCTTTTTCCCTCTGCTACTCAGGGTCACAGAGGGCTTGCTTTACCATAAGGCTTTGCCCGTGCTTCTTCTTCCCCATGTTGGCCACAACTCTACTTCCCAAAGTATTTAAAACATCTTTAATACACTAACACATAGACGAGTCTTGGAGTTTTTAGTTTCAGACTTGTTGAATTTAAATAGAAGACTGTAAGTGTGTAATTTCCCCCTTTCATTTGAACAAACAAGAGTAGAAGATATTCTCTGAACTCCCAAAGAGTAGTGACTGGTGGGAAATTCAGCCTTAATTTTACATTAGCTGCCTGCCTACCTGCTCAGGATTGTACAGTACATATATGTTATTTTCTTTGTGATACTCATGTTATTTTCTGTGTGCTCATTCCCACAAAGATGTCACTGTGTAGACAGAGCTATCTGTGTTCATTGAGTGGGGTGATGGTTCCTATTGTCAATCATTCTGAACAGGGAAAACTCTGGAACAGGTGTAGACAGATGTTTCTGTTCCACCTGGTCCTGAAGCCATTTTGTCCCAAATAAATACACAGGGCCTTGTACTATAAATTGTTTGATGTATTGCTCAGACTTATTACTAACTAGCTCTTATGACTTAAATCCCCCATAATTCCTATTTATGTTTATCCTTGTGGCTTGGTAGCTTTTCTCAGTAAGGCATTCTCATTTTGTTTCTTCTGCATCTGGCTGGTGACTTGTGTCTCTGCCTTTTCTCTTCCCAGAATTCTCCTAGTCTCATTGTTACAACTCTACTTCATGCCTGGCCACTGGCTAATCAGCATTTTATTCAGCCAATACAAGTGACAAATCTTTACAGTACACAAGAGCATTATCCTACAGAAAACAGGGAAAGATTCTTCCCTTAAGGGAGATATTCCCTTAAAGGAGAAGGAAGAGGTTCAAATTGAGAGGGTTTGGGTATAACTAGAGGATCCATTTGGGTTTCAGGGACAAGATGACTTATGTCACATGGAAGAGGACACTGGAGACGCTCTTTTAATTGGCCACTTGAGATTAAAAACAGCTATAATAATGATATATTCTAAATTTTCTTTGGGTAGTTAGCTTCTGTTTTATATCACCTATTCTTCAGTTAAGTGTTCATTAGCCTTTCAATCTTTTTTGTAATGTATTTATTCTTTTAAACTTTATTTTACATTCCAACAACAGTTCACCCTCCCATCCCTCCTCCTGACCCCCTCACTTGCCCCTCCAATCCATACCCTTTACACTCATCCTCAAGGTAAGGGCTCCCATGAGGAGTCAACAATGTCTGGCACAATACGTTGGGGCAAGGCCAAGATCCTCTCCCATGCATTAAGGTTGAGCACAGCATCCCACCATAGGGAATGGGCTCCAACAAGCTAGCTCACCATGTTTGTATCATGGATACTCCTACTGCCATGGGCCTCTCAGATAGTCCAAGCTTTACAACTGTCTCCCACATACAGAGGGCCTAGTCCCCTGGAATCTCCACAGTTGTTGGTCTAGAGTTCATGGATTTCCAAAAGCTTGGTTCAGCTGTCTCTGTAGATTTCTCCATCATGATTTTGACCTCCCACAGTCATATATTCCCTCCTCCCTCTGTTTGGATTCCTGAAACTAGGTCTGCAGTTTATTGTGGATCTCTGCTTCTGGTTCTGCCAATTACTGGATGAAGGCTTTATGATGATAGTATATTTCAATCTTATTTCAACTTCTTCATTGGAATATAAAGGAAGTGTCCATGCCCAAAATTGGTGAAAGTGAAAATTGGCAGTCAGACTGAGTAAAATTCCCAAAAGAAGGGTAGATAATAATAAATTCAATAGATAATACATTTTAAGAGTTGTGATCAGTAAAATTCAGACATTAAAATTATAAAAGATCCAATTATTTATACTCATAACAACGTCATGTTCAGGATACCAGATTATTTGAATGATGAAAGTGCATGCAATGGTTGATTGGTCTGTACCAATGCTATAAGTCTGACTGTTCCAACATGGTGTGACAAAGTAAATAAAGAATTAAGAACAGAAGAAATGGGTATTCCCTGTAAGGATGAAAGGAGAAAAGTATAGAGGCCAGAACCTAGGGTCTTGAGTGGCTGCTCCCAATGCTGGAATTGAAGACTCTGAGTGGGGACTGAGTGGGAGCTTCAGCTGTTATTTTGACACAAGCTAGAGTCACTAGTAAGAGCGAATCTCAGTGGAGGAGTTGTCTAGACTAGATTGGCCTGTGGCAATGTCTGTGAGCCATTTTCCTAATTTTCAATTGATGTAGGAGGGCCCAACTCACTAAGAGCCATGTCATGTCATGCCTGAGGAGGTTGACTGTATAGGAAAAGTAGCTGAACTAGCCAGATGTAGTGAAACAGAAAGCTCTACCCCTTCATAGTCTCTGCTTTACTTACTGCTTCCAGGTTCCTACTTGAGTTCCTGTCCTGACTTCCTCTCCTCAGTGATACACTGGTATAAAAGTGTAAGCCAAATAAACCCTTGCCTTCCCCAGGTTGCTTTGGGTCATGATAATTATCACAGCAATGACAGCCAAGTAGGGAAGAGACGGGCCTGGTTCGGGTTCACTGGACAAGGAGGCAGAAGCTAGAGAATGAAGGAGTCTAGAGTGACCTGATTCCAAATGCAAAGTACCATTTATCTCTTGCTTCTGGTTTCTTGGCAGGAGTGCAGCAGTTGGGGTACCTGGGAGGCTGAAGAAGTGGTATTGATAAGTACTGCTTGTCTGCAGGTGCTCCAGTTGTGTTGATTGGTCTTCTTGTCCTTCTCTTGCCTCCCTTTTTCCTCTAGTGACGTTTTTGAATGGGACTGCTGTGAAGCCAACTAGGGAGGGATTCTAAACACTGTGTGTAACTAGCTCCTTTGATAACAAAAAAGATGTTACTATCGATTACCTAATATACAGTATCATTTGGCTTGTTTTGTTCTTGTTTGTTTCTTCCCTGGAGACAGGGTTTCTGTAACCCAGGCTGGCTTGGAACTCAAGATGCAATCTAGGCTGGCCTCAGATTCATAGCAACTCTCCTGTCTCTGCCTTCCAAGTAGGGATGAACTAGTCAGGTTCACTTAAGATTAAGTGTATGTAATTTAGTACTGTGTATATGTGACTCCTTTTTTTTTTTAAATAAAATATTCCATTGTTTTAAGTGGGATAAGAGATACATACTCTCTGGTTAAGAATACTTGCTGCTCTTACAGAGGATGTGATTTCAGTTCCCAGCATCTACATGGCAGCTCACATCTATTTGTCCATAACAATTCCAGGGGATCAAGTGCCCACTTCTAGCTTCCATGGGCACCAGGCACACATGCAGTGCATATATGTGCAGATAAAACACTCACATATATATAATAAAAATAAAGAAATTTAGAAAATTTATACTCCATAGAAAATTTAGTATATATAGAAATGGGGACAAATAGGTACAGTGGAAAAGGTGAGGACCAGTATATAAGTGGGACTAGGAACATGGAGAACCAACCAAAATAAAATGTGTATGAAAATCGCATATGGAGATATATAACTCTGTAAGCCAATTTAAAAACAATCACAAAATTAAAAAGAAGAGATTTAAAAATACTCAAATTCAGCAGCATTATAGTGCATAATTCCAAGGAGTTTCATTCATATAGAGTTTTATAACATAGAGATTCTTTCAGAATTCAACAGAAAAGCACTATTTGGAAAGATTCATTAGTTATTTGTCCAATCTTACCATCTATTTTTAGATATAATTATATAAGCATATCTACCTAGACTTCCCACAGATCATATATTCTGTGACATAACTTATAGAATAAAAAAACCTTCCAGGGAAAAGGACACAGTCATTATTATTTTTAAAATAGCAATCTTAGAGTATTGATGGACCACAGTTAATAAACAATTCTTTGCAATAAACAACTTATAGATGGGAAGTATTGCAATGTTCTTGATAAATTTATTTGGCTATTTCCTGAAGATGAATTTTCACATGCAGAGAGTAGGATCAAATATTATGTAAATTGGATGCCTGATGCCTATTTGGATGAATTTCTTCTATTATGACATTCATAGTTTTATGTACCCAATAAAAATGGATGGTGGTGCTGGGTGTCTGTACCCCTGTGATCACTACACATTATTAGTATTATTTTTACATCAGTATAAATGGATAAATATGACTTTAACATTTTGCAGTATGACTTCTAATTACTGCAAGTCCCCAAAAAGCTGGCATTCTCCAGGTTCTGCCACCTATCTTGTAAGTTTTGGAGTCAGTAATTGAATTAAAGTTTGCTTGGTTGCAAAGCTTATATTTAGCTTACCTTTACCATATCACAGCTTCTTGTTCACTGTCCTGGTGACATTTGAAGGTTTCTAGCTAGAAATTGAGAAGTGGAAAGTGTCTAATATCTGTTTGTTGAATCTCCCATTGAGTGCACCTGATCATTTTGCTATCTCTTAAAATGTGGTTCCCATGCAGCTATAGCAGAGAAAGAGCTCTGAAAGGTTTTGATTAGAAATGAATATATATTCATTTGGATATATACTCTGTCAAATATTACTATGTGGGTGCTATATTGGCATACAGGACAGGGGTGTTTCACTATAGGTTAAATTAAAAGAGAAAATTTCTATCTTAGCATTTTGGGATCCAGGTTCACTTGACTTCATGGGTATAATAATTAGTGTTTTTGTTTCCTCCTGTTTGTACTCATCATTCATGTTCTTGAAGGAATTACCAAGGACATGCAGGGAGCCTGATTTTATTTCTGGGTGTTGCAAGCAGGCTAAGGCTTATTAAGCTTGGCGTCTATGGCTTCTAAGCTGGGAGGATTTTTGGTTTTAAGACTTTCAGAGCACAGGAGGAAGTGAATCCCTTCCATAGGTTTCCTGGCCTGTGCTTGTATTGCTGTGGATGTGCATTTTACAGTATCCTCCAGCAAAGCAAGGGCCAAGGACCAGGATCTTCTTTGTTGGTGGAGGAAGGACAAGAAGGAGCAGAGGATGGTTGGCCTGCTAGCATGTGTCTGTGCTATTGCCTCTTTCTTTGTTCCTATGTCTATATCTCTTTGCTTCTAAACTTATTTCTGCCTCTCTGACTCTCTGTATCCACCCCCATTCTGGAAGATACCTTTCTAAAGACACATATAAACACAAACTGAAGAGTTTGTAAGAGAAGCTTCTACATGTCCTTTAGACTTGGAAAGATAAGCACTTTTGTTTTCTGTTGTTTTTTTTTGGGGGGGGGTTCTTTTCTTTTTTTAAGAAAGAGGCTGGTGAAGCTGATAGGATAAACTAAATATTGTCTCTTGAAGGTTCAGCTCCAAAGTTCTTCCTTCAGTGTCAGGCCATGGCAACACAAAGCCCTTGTCTTGTTTACAGAACATTGGTCCCTGATGGTCTTTCTCTCTTAGCTGTGAAGGCTTAACCTGCACCATTCATTCTAACAGAACTTCTTCAGTCTGCCTGAGAAGTGAAAATGGGACTGAAACTTCAATCATCTCCACCCCTCCCTCCTCCTATTCCTCTCTTCCTCCTCCTCTCCTTCCATCCCTCTCTGCCTTCCATTCTCCCTTGCTCTTTCCACCCTCCCTTCCCTTAGTGCTGGGAATCAAACCAAGGCTCTGCATGAACCACATATGCACTGTTCCCCTGAACTAAAGACTCAGGGCTGTGATTAAAGAACTTCTTTTGTTTGCCTGCTTGTGTGTTTGATTTTTGAGACAGGGCCTTACTGTGTAGCTCTGGCTGTCCTGAACTCACTGCATAGAACAGGGTGGTTTCGAACTCACAGAGATCCCTCAGCTTTTGCCTCCCAAGTGCTGGGATTAAAGATATGTGCCACTATGCCTGACTGATCATGTAGCTTTTGATTAGAGTGCTTCTATTCTTTTGTGTTGTTTATAGTACATCAAGTTCATAGTGAATGAACATTTTTACTTATTTATTTTTAAGAAATATTTTAGATTTTTTGACATGGAACGAAGCTTAAGTATTTGGATGAACTGTTAGTCTAGTTTCTAGTTCTACCCCGTTTGTGTATCTCTGTGTTTGGGGCCTCTGAGGGGAGGGGAGTGAAGAATATCTCATCTCCTCTTTTCTCTTTCTTGCTTATGTATAAAATGGGAAATTTGTTACTTTGATCCTGTCAGAGGAACTATAATTTTCTCCATCTACCTCCCACCCTCAATGGAAAATAGAAGGATTGAAGTCTCTCTTGGTCTATTCCGTGTTCTAGGATATTTTATTAGAGAAAGGGGACAAGTAAAAGGAATATTTTGATCTCATAGTTTTTCCCCTACATCTTCATAAAATGAAAGGCACAAATTTAAACTTAAAAATAAAAGATATCAAAGAAATGTTGTTTTCGTTTTTGTTCTGTTTTGGTTATTTTTACTATTGTTGTTGTTTTCTTTCCTTAAATTCTTTCTTTGCAAATGTCTGTCAGTAATTCTCATGGTCTAGAGGGAAATTGCAGGTATTTCTTGTCACCTCTCCTGACAGGTGGAAGGAGACAGGGAAACCCATTAAAATTGTGGCATTTGCTGTGACTGCCAATCCTCCTCTGTTCATAAACCGCAGGCACTGTGTGAGCTCAGAACAGTGGGGCCCTGGTTCAGAGGAAAATCGACACACTCAATCTTGCTGATGAACTTGTTCTTAGAGATCAGAATGGAAATGATTTGCTCTGGGAACTCTCAAGGTCCTGCTGTTAAGTCATTAGCATAACGTGCAATGCTACATCACTTTGGACTAGGAGTTCTGGGCGTGCATTGCCCTCGCCTGGAGGTGGAATCAGGTGCTTTAGGACTCCATTTGCCTTTCACAGACATTTCAGATTTGAATAAATATTACTATTTATTATTCCCAAATTTAGGGTTATTAATTATATCAGCATAAACCTAATTTATGCTATCATAAACAGCGATAATAAATGCTGCCAACTGTTAATACCCAGCTCTTGCCAACTGTGCCGGTAGTTGATGGGTTTCCCCCCCTTACTTCCCAGAAGTATTAAATTAAAAATGAGTCAGTGTTGCAAAATCATTGATCAAGTGGGGACTGAGGCTCTTGGGAAATGTGTTTGTTTTGTTAAATGTTTTGATCCTTCATTGGCTGAACATGTTCTCATGTTTGACTGCATTCCAGTGTCACTCCTGTCTTGCCTCCCCTGCAACCCTCTTAGAGGGGAACAAAATGGGAGCAGGGATACCAGGATGGAAGGAGGCTCGTGATGTCATCCATCATTCTCAATATCCCTTTTAGTCAAGTGTCCTCAGAACATCCCCAGTTTATAATACTTCCTTTCATCACACACTTAGAAATTGCTAGGGAACAACTGTTGATGTAGTTTTTCAACTTCCCTTCCATCTACCATGTCATTAGTAAGATACATGGCTTCCTAAAATACAAACAAGTCTATGACTGGAAGTGGAAAGCACAGCCCCCACATCCCTGTTTTTTAACAACTGTTACTGAGTCTCAAACCTCATTGGGAGGGTGTCTGCTTTGTGAGGGAGGCAGTCTCTATCTTAATATCAGAGCTATCATAAGATCACATTGCCTCTCTCAAAGGGGACAGTTTTTATCATCCTTTGTCCTGGTTCCTGCTTTATTTTCTGTGGTGGTTGCAGGGGTAATACAGTGTATAATCATGACCAGAGAATCAAAAGATCCTGTCTGAGGTCAAACTCAAATTCTTTTTAGCTGAATGGCTTTGGACCAGTTACTTAACCTCCCTACCCTTGTTCCTTCCACTCATTACAGGGTCACAAGCCCTACCCACTGTGCCTTACCTGTTCAGTGTCATGATGAACTATCACAGGACTTTTAAACTGTGCTGTACAAAGTAAGAGAGGTTCTGCTCACTGGTGTGATGCCTGGATCTCAGTGGTGACCACAAAGCTCTTCTCTGTGGTTGACCAGCCCAGTGTAATCATCTTTATCTTGCTTTTCATTCCTCAGTTTCACAGAGACCCAGATAGGCCATACTAGTAAGACAGAAATCCTACAGAGAGAAGAGATGAGGTTGAAGGTGAGAAAGGCTCTTTTTGATATATCCAGGTGTCATATATAGCACATATATCTATATTATATCAGAAAATGGCCATAGAGCTGAGTAAATGGCAGCAAAAATAGAGCTGCATAGACAGCTTGAATTTCAGGAATTGAGACTAATACTCTTTTCTCCTCTTCATGTTTAGTCTTTAAATGACTTAGTTGGCCTATCAGAGTGGACTCAAAACCTGACTTTTTAGCCTGAGATGGCATCTTCTTATCAGCTCCCTCCATGAAAACACCTGGAAGAGTTTTCATAGAGTTTGTAACAAGCCAGGTCTTGGGTCCATGAAGTCTTCTTTCCCAGCCTGAAGACTGTCTCCCAGATACACCCCAAACTTGAAATCGAAAGAGGCCTAGGTTTCTAGAAAAATTCCTCTCATCAGGAACCAAAGGGAGCTTTTCTTTCTAGGGCTAGATGTGGGAAATCACCTCGGAGACCCACAATTGTCCAGTTCCATGTCCTTCTGCACAGAACCCAGAGATTATAGACAGAAAAGCCAGAGACAGCAGTTAAACTTTGGTTATGCAGGTCTACCCTTCTCACCCTGCATTCCAGATTTGCCTTTACTCAGTTATTTATCTCTGTGAGCCACATTGCCATTCTAAATTATTAGGCTTATTCCTTCATTGTCCTGCTTATTTTTTTTTTTGCAAATATGCTCCCATATATCTTTGCTCCCCAACAAACACTTTCTCCTCTATTTACAGCTTTCCCCTGCTCTCCAGTCTTCCCCCTGGCCCAATAACAGCTGAGGAGATAAATAAGACACATAACTCTTTTTGGCTATTATTTTTTGTTACTCTGTACAGTAACATATATAATAACAAGGAAACAAATCTTATTACTAAAGTAATTACAATAAATAAAAATAACAGAGAGAGGAGCTTCAGGAGGGGTGGGCATGTCAGGGGAGTGATTGCAACAGGATTAAAAATTTTTAATTTGCCAGCACCGGTCACTGTTGCTGTGTTGATGTCCCGCTTAGGAGATGGTGTCTAATTAGACTGCTTATTATTGTGCTTTGAAGACACTCACCCTTAGTTGACTTATGCCTTGGGTCTTTAAAGAGGAAATTGGCCCAAGGAATCCCTGGAGAAATCTTCTTGTCAACAGCCCTGTGTTGGGAACAGCAGCATTTAGCGTGTTCATCTGGATCATCAACAAAGCTTGAAAACTACCAGGAAAGGCTTGTTATCCATTCCTCTGCCTGCAGATAAACTTCTCTGAAACTGGTGTGGACTCATGTTACTTTATTCCACCAACTGTGGACCTCTAAGCACAGGTGATGTTGCATGCCTTAGTGATATAGGCTAGCTAGTGCTGAACAGTTTTAGAGTTAAAAATGCAAGTGACCAATCTAATTTTAACCCAATGCAATTTCAGTACATTTGTCTTTGTATGGTCAGCAATGGGAATGAACAGTTATTTTTCTTCATCAAGTATGAATATTATCCTATGTCTGGTAGTCATCTCTCTAAGTGTTTGTGGTATTTCAATCACTTTTCTTTCCTTGTGGATATAAATCATATAGGGTCATTTTGCTCCTAATCCATAGTATTTGGCATATAGTCTAATGGCATTCTTTAATACCTTAAACCTTCTGCAAGTTGTTTTTGAGTGTTCACAGAGATAAAACATCAGAAAATAATTTTTAATGACTCTTAGAATCATTCTTTAACAATGTCACACCCAATGTATTTGTTACATCATTATATAACTTGTGTTCTCCTAGGTTATGCTAGATAGTAATCTCCACATTGGAAATCTGGAAAAATAGAGTATAGACACAGGTAGAATGTAGTAACTACCCCTAGTGGCTGCCTTCATCATCATCTCTATTACCTCTATCAGAATCAGATAATAATTGAGTAAAGTCTTGAACTGAGTTCTTTTCTCTTTACTCCTTCCTTTCTTCTCTTTCTTTAATGCACTCTCTTCCTTCCTTCCTTTCTTTCTTCCTTCCTTCTTTTCTGTGTCTGGATAACTGAAACCTGCACACTTACTGTACTCCATTATTGCAGAACCAGAGGCTATAGAATTCAGTAATATTGATGCTGAAGGTCATCTCAATATGTCAGCAAGTCCAGCCCTTTCTTTATGCATAGAAGAAAAAAAGTGTGCTGACAATGGCACTAGAGTTTTTAAACCCTATGGTGTTAGAGTTGAATTTAGAATCAGGCCTATAAACTTACCTTCATGCATCCTTTTATATGAAGTTAATGAATTTCCATCCTGTAAAGATAGTTCTGTATACTCTTATGCATTGCACTGTGAGTTTTGGGCCCATAAAACAAAGTACTTATTAAGAAAGGGAATGTATCCTTCTTAGGTCCTCCTTGATACCTAGCTTCTCTCGGACTGTGCATTGTATCCTGGTTATTCTGTGCTTTACATCTAATATCCATTTATGAATGAGTACATACTGTGTTTGTCTTTCTGCATCTGGGATACCTCATTCAGGATGAGTTTTTTAGTTCCATCCATTTGCCTGATAATTTTATGATGTCATTGTTTTTTACTGCTGAGTAATACTCCAATTCCTGATTCACTCTAGGAAGGAGAAATAGATACTGGGAGTAGGGGGTAGATGAGAGGGATGGAGGATGGGAACTTGAAAGATCAGGATGGTTGAGATAGGGGAGGGAAGGAGAAGGAGAGCAATGAAAGAGTTATCTTGTTAGAGGCAGCCATTATGGCATAAGGCAGAAACCAGGTGTCATGGAAACCCCCAGGAATTCACAAGAATGACTGAAGCTAAGACTTCTAGCAATAGTGGAGATGGTACCTAAACTGGCCTTCTGCTGTAATCACATTGGTGACTATCTAATTGTCATCATAGAGCCTTCATCCAATAACTGATGGAAGCAGATAAAGAGATCCACAGCCAAGCATGGGCTGAGCTCCAAGTGTCCAGTTGTCCTGTTGAAGAGAGTGAGGAGAGATTATATGAACAAGTTGGGGGTCAGGATCATGCTGAGTTCCTGGGCACTCACAGACTCTATATTGACAGCTAGAGAGCCTGCATGGGACCGACCTAGGCCCTCTGCATGTGGGTGACAGTTGTGTAGCTTGGTTTGTTTGTGGGGCCCCTAGCAGTGTGACCAGGATCTGTCCCTGGTGCATGAGCTGGCTTCTTGGACTTATTGCCCAAGGTGGAATGCCTTGCTCACTCAGCCTTGATGCAGGGATAGGAACTTGGTCCTACCTCAACTTGCTATGCCATGCTTTGTTGACTTCCCATGGGAGGTTTTATTCTTTCTGAGGAGTGGGTGGCAGGGAGGCATGGAGGAGATGGGGGAGGAAATGGGAGGAGAGGAGGGGAAACTGTGCTTGGTATGTAAAATAAATAAAAACTTTTAAATATTAAAAAAGAAAGAGAATGCAAAGAGTTCTGTATTGAAATGGATGAAATGCTAAAAGCCTGTCAGCTCAGATGTCAGCCATTTTAAATGAGGAGACTTGCAAGAGTGGCAGTGTCTCTAGTCCTTCATTTACAGACTGGATCTAAGGGACAGAGTGGTGCCAATAGGCATTTAACTTAAAATGCCGCTGTTGTTGGGCAGTTTAGTAAAGTTTGGGTCAACTGATTTTTATTTAAAATTATAGAACTTTTTCTTGCGATTGAAGTATTTTAAGGGAGTTTCTCTTGGAAATGGTAAGAATGTGCCATTTGCTAAAGTTACTTGAGTAGGGTCAGCATTGTTGACATACACTGAGGAGCATTAGTGTGCCTCCCCTTTGGTAATGTTCCCCTAAGAATCTAACTGAGGTGCAGATACAGTGGGAAGCCTTCCTGGGAAGAAGCTTGTAGCACAGTTGCCAAAAATTATTCAGTCTGGAGCAGGAGTGTTTGCTTGTACCACTTACTACCTATGTAGCTTCTCATGGGAAGCTTACCCTGAATGGGATATTATGGAAAATGCATTCCTGATAACTGGTTATGGAAGATTTATTGGTTGTGTCATGGGGAATAACACTTTTAAGTGAATGAAGGAAGCTCATATTGGGTTGAATTGTGGTGGAACCATTACAGACTTTGGATGGTCAGCTGAAGATGGGATGTCCTGCCAAGGTCTTTGAAAGTAGAATTGCAACAAGAGAGGCTAACCAACATTAGCCTTAGCCAAGGAAGATCCCTTTGGCTTTTGATATTTCTCTGTGTAGGTACTCAGTCATAAGCCATGGCAGTCAAAGCAAATGAATAATGAAGTCTTTAGTTTTACCATGTACTCCAAGGGACTAAGCACAGCATCCATGCTAGTGAAGATAATGATGGTTCTTTCTTTGTAGTGTCACTGTAAGTTAAAAGAGTCATTTTGCAATGTGTTTATTATTTAATAGTACTCTATGATTACTAAAATAGTCAAGATAAAACATATACAAATAAAGTTACATATTAGCTGTCATGAAGATCATAGCTATTGTTAGGGTGATGAAGGTAGAAAAATCAAATATGAATTGAATATATTTTTTCTAGTATATTATTGGGCTATATTTTACACTGGTAGGATTCCCCCTTGTCTTTTTTTTAGGTTCAGGCAAAGAGGATGTCACTCTATTTCTGGTGGATTGTTTCCTTAGTGATGTAAAAGATCACAATGAAAACTGCCCCTTCCTTTAGAACCCTGTCCTCTCTGACACTTCATGCACTTGGAAAAACAAAGAAAAGTCATGCTAGGCAAATATGGAAGCTCAGTAGTGCTTGTAGATATTGACAAGTTCTCTAGAGTTTTGCTGTGATTTTGACATCATACAAAGTAAAGAGATGGGCTATGCTAATATGGCATTGGGAGAGCCATTGTCAGCAGAACTGAGATCAATATTTCCCCCTAAGTGCAGTGTTAAGGGAAAATGCCCAAAGCTTGGGCTGTATTTGTTCAATGTCAAGACAGAATATTGCAATGTTTGTGAGTCCTGTTGAGGCTGGGCCGCTTTCCAGAAAGATACTGCATACATCAATTTCTATCATTTGTGATGGTAACTCTGGAAACTCAGACAGCAAGACTCCCTTCAACAGTAATCAAAGCCCTAGAATCTATCCAATCTAATGTGGAGGAAGACTTTTAAAAATATAATCCAATATCTAGCTATTAATCTGGCCATGTTGACAATGAGTTATTGGCTGTTCTCATTTAGGGGAATTGGCCACTAGGAGATAATGCATGTAATCTAATGGATATTTGAAAAATAGCTCACTGTCCTCTGGCAGACCATGTTAAGTCATTAGGGGACATAAAATAGACAGTACATACATAACAGTATTCCAAAACATTTGCTTCAATTCAAGAATTTCATCACACAGAAGAAGGGAAAAATTGAGATTTCATGCTACTTACAAAAGATTATCTAGTTTCCAAGAATAGATGAAATCAAGTCAAAAGACAGTTGACTCCTCCATTGTACCGATGTTTATACAACTGTCATTTCTCGTTGACAAAAAATGGATCCTTATCATCCCAAAGAATTACAGATAAGTATAGTTATGTAACATCATCATACAATCACAGGCTTTGAAAGAAATTAGTATCTTACGCTAGGTCATGCCCTGTACTTGAATTCCTTCAAGGCATTCATGCCATGGAACCACACAGCCTGCACTCCTGCCATGCACTCTGCCTTACTTTATTCCCATGGAGGCATATCCATTATTGATAGACTTGTTGGAAAGCCATGATGTGTGAGCCACATTAAAACATGTATCTCAAAGATTCTACAGTTAATGCTATGATAAAAAGAATTAAAAAAATTCTGTTTGGACTTTCCTATAATGAAGAACACTTTTTTAATTTTATTTTTTGAATAATACATTTTATATTTATTTATTGGAGCTGAGGGCAAAACTAGACATTCTACCACTGAGCTAAATTCCCAACCCTTAAATAATATATTTTAATTAAAATAGAATCACATCAGTGTCCCCTTCCTTTTCTTCCCTCCATCAACTCTCAGGTATTCTCACTCCAAGCCCTCCCATACCACTCCCATCTCAGATTGGCAGGCTCTTTCAATTTAAATATTATCTCTCTATATATGTATATATGCACAAATATATAAATACTGTCTGCTGAGTCTGTTTTTTCTTGTTTGTACATGGTTTCATGGCTGACCATTTTGTATTGGATAACCAATGAGGGGTCTTATCCCTGGGATAGCATTCCATGGTAGGGTGCTCCTGGGAAGGGGGTTATATTTCTTTTTTTTTTTTTTAGTGGGACTTATATGGTTTTCAAGTACAAGATGATTGTTCGGCATCCACATTGAGATCCAAAGTGAGAGTTAGCCAACATCTGTGTGAGTGTGTTTGTGTTGTGGGGATGAAGGTGATGACAGGAAGGTATGAGAGTTATCTGTAAGATAAATGGGCATATTAGGGGCCTGGGATTATCTAGCTCGTTTATTCTTAAGTAACCATGCCGTAATCTTCCTGAAAACATAACTGCTATTTCTCAAGCCCCAAACATGGTTTTTTAAACAGTTTTGGTAGCTTAATCATGTTGCTAATTCTTGCCCTTCTCTATTCCACTCCTGTCTCAGTCCTCTTGTTCTTCTCCTTCTTCCCCTTCTTCCCTTCCCACCTCCTTCCTCCCCCTCATGTTCCCACTTTGTTCAGGGGTTCTTGTCCTCCTCCCCTTCTTTGAGGGACCATGCAATCTTCTCTTGGGGTCTCCTTGTTTCCCAGCAGCTCTGGCAGTGTGAATTGTAGATTGTAATCCTTTGTTCTATGTCTGAAAGTCATATATGAGTGGGTACATACCATGTTTATATTTTTGTGACTGGGTTACCTCACTCAGGATGGTTTCTTCTAGTTCCATCCATTTGCCTGCAAATTTCAAGATTCCATTGTTTTTTCCCCCTCTGAGTAGTACTCCATTGTGTCAATGTACCACATTTTCTCCATCCATTCTTTAGTTGAGGGACATTTAGATTGCTTCCAGCTTCTGCCTATTATAAATAATGCTACTATGAACATGGTAAATAGTACAGGTATGGAGAGAGGTCTGGCACAGGGGAAATGTTAGGGGATCCATAGGGATGACCCCAACTAAGAATCCAGGCAGTAGTGGAGAGGATGCCATTGATGCCCTTCCCCTATGAGATTGATATGTACCTTGGTTACCATTCCTAGAGCCTTCATCCAGTAGCTGTTCGAAGCAGAAACAGGCACCTACAGCTAAGCACAGAACCATACTCCTGGAATCCAATTGTAGAGAGGGAAGAGGGATGAGCAAAGGAGCCAAGACTGTGCTGCAGAAACCCAAAGAAACAGTTGACCTGACCTAGTGAGAACATGGAGATCCTAGTCATAAAGTTGGGGAAACAGCATTGTACCAAACCAAGTCCTCTGAATGTGGGTGCTAGCTAGGAGGCCAAGACAGTCTATTGGACCTCTAACAGTAGAGTCAGTCTTTAACCCTAGAGCACAAATGGACTTTGGGGGCCCATTCCCTATGGAGGGATACTATTGCAGCCCAGATACAGCAAGGAGGGCATAGGCCCTCCCCCAAATATATGACAGACATTGAAGGTCCCCTGTGGACCTCACTATCCCTGGGGAGGAGTTGGGGGATGGGCTGGGGGATTGGTTGGGAACATGAGAGGATGGGAGGGCGAGGGAATTGGGGGATGGATATGTAAATATGAGTAGTAATTAAAGAATTTAAGTAAAAAAATCATGTTGCTAATTCATGTTTCATTTATTGTAAAATAAAGCTTTAAGTCCTTTTTTATTATTAATTGCCATTAGCTTAAATGCTTCCTGCTCTATTACTGTGTAGTTTTTCTGGAAGGATCAAGCACTTGAAGTCATACTTACCCAAATTTCATTCAATTAGATTTCATTCTTAGGAGACTGCTTTGGATCTTGAACCTGACACCCACTTCATTTGGCTATTTCCTAATTTACATGGAACTTTCAACAGTGGCATGAATTTCCTTTATCTTTTTATTATGGCAATGATGCATTTACTGAACTTGAGTGAACCAAGGACAATATATTAGAAGGCATATCACCAAAGACACAGATCCATTTAGTTATGATCACTCAACCACATTCTAATCTATTTTAGGGCTGCTGTTGAGCCCATCTTTCTTTATATAAATTGCAAGGATATCTTGAGAGACTTTTGCAAATTCCCTGTTGAAGGCCTGTGAAACCCCATCTCCTTATCTAATAACCTGTCATACTGTGAAATGAAATTGGGCTGGCACAGTTGGAATGATTCACTCAGCTGCTCTTTGTGATAGTTGTTTTCCATGCTTTCCATGAGTTCTTCTTCCTTTCCTATGGGGCTATGAACCTCCCTGCTTATATCTTCCAGGACTTCATTGAAGATCAGTGTCAGCATCACCGTAGTCATTATCAGGGCTCTGTCTCTTTTTTGTAATGGAGGGACATTTGCCCATCTCAAAACCTTAGAATTGTTCATAGACTGACATTATCTTAAGGTTATGTTCATCTAAAGCCTTTGAAGAGACAAGAGCAGCTTCTGATCTATGATGATTCAGGCATCTCCTATAACTAAAACTTGTACCTCTTTGCACTGTTTTTTTTTTTTTTTTCTGATTCAGTGTTTTGGTCAGGAAAACTTAGTCTGGAGGTGTGAGAATTGTGTCCCCCCATCTTAGTTCACTAAACTGAGAAGCTACAAATGGGTCAAATCATTTTAGTGTGTGTATTTTAATCTAGAATAATCCTTATGATATTAATTTAAATTTTTTTACTCTATTAACTTGATGCTTTGAAGTTCCAATGAAGATTCCTCTTGAATATGTGTAAATTAGAGATTATAAAGATCATCTGAGCATGAAAATTTGACATACTGTAAATAAAAAATTTAATATGAAAATGTTGGCCATAAAATTTCAGGCCATTAGTGTAACCTAGAAAGTTACTTTAGGTAAGTGATCCCTGTATAGGGTGGGACTTAAGTGTAAGTGTCTTCACAATCAGTTACAAAGCTATTGTATTGGTTATATTCAAATTTGTTCAATCACCGGAATGATTTGGGGTGTTTCCTAAAGGCAGAATTCACAGCAGTATCTGATTTTTTTCCATTGGGGGAAGAGTTGTTGATTTTTGATTCAGGGAGAACCTGAGAATTTGAATTTATAAAAACATTCTTATTAATTTTTGATGATCCCATACAGTGCATTTTGAACACATTCACTCCCACCCTTACTATTATTAGATCCACTCCATAACTCATGGATAACACTCTACTCAGCCAACATCTTGCCTATCTCCCCCATATAGACCAATTTGTGTGCATAACTACTCTTATGTGTGTGGCCTGGAATAGAGTGTGTGATTTACCATTTTAAAGATAATACATGCTTCAGAAATTATACTATTTGCCTATGCTATACTGTGAATCCATTCTCCTGCCTGTCATACTACCATGCAGAAACATTGTAAGCATAGGCAAAACATGTGATTTCATGTGTGTGTGTGTGTGTGTGTGTGTGTGTGTGTGTGTGTGAGAGAGAGAGAGAGAGAGAGAGAGAGAGAGAGAGAGAGGAGAGAGAGGAGGGAGAGAGAGAGAGAGAGAGAGAGAGAGAGAGAGAGAGAGAGAGAGAATGTGTGTGTTAGGGGTATGTGAGAGAGAACATAAAAATGACACAATGCAGAAAATTCATCAAAACAGAAATGGAGCACCCACCCTTGCCTCAGAAGCCATACAAATTGTTTGTTTTCTAAGCATACACTGCAGTGAACATGAAATTTGCACATGGGTCTGCACCATGGCACATGGGTAGCAAAGAATGTGTAATAGAAAACTGGAGAAAGAAAACTGAAGCCACTATAAGAACAACATGAATTACTGTATTTAGAAAACAAACATTCAAGATTTACAGGCAGAAAGGCTGAGATTTCTGTGAATTTAAAGTTAAAACCTCCAAACAAACAAACAAACAAAAAATACCACCTTTGTCACAGGTCAGAATGGGACAAATCAACATTGATACAGAAAAGTATAGTGGTCAACTGAGGACCAACTTCACCCCAGAGGTTTACTTCTACTTTGTGAATCTGATGGAAGGCCTAATCCTAATATAGGGGTTGTAATTTTGCCATCATCTTAAGTGAGCCTTAACAAAATCTGTGTATGGGGCCACATTGCAGGGTCGCTCCCATATGAACAATGCCAAATCCCCTTGGTTCAAGCTAAAACAGCCCTGGTAAGGTCAACATGAACCATATAGAACCTGCTAATAACATAAGCTTGAACATGATGGCTGCAGTAGCAGAGGGACTGGATTTTGCTTCTTTCAATGGAAATTGAAGGAGCTCTGAGAATACAATATAATATGAAAACTTACATCAGGTGAGATATGCTGTGGATCCTGTAATGAAGCTCCCTTGTGGCATAACTGAGCTATTTACTTATTTTGCTTTGTTGTATATTGTATTTGTTTTATTTAGCATCAAATGTGAAATGATGATCAGCTAACTAAGCTTACTAGTATGTTCCTATCACTGATGATATTTTAACACATTACTGGGTATGCTGGATAATTTTATATGAACTTAGCACAAGATAGAGTCTCCTGGGAATAAGGAACTTCACTTGAAAAACTGTCCCCTACCAGATTGGCCTGTGGGGCATTTTGTTAATGTTTGATATGGGAGGGCCCCACCCATTATGGGTAGTGTAGCCCGTGCTGGTGGTCTTAGGTGCTTCACATCAGCAATCAGAGTAAGCTATGAGGAGGAAAACATTATGCAGCACTTCTCCATCAGTTTCTATTTCCAGGTTCCTGCTTTGACTTCCCTAAGTAAGAGACTACAGTATGTAAGATGGGATAAACCCTTTTTCCTCAAGTTGGTTTTAATGATGGTGTTTTAGCAAGCACTGGAAACATACATCAAGTACCATAACCACGAGTCAGAAATTGTATGAGGATGAATACTCCTTTCTTTCATAAGCACATCCTGTACATACTGGGCACCATTAATTAGGTACTATTTCTATGAGTTTGAAATTAAGACATCTCCAGAGTCCTGAGTGACATTTCCAGCTTTATCATGCCATCAGTACCTCACATTGTTTTATTTTTCTGTCTGCTTTAATAATAAGACCTGTAGTTTACAACCAAAGATGTTCTGTAATTTTAAAACTCGTTAATAAAACACTTGTTTGTGTTTAGCAAGAGTGGGCATTCACAGGTTTTGGCCATTCATAATGAATTTTCACAAGGAAACCTTTTTTATTTATATTTGTTTTCTCGGTGTAATCATTCAGAATTCTGCACTTTGTTCTTGAAAAAATCTAAATAATATATTATTATTACTAACATGGCTAATAAAGTTCCTAGTTATTAGACTAACATTGACATCAGTGGTTTCCAAGGTTGATTGCATTTACTACTTCCTGGTCATGTTATCTTCAGGATATATTTGTAGTTTTAGTGTGTGCTTCTTCTTCTTCTTCTTCTTCTTCTTCTTCTTCTTCTTCTTCTTCTTCTTCTTCGTCTTCGTCTTCGTCTTCGTCTTCTTCTTCTTTGAGTTTATGTGAGTTCTCCATTTCAGGGAAATAGCTATAGTAAGGAAGCTTGTAACTAGAATTAAGGACTCACATTTTTGACCAGTGGATTTATCATTCACAAAGATGAATTAACACAGTACAGAGTGATATGTGAAGGTAATGAACAGTATATTGGAACTTACCACATTATAATGAATTAGGTATAAACTTGGTTTTTCTGGAAGTAAAGGGTTACAGGAGACTTTTTCTTAACCAGAGATTGAATGAATTTGTCTACTGAAGACCTGTTCCCATGTCTCACAGAAGGAAATGATAGTTAATCTCCCAGGAGTTCCTGCCTCTATTGTAGGTTACAGAGTAGACAGTACCATTGGGCCTGTGATACAAAGAGTTGAATATTGAGAACAGGATAGATACAGAAGGAAAGAAGTGGATACTGATTTCATAGAGGGTTCTAGAAATAGTAGACAATGTCATTTTACTTCAGTGCTTCCCTTACAAAGACACCTGAAAGGGTACCACTTCCAAGGCCACTGAAAACCTGGGGTCTCCATTAGAAAGAGGACTAGTCTCACTGATATGAAGTCCCTGTCATACTCTTGGTGGTGGGAAATTACTTGTCCACTGATATCTCTCAAGTACTAGCTTGGAGAATGGTAAATACTAGAGACTTTCCTCTGCTTTTATTTGAGACTAACATGGTGTGTCTCTTCTCCCACATAGAAATGATACCAAATAATCCTCTAAAAGTCCAAAATGGGAGCATGCATGTATGATGGATAGAAAAGAATAGAAAGGCTGTAATTTTTCTTTGAAAGTAAGAGTTTTTTAAAAAGTGCTTTGAGTATAATAGATTGTCAGCTGTGCCATCAAACATGAAATTATAGCTGGGCCCAGCAGACTCACAATGTAAATTTGACAGATAGGGCAACTGCCAAGTACTGTGCAAATGCTGCCTGGGTTCACAGTTTCAATTCATCTCTGAGGAATCCACATGGAAGACCTTCTCTCCCAGATACTCACAGCCTTATAATTTCAGGCTGTGTTCTCACCATGTGGCTGAATACAACCTTGAACTATGTCTACATTTTTCATCTTATTGCAAGCAAATGAATTCCACCAGGACATGTTGCTTGTGAAACCAGGCATCTTTTTTGTCATTGCTTTTGAGCTCTGTGACTTCCAGTGTCATGATAGCCATGCACACAGATAGAAAGGGAACCTAAAGAAAATCCATGTTTCCATCAAACAGCAGCAAGACACTGACTGATGAATATCCATTACCATAACCCACACTGGCCAGGGGTCAGTTCAGACTTCAATGCTGGGTGGGGGTTGCAGCTGTTCTTCTGGAGGATTAGTAAAATGCAATGTAGCCTATTGTGGTTCAAGCAATTTCCATATGCTTGAAAGTGGGAGATCTAGTCTGAATTAGCTGATTTTTGAACTGCTTAGACACCACAAATCAAAAAATGCTACCAATGATCTTACTATACAGTTTGGGAAAATACTTACAAAATGTCAATCATTAATTTGACTTTAGTTGTGATATATAGGGTAACAGAATTTTCTCATCACGGAGATAGAATTCAGTGAGTTACAGTACACACATAAACACACTTGGCAAAGAACAGACACCATAGGTCTTGGCCCAGGAGAGTCATGATCTTGTCCTCAAGAGCACACAGCTGAGGTTGTCAGACTCAGGATCCCCAACCAACATGCACAGGGTGTATGTTTTATTAGAAATATCAACAAGATATATAGCAATAAGGAAGAGGCATACAGTAAATTAACATTACCCCAGGGAAACAACAGCATTATGACTATTTAAAGTTGGCAACTGGGGTTTTGAATAGGTCTTTGAAAGAATGAGGCCTTCATAAAACTTGATAGAATGTAAGATTGTTTTATAGGTCAACTTTCTCACATGAACTTTCAAAGGTTCATGGGTATGCTGGCTTATTATGTAATAGGAAAGTTAATGCATGGCACACACTGTGTTTTCCATGTCCCAATTACTATTAAAGACATTCAAATAGCACCATCCTTTGCACAAGGCTGTATTCCACCTTTGCTTCTGGTCTCTGTAGTGGAAAGCAAAATAACTACATGCAAAATATTTCTGTAACTCAAACTGCCCTTCATACTAATTAGTCTTAGTTAATAAGATTTTGTTGTGTTTTCTGAGTGTTTATGCAGTGTCTGAGAAGACACTGGACTCTGCCTGCATTTTAATATGCTAAGGATTACTTAATACCCTGTATCAACATTGCAGCTGTATTGTGGTCATTATATTAGGATAGTACTGGAGTGCTGGTGGTGTCATCCTCTTTTACTTCCCTGACCATACCTTAATGCCCCCCCTAAGTGGAGACCCCATGTAGCTTTGACATAGAGCAGGAAATTTTAAGCAATGTCAAATGCATCACCTTCTAGAAGGTCATTGGGCTATGCAACTATGATGCTTCTGAAACTTTAAAACCCAAGCGTTCATTTCCTACACTATAATCCTTCCCTCAGGGTGGGGGTGTCAGTATTTTCAACATCCTTAGTTATTAGAAGCAGGTTTTATCTTTGTGGAGCAGGGGTCTGTCTGTTGAAGAGTCCAGTTTTGTTCAGCTTTCTTTTTTATGTAAACTCCTACAAATAGCTACATGTACATGGATCTGTGGGGTAAGAATATTGATACATACTTATCAATTAAATTCTTTATTTAGATAAGCTCAGTTTCTATTTAATTTTTAACTAATTAATTAATCCCAGGACTCCCATCTACAGTACTACATTTTCCTTAATTATGTCCCCTTATTCTTCTTGGGGGCTGTGGTGCTTTCTTGTACTTTCTTTGTTTTTAATGAGCCTGATAGTTTTTCAGAACCCTGGTCATATATCTTGCAGAATTTCCCTTAATTGGGATTTGTCTGGTGTTTTACTCTTGATTGGCCAGGTGACTGTGTTTGCAAAGGGGGGGTGTACCAATGCATTTCACTGTATTTTATTGAAGACACATACATCATATGACATCTATATTGATGCTGACCTTTCTGGGTAGTGTTTGTGCCATGATCCACCATAAAGTTACTCTTCTTTATGCCCCATACTGCTTTATAACTGTATTCTTTATGAATAGCCTTTTTTACTTAAATAATATCAGGCCAGTTTCAAAGATAGCAGAGATCAAGAGGTGCTCAGATAAAAGCCTGAAGGCAGACAAGGAGACCTACCGCCTAAGGCTGTTCTGCTTTGGGTTAAATTACTTTGCTGGGTCCAGTGCTATGAAAAATTGACAGAATTTTCTTCACTTTGAGATCAAAGAGGAGTGGCTTTGGTTGGTGGCTGCAAGGCAGTATATCTGCATAGAAATGGCTCATACTGGCTGGGGTGGTTCATATCCCCACACTTCCACAAATTTTAGGGAGGCACTACTTGAATCTATTCTGCTCTGATTACAAGTTCAGGGCCAGCTTCCCTGTATAAAGTGAACTGCATTAGAGACAAAATGGTCAGGGGTGACTCAGTGTGCGTAAGCCAAAGTCTTCTGACACGAGGGGTGGGGAGAAAGCTGCAAGCTGGTGGAAGTGGAGAAGTGATGCAATTGTTTCAGGGATTCAGGGATCCCCAGTGGATTCATCTGTAGAGGATGAAACTCTTTTTGCTCTTCCATTGGCACTGGCCACATCTTTAATGGGTAACCACAGGTACTCTGAACAGAAGCAGGTTGGTGGTATTATTCTAAATGAGGTTATTGAGCTATCTGTAGAAGGAAAATGTGGCAGCTTATATCCTGGGTTGTTCTCTGAAATGAAGTTGACATTTACAATGTGAGAAAGACTTGGTAAAAGTTGAAGAGGGATACATCACTAGGAAGAAAGCTGTCACTGTCCCAAAATCACCCTCTGGACTCACAGATAAGCAACTTTGTATGCCACCCATGCTAATTTTAGGCAGAAACCTGGTTTGTCATAAAACATCCCCAGGGTTGAACTCGGTGATAACTCTGTCACATGCAGTGGGGTGGCTGAGTCTCCCATGGAGGGCACACCACAAACCAACCTGGTAGCGTCAATGTCTGCTCAGGTGCAACCTTTTCCTATCAGACTTGGGGAAACCCATTGTTGTGTCCACTAATCCAACCTGAAAATCAACATTGAGGGACTAAGCAGGGATTAGAGATATACTGAGCAGAATTCTTGGGTATCTTCCTCCACCCCAATTCCTGTGCTAGCTAGAACAGTCTTTGTTTCTGTGGGCCTTTCTCTGGAGACACAACCACTTACAAACAGGAGTTTTGAGGCCACTATGTTTAAGGTTTTCCTGACTGCTTCCCACCTTCCAAAGTGGGGCAGCTGTGAGGAATTCTACTTTATCTAGCCAGTGGAAGAAACTGCATACATCATAAGACCTTTCTACACAACCAACCAGTTGTTTTAATTGTGACTGCAATACTGAATGGTTTAGTGGTGTAGTCATTTCAAATTTTTTAAAATGGAGTGTAGGCAGCGCCTTGGCCAAATTAACCTTTCTGATGACTGCACTAAGTGTCTGGGTTAAGCTCTGCACTGAAACCAGTTTGCCACACAAGCAGACTTTCAAAGTCTCATTTCGCCTGACCTTTATTCTAACCACCCTTTTATCGGACAACATGTGTCTACAAAGTAAAAAAGGTCCACTTGCTTTACACCAAATTCAATAATATCTGACCTTGCTCTTCAGCAGTAGAGTATATTGTTTGGATCATGAAATTGATGAGGCGAGGAGAAGAGATGCTGTGAGGAAAATAACTAAAATGAAGAGAGAACAGAGGAAAAACCACATAGCACAGTTTGCGTACATTTAAATTAACTGATGCAAATTTATTTACTTATTATATTTATGGGATGCACCCATTGGTTATTAGCCCCTGGATACATTTTAAGAGGACCATAAAAAGAGACACTCCTTTCATTATGGCTAATTAACATTCAAATTGACTGACTAACTAACATTTAAGTGCTAAGAATAAAATCCGTCATGGGCCAGTCAACATTTTCATCAAATGTCCTTAAATAGAATCCATTCGATGGTCATCTTCTCTCTACTTTTTTACCTGGTGCCAAAATACCTCACACTAGAGAATGTTGACATTCTTCAGGGGAACTATATAGTTACTACTGCTGCAGTTAATATCCAGTGTGTTTCTGGGCTCATGCAAGGTGCTATGGGAACCTTGATTGAATGGATATGACTTCCTTCCAGAAGAGGTGTATAATCCAGCTGTAATTGATGCAGAAGAAATGAACACATCACATTCAGGGTTTATATGCCCTGTGTTTTGGGGTTTGTTTTGTACACACAGTCACGGCAATTACTGAAGCTTATAAATTAAGATCCAGTTATAACTTTTCCTGATTGAATATATATGCTGAAAGGTCCTTGCTCTGTTGTAAATCCATTCAGGAGAAAAACATGGGCAAAACAGGAAAAAATACTGATTGGAAAACTCGGCTGGGTTTTCTTTCAAAATTTTAGAACAGGAGTAATTGTAAGGAAAGGGAATTCATCTTTTCAGTCATTAGCCTACAAGTAAATCTCTCCTTGAACACATAACCTCCACATTGAAAGAGACATCATATTAATATTTATCCTTCTTCAACTTAAGTTCTTGGAGATATGTGTCAGCCTGAGTTGATGTAGAAGACATGAACACATCCCATTCAGGCTTTATATGCCCAGTTGGAAGCAAGTAGCAATGACTAAGGCCAGGCAAAGGGAAGATTAGCTCTCAGTCATAAAGTGTTGAGGGAAGTTTTGTCTTGCCAACTGATGACCAGGCTGGTATTATTAGGTAACAACATTTTTATCTCAAAAAAGAAAGAAAGAGAGAGAGAGAGAGAGAGAGAGAGAGAGAGAGAGAGAGAGAGAGAGAGAGAGAGAGAGAGAGAGAGAGAGAGAGAGAGAGAGAAAGGAAGAAAGGGAGAAAGGAAGGAAGAAAGAAAGAAAATATAAGAAAAGAAAATCTATTGGCAATTTCTTATGGGAAGGATTCCTAAATTTTAAAATTAATTATTTTTTCCAACCAAATCACAGTTTCCCCTCCCTCCTCTCCTGTCAGTCTCTCCCCCCAAACTTCCCCTCTTACCCACCCCATCCACACCTCCTCCTTTCTCTTCAGAAAAAGGCAGGCCTCCCAAGCATAACAACCTACCATAATATATCAAATTGTAGTAACACTAGCCACCTCCTCTCCTATTAAGGCTGGATAAGGCAACCCAGTAGGAGGAAACGGTCCCAAAAGCAGGGAGTCAGAGTCAGAAACAACCCCTGCTCCCACTGTTAGGAGTCCCACAAGAAGATCAGACTACACAACTGTAACACACTGGTAGAGATCCTAGGTCAGTCAGTACCATGTAAGCTCTCTGGTCTGTGGTTCAATTTCTATGAGCCCAGGTTAGTTGACTTTGTGGTTTTCTTGAGGTGTTCTTGACCCCTCTGGTGCTCACAATCCTTTTCCCCTTCTTCCATAGGATTCCTTGAGATTCACTTAAGGTTTGGCAGTGGGTCTCTGTATCTATTCCCTTCTGTTGCTGGGTGAAACCTTTCTAATGGCAATTAGTCTTGGCACCAATCTATGAGTGTAGCATAATATCATTCAGAATTATTTCATTGACTATTTTTTTATTTTTGCTAGTCATAATTGGAAATATCCTAGATCTCTAGGCTGTACAGCCTCTGGGTGCTAGCCTTTCAGACAGTGTCAGGGGACAGGGTTGTCCTTCTTTTGGTGTGGATCCAAAGCTGGACCAGTCATTGGTTGGCCACTCCTATGATTTCTGTACTACCTTACACCAGCATATCTTGAAGACAGGGCAACATTGTAATCTGAGAAAGTAACCTGTTTTGGAAGAATCACTTCCTTTGGAATCTGGAATTTAAACTGAATTTCACTTTTGAGTCAGTTGATGACTTCCTTTAGAATCTAGTGAATCTGAAGTTAGTTTTCAAACAGACACTAACCTACTGTATAAATATGAAGGTAAAAAATGGGTTTTTGAATCATTTTTTTCTGAAATTTCCTTCCTGGCAATGTGCTTGGTCATATTTGTTAATCTCTGTGAGGCTCAGTTTCCCTAAGTAGTAAATTTGAAGAGATAATAAAGCTTATTGATTAAGTGTTAAAAAACAAGTCAGGTGCTTTTTAGCACTGTGCTAGCATGAAATTAATACTCAATAAATCTTAGTTATTGTTCTTATGATAGTTATCAACTATCAACTTCATAATGATATAATAATAATGATCAGCAACTCGTTTGGCTTCCTGTTTTCGATAAGATTTATTCTCCTGAAAATCATTATTAAAAGAAAACATTTAAATTCATTTTTCTTATACAGAAGTATATTTTGTAGTGAGTGCAGTAAGACTTCTCAGGTCTCCTTTCAAGCAGTTTCCTCTTCCTTATTGAAACCTTGATTCTAAGCCTTTTGTGTATATGGACAACCAATTGTTGTATCTTTCTCTGTGATGGTTGACAGTGTTTGTGGAGGATCCATGAGCTTCCAAAAGGGACTAATCAGGGTTCAAGTTTCCCCATCTTCTCAGACTATGAGTTTCTAAAGGAACTCAGATGTATTGGAGGGGAAAGGGTAACACCACAACATATGATATGCAGAGATATTGAAAATAAGATCTAAAATAATTAATTATGGATAGCCACAAAATTAAGGGAAGATCCATATAAAATAGGTTAAATATCCAGTGAATATGTTAGAGCGATGATCCTGATGTGGATTTTCTTTTCTAGAATTAGCTTTATGTAAAAAAATAATTTAGGGACTATGAAATGCTAGCAATTTCTATCCATTCAATGGATATTTAATGAGTTCCCTATAAGTGAGAAGCACTGAGCTCAATATCAATGTGAAGAGGGACAAAGCCCATAACATGACCTTGACCACAGTGGCTGTTATGCTTAGATAATGATATGATTTACATTAGTCATAATTAATATTAGTTGACATCCATGATCCACAAATTATTATTTTACAAATAACCAGAGTAGCAGCTTTTAATAAGGTACAGGTACCCAACGTTAATTAGTTTAATGGATCAGCTAAGGAAAGACTAAAAAAAAAAAAAAAGTATGAATATTTTCCCAGAGAGTGCCTAAGGATCTGTTTGTCTCTTTGGAAAATAGCTACAGGGGAATAAAGAACAAATGATTCCAAAGTTAGAACTTCTCCTAATATTTTTCAATGCACTGCATCTCATCAAAATAAAACAAACTGGCCCTGGCAAACCCTGTAAAAGCATCAGTATGCAAGGAGGTCTGATTAAGGTTTTATTTTACATGAAACCATGCCAAATTTCTCTGGATTTTTCCATTAAAAACAGTCTTTCCACTAGTTATCGCCAAAGAGGGTGACTCCGTACTGATTACTTTTATAATTTTATAAATTATTTCCATTTGAGGATACTGAATATGTGTATTAAGGTATCCACTAGGGAGGATAATGAAAAACATTGCTAATAAATCTTGGTGTCATGCATTGGATAGCATTTTAAGTATCTTGTGCTCTGAACAACACTCCACTGTCTAAAATGTACAACTCTCAGTAATGATTTTGTGTTTCACAGGAATAGTAGCCCAGAGTCTTAGTTATGGTGACTAGTGCTGTGATGTAACACCATGACTGTAGAAATTTCGGGAGAAATTGGTTCATTTTGCTTGTGCTTCCACATCACAGGACAGGAACTCAAGCAGGGCAGGAACCTGGAGGCAGGAGCTGACACAGCAGCCATGGAGTAGTGCTCCTTACTGGCTTGCTCCCTAAGGATTGCTCACCCTGATTTCTTTCAGAACCTAGAACCACCAGCCCAGGAATGGCACCACCCATAATGGGCTGGGCCCTCTTCCGTCAATCATTAATTAAGAAAATTTCTTACAGGCTTGCCTACAGCCTGATCTTATGGAAGCATTTTCTCAACTGAGGCTCCCTCCTCTGATGGCTCCAGCTTGTGTCAAGTTGACGTAAAACTAGCTAGTGCCCCCAGTGATCTGTTACGTCCTCTCCCCATTAGAAGAAATGAGGGTACTAAGCAGAAGAGATGGGGCATTGATTCTCACTCAGGCATTCACTGTATTATCAATATGAGGCATTTATGGGTTTCTGTATCTTCAAGAACCAGGTTGAAGTACAGAGGCCTCTTACCTGTCCAGTGTAGACAGGAAACTACCTAGTCCTATCCTTCTCTTTTCTGTGTCTTGGAGTTCTCAGATTATTCCCCCAACTCAGCTGACTCCTGCTGAGAATTCAGTCATAAGCTTAGCTGGTCCTGATGTTGTTTAGTGAGTACTTGAGTTTTCATTCTACAAGTGCATCAGAGACTGCAACTCACATGAGTAAGTCTTTGGAGCAAAGGCTAGGGTTTGATGAAGAAAATACATAAATCCTACTCCTCAGATCTAGCCCTTCATTTGCTTACCACCCAACCTTCTCTTTCAATTGTAAATAATCTCTGAAGTTAAGAGTGGCAAGGGGGTGGGGGGAGCCATCTGAGATGGCTTCTCCCAACCAAGTGTCCTTGAGCCAAAGTCTTAATCCAAGCTTCAGGTTTTGTTCTATTGTTCTCTTTCTTTCTTTGTTCTCTCTTTTATTTTATTTTTTGTTTTTTATTTTTAATTACTCATATTTACATATTCATCTCCCCATTCTCTCACCCTCCCATCCTCCCATGTTACCCACCCAACCCACCCCCTAACTCCTCCCCAGGGATGGTGAAGCCCTCCACCAAGGACCTTCAAAGTCTGTCATATTGATTGGGGGAGGGTCTAGGCCCTCCTTGTTGTATCTGGGCTGCAATAGTATCCCTCCATAGGGAATGGGCTCCCAAAGACCATTTGTGCTCTGGGGATAAAGACTGGCTCTGCTGTTTGAGGGCCCGTAGACTGTTTTGGACTCCTAGGTGGTACCCACATTCAGAGGACTTGGTTTGGTCCAATGCTGCTTCCCCAGCTTTATGACTAAGGTCTCCATTTTATCAGTAGGTCAGGTCCACTGTTTCTGCAGGTCTCTCCATCCCCATCTTGGCTCCTTTGCTCAACCCCCCTCCTTCTCCACAACTGAATTCCAGTAATATGGTTCAGTGCTTAGCTGTGAGTGTCTGTTTCTGCTTCAAAAAGCAACTGGGTGAAGAGGTCCTTCCTCTCCCTGCCCCTGGGCTCCAATTTGGTCAGAGGTTCTTGTAACCATCCCCTTCTTCAGGGGACTATGCAATCTTCTCTTAGGGTCCTTCTTCTTTCCTAGCTTCTCTGGCAGTGTGGATTGTAGGTTAGTGATCCTCTGCTCTATGTCTAAAAATCAAAATTGAGTGAGTACATATCATTTTATCTTTTTGTGATTAGGTTACGTCACTGAGGATGGTTTCTTCTAGTTCCATCCATTTGACTGTGAATTTCAAGATTCCATTTTTTTTTCCTGCTGAGTAGTACTCCATTGTGTAAATATAACACATTTTCTCTATATCCACTCTTCAGTTGAGGGGCATCTAGTTTGCTTCCAGGTTCTGGCTATTATAAATAATGATGCGATGAACAGAGTTGAACATATGTCCTTATTGTATGAGTGTTCATTCTTCGGGTATATGCCCAAGACAGGGATTGATGAATCTTGAGGTAGACTGATTCCCATTTTCCTGAGAAACCGACATACTGATTTCCAAAGTGGTTGTACAAGTTTGCACTCCCACCAGCAATGGAGGAGAGTTCCTCTTCCTCCACATGCATAGACTGTCATTGGTGTTATTGATTTTAGCCATTCTGAGAGGAGTAAGATGATATCTCAAAGTGGTTTTTAGTTGCATTTCCCTGATGGCTAAGGATGTTGAGCAACTTTCAGTTGTTCTGTCAATTATCTCATGTGACTATTCTCCAGTTCCTTCATGTGAGCACTTAGTGCTATGAACTTTCCTCTTAGCATGGCTTTCAAAGTGTCCCATAGGTTTGGGTATGTTTTGTCTTCATTCTCATTAAATTCTAGGAAGTCTTTAATTTCTTTTTTTATTTCTTCCTTGATCCAGGGATGGTTCAATTTTGCATCATTTAATTTCCATGAGTTTGTAGGGTTTCTGCAATTTGTGTTGTTGTTGAATTCTAACTTTAAAGCATGGTGGTCTGATAAGATACAAGGGGTTATTCCAGATTTTTGTATCTGTGTAGGTTTGCTACATTGCTGAGTATGTGGTCAATTTAAGAGAAGGTTCCATGTGGCTCTGAGAAGGTATATTCTTTTGTGTTTAAATGTTCTATAGATATCTGTAAAACCCAATTGGGATATAACATCTGTTAGTTCTTTTCTTTCTTTCTTTCTTTCTTTCTTTCTTTCTTTCTTTCTTTCTTTCTGTTTTTTTTTGTTTTTTTTTTTTTTGTTTTTTTGTTTTGTTTTGTTTTTCGAGACAGGGTTTCTCTGTGTAGCTTTGGAGCCTATCCTAGCACTCGCTTTTCTTGTTTGTTTTGGATTTGGTGGTGGTGGTGTTTTTGTGTGTGGATTTCCCCACTTTTTGTGTGTGTGTGTGTTTGGTAAAGTGGGATTATATATTGCCTATGGTTTTTTGAGCCTAGTTATCTTCATTAAGTTGGAATTTTCCTTCCAGTAATTTCTGTTCAGCTGGATTTGTGGATATGCATTGCTTAAATCTGTTTTTTTTTTTTCATGGAATATCTTGTTTTCTCCATCTATAGTGATTGAAAGCTTTGCTGGATACAGTAGTCTGGGCTGACATCCATTTTCCCTTAGTGTTTGTAGAACATCTACCCATGCTCTTCTGGCCTTCAAAGTTTCCATTGAGAAGTCGATCTGCCTTTATATGTTACTTGGCCTTTTTCTTTTGCTGCTCTTAATATTTTTTTTATTCTGTAGTTTTGTGTCTTCATTATTATGTGGTCCAATCTATTTGGTGTTCTATAAGCTTCTTGTACTTTCATAGGCATATCCTTCTTTAGGTTGGGGAAGTTTTCTTCTGATTTTGTTGAATAAGTTTTCTGTACCTTTGAGCTGAATTTCTTTGCCTTCTTCTATACCTATTATTCTTAGGTTTGGTCTTTTCACGGTGTCCAATATTTCCTGGATATTTTGTGTTAGGGATTTGTTGGACTTGAGATTTTCTTTGGTTGATGACTATATATCCTCTAATGAGTCTTCAACACCTGAGATTCTCTTTTCCATATCTTGTATTCTATTGGTTATGCTTACATCAGTGGTTCCTGATCATTTACCCAGCTTTTCTATTTTCAGCATCCCTTATTCTGTGTTTTCTTTAATGTTTCTAATTGTGCTTTCAAACTGTGAACTGTTTGAATTGTTTCCTTCACTTGCTTGGTTGTTTTTCCTTGGTTTTATTTAGATTCTTTAAGAGATTTGTTTAATTCTTGGATTTTTTTGGTTTGTCTTTTCTTCCATTTCATGTAATTTTTTGCTTGTTTTTTTTTTCTTCTATTTCTTTAAGGGATTTTCTTGTTTCCTCTTTAATGGTCTCTATCATCTTCTTAATATAATTTTTAAGGTCCATCTCTTCTTCATCCTCTGAGTTGGGCTTTTCAGTTCTTGCTGCTGTGGTTTCCCTAGATTCTGGTGGTGTCATATTGGTCTTTCTGTTGTTGAGTATGTTCTTATTCTATCTTCTTACCATCCCTTCTTCCAGTGGGTGCAGGTGGGATTTCTCCCTCTCTCAGGCAGCAGGTTCAGGCTCAGGCTCAGGCTCAGGCTCAGGCTCAGGCTCAGGCTCAGGCTCAGGCTCAGGCTCAGGCTCAGGCTCAGGCTCAGGCTCAGGCTCAGGCTCAGGCTCAGGCAGCAAGCTCAGGCTCAGTCGCAGCTGGAGGGCAGAGGGTGGTGGTCGGACAAGGATGAGGTGTGTCCAGACTCAGAGTGGGCCTTCCAGTCTGGGCAGGTCCACTCTCGGGGGAGGGGGTCAGGCAGAAGTGATCAGGGGTTGATGGGGGAGGTTGGGTGCAGAGCAGTGCCCAGACTCACCTCAGGCTTGGGCGGCAGCCAGAGGACCTCTTTCTTTTATTCTCTTTCTCTCTTTCTTTGTTTCTTTTTCTTTTGTTCTTCTGTTCTTCTTTCCTTCCTTTTTTGTCCTTCCTTCTTTCCTTCCTTCCTTCCTTCCTTCCTTCCTTCCTTCCTTCCTTCCTTCCTTCCTTCCTTCCTTTTCTCTTTTTTCTTAACTGGAAAATAAAACACATAGGTTACTGGAGAAAAAATTAATTTGAGTAACCTGTTCTGGATAGAATCTGGCACAAAATACTAAGCACAGCCAACTTCTTACACTCCTGCCGCCTTGCCCCATCTGTGATGCTCTGAAGGGATTTCAGTAATCCTATGCTTCAGAATGTGCTAAGTACTCTTTCCCTTTTCTTATGCCATTCACTTTGTCAGGAATGAGCTTCCCCTTTCTCGATTACTCTGATATGATCTAAGTCAATCTGATTTGAAAAACAGAATACAAGACAGCCAGTTCAACTTGAATTTTGGGTCAACAACATCAACAATGTGTGTGTGTGTGTGTGTGTGTGTGTGTGTGTGTGTGTGTGTGTGTGTGTGTGTTTATGTGCTCATGCAAGTACACATGGTGCATATATGGGTGAAGGCCTGAGGACCACATCAAACATCTTCATTAATTGCGGTCTATCTTACATGCTGAGAGAGGTTCTTGCTAAACCC
This sequence comes from Cricetulus griseus, assembly GCF_003668045.3. Classification (NCBI taxonomy): domain Eukaryota; kingdom Metazoa; phylum Chordata; class Mammalia; order Rodentia; family Cricetidae; genus Cricetulus; species Cricetulus griseus. The sequence continues at coordinate 120,836,414 of NC_048596.1, read as the reverse complement.
GGAGATTGTCATTTCTCCAGTCTTCTTAATCAGTTTGTTCCAGAGATTCTGTTTTTCCCTCTAGGCACCTGCCCAACTTTTAAATTGGTTCTGTGTATATGAATTCTTGTCCTCCTACTTGTGTGACAAATGTTTCATTCATTGGGTCACCTCAGCCCCAATGATAATTTTTAGGCACAGTTATGTCCTATGCAATATAAAATGAGATATTCTTACTCTAAATTTTTATCTGTTGTTTATTGAAAATTCAAATTCAATTGACAGTCTACACATTATCTGCCAATTCTCTCTACTCTTTTTTTCTGTTCACTTAACCTCTCTGCTATTTGCAATCTTGCTAGGCAAATACTCATGCCAGTGGTGGAATGGCTGGGAATGCTGATAGAAGTTACTGTGGGGCAGCAGTGTTTTTTTCAAGCTCTGAGTTTCTTTTTCATTTTATTTCTTTTCTTAATTAAACCAAGATTTATTTATTATGCAAATAGTGTTCTGTCTCCAGGTATGCCTGAAGGCCAGAAGAGGACACTAGATCTCATTACAGATAGGTGTGAGCTACCCTGTGCTTGCAGGGAATTGAACTCAGGACCTCTGGAAGAGCAGCCAGTACTCTTAACCTCTGAGTCATCTCTCCAGCCACAAACTGTATGTTTGTATGTCACTATGAGATGCCTGTGCCTGCCCCAGTATTTCTAATTCTCAAGAATATTTGGAAATTTTAAAAGTATGTGTTATCTATTAATATTTAAATGTTGGGCATAATTAAGTATTTGAAAATTCACCCAAAGGTCACAAATTTGAAAACTGTGACCAAGACAAGGCTATGACTCATGTGATTTTCTCATACAGACCATGCTAGAGATGGTGTCATGCTGAGCTCAATAGGTTATTCCATTCTTATATAGCAGAACTAATAACTATATAAAGTAGATATCAACTTTTTCCAAGTAGAGCATAAACAACAAATAGTAGGAGCATTTATGTTTTTCCAATGATTTTTATTTAACACACTGTAATTTAAAAGAATAAAAAAATGATTAATACAAAAATGAATAGAGTGTGATTCACCTAAGAAAATGAACAGGTCAACAATAGGAATAAGAAAATAAAATAAAATGAAATGAAGCATGGCATTGTTTTGCTACCATCATATTATATTCTCCATCTTATACATTCCTTTCAGGTTGCATAAGATGGGGAAATTCCAATAACTGTTTGTCTTCAGGTCCCATTCTCTCAAGAAGCCAAGAACAGAGTGGATATATAGACTGAAACATACCTATTTACTTAGGGAGTATTCTGATGTTGGGGTATAGAACCCTGCAGGTTCCTCAAGGGGCTTCAGCTATGTTCTAGCCCATTTTGTCTCTGGGGTTTCTATGGTAAATCTTACCCTAGATAGAAATTAATTTTAGCTTCCTCAATATTAATAACAGCATTAAGGACTGGTATAATAAAAGTTTATTGACTAATTCTCCACCATAATTTGCCTGTGATTCCTGTGCAGCCATATTATACTTTTATGAAATGGAGATATTGTGTTTGTAGGCTGCATAATAATGATAGTAAAAGAGCAAATGATACTTTGAAAATCATTCACTGGGATCTGAGACTTTTGGGGTTAGAGAATTTAATACTGTTTCTATGGGACACGTATTGAATATTTTTTAAAAATAATAAGGGAAACTTACCAACTGGAAAAGAGCTAAAAATTGTATAGTATATCCACAACTGCTTCATTCATTTATGCTCAGAAATAGGTATCTTTTTTAAAAGAAGAGCTTGTTGTCAAGGTTTATATTGACAATGTGTGAGTGTCGTACTCCTGCCAGAAAAAAAAATAGTAATTGTAAGAGGAATCATAAAATGAAAATTAGCTTTCACTTTATTTCAGGTACCATGCTAAGCACAGACCAGATTTTCCTTATGTCTCACACCAGTTTATAAGGTTACTTTTCTTTCTTTCTTTCTTTCTTTCTTTTTTTTTTTTTTCGAGACAGGGTTTCTTTGTGTAGCTTTGGAGCCTATCCTGGCACTCGCTCTGGAGACCAGGCTGGCCTCGAACTCACAAAGATCCACCTGCCTCTGCCTCCCGAGTGCTGGGATTAAAGGCATGTGCCACCACTGCCCCACTTTTTTTTTTGATAAGGTTACTTTTCTTATTATGTAAAGAAATATGTTCAATATATCCCCAAGTCACATTGCTAGTGAATGATAACACTGATGCTGTAGTTTGGGATGGAAATGTTCATTTAACACAATTTCCAACCAATACCATGGTGTGGATGTGATAGGAAAGGGAACCAGAAGCAAGCAATCAGTTTATCATAGGTGTGAATTGAAACAAAAAGGCATAGTCAGAGTAGAATGTCTTTTCACAGGGCATGTGATGCTATGAGTTAAATAGAAGTCACATAAGAGCCAGAGTTGGGTGTTAAAATAAGCTCAGGGGATGCTAAGATTAAACACAGTGGCAGGAATGGACACTGGGGTTAGCATTATAAATTAGAATGAGCATCCGGACAGATGGAGCTAAGATCTCATCTATAGAGTCAGAGATGAAGTTGATGGACACTGGCAGCAGCTGTCCATCCAACTATTATGGCTCAGATACAGCAGATGAAGCCTTGCTGGCAGAGAACTGACCTGGAAAGGTTCTTCAGGCACTTCCTGTGTCATGTGACTGTCTGGATGAAGTTCCTTTGAGAGTGTTCCTGTTCATACTGCAAAGTTGAATGTCTTTAATGATTGTCATTGATATTTTATACCAGTGAAAACCATACTTTTATTTCTTTTTCTTATTGACCTAATCTTTACTCTTGGAACTGAAATCTCATGCCACAGATAGGATATATATATAATATAATATATATATATATATATATATATATCCTATCCTTTCCTTCTCAAACAATTTCTAAGATTTTTGCATAAGGAAGAGTCCTTATAGAAGATTGTTGGAGCATGTTAGGTCTCAGTCATGTCTTTTATTTTTCTTTTTTTTTCATCAGGGACACAACGGTCTTTTGCTTTGAGATCACAACACTCAGGGGTCTCCTCATCAATGAAGGAGATATAGTACCTGTTTTCCCACCCAGGAACCTTGGAGTTAATATTGTTAATAACCTGGTGAGCTTTTTACTATCTGTGGAAGCAGACCTCACCCAAAACCCCCAGAGTATCTGTCCCAGATTCTTCTTCCCCAGACCTTTGTCTTTAGTGCCCACTCAGTAGAACCCAAGGAAATGTCACATGTATTTTATGGCCTGATGGCTCTGAGCTATCTCTGTCAGAGACCATACTAGATTTTACGTCTTTTAGCTATAGGGCCCACCCTCACGGTCACATGTATTTTGCAAAGGAGTTGCTATGTAGTCACACCTTAATTTTTATTGTGTACATGGAATGGGAATGAATGTTGCCTAGAATTTTTCCTCCAAATTGTACTGTGTTTTAAAGACAGTGAACTGCCAAAGTCCATTCCTATGCTAGGGATAAGTACTGATCCACTACAAGAGGTCCCATAGATTTCCAAGGTCTCCTCACTGACCCCCATATTCAGGGGGTCTGGATCAGTCCCATGCTGGTTTCCCAGCTATCAGTCTGGGGATCAAGATCTCTCCCTTGTTCAGGTTATCTGTTTCTTTGGGTTTCACCAGCCTGGTGTAGACCCCTTTGCTCATCATACCTTCTTCTCTGCAACTGGATTCCAGTTCAATTCAAGGTTTAGCTATGGATGTCTGCCTCTACTTCCACTGGCTGTTGGATGAAAGCTCTATGATGTCATATGAATTAGTCATCAGTCTCATTATCAGGAGAGGGCATTTAAGGTAGCCTCTCCTCTGTTGCTTAGATTGTTAGTTGGGGTCATCTTTGTAGCTCTCCAGACATTTCTCTTAATGGGCTCCCTCCACGTGGGTGCCCATCCCACATGGAGGGATACTCCCTGAGCCTAGATACAGGGGGTTGGTCTAGGCTATATCCCAAAAAATAAGACAGACTTTGAAGACCCCCCTATGGAAAGCCTCACCCTCCCATGGGAGCAGAAAGGGTACGGGATGGATAGCATGTTAGTTGGGGAGGGGCAGGAGAGGAGGGGAGGCAAAGGGACCTGGGATTGACATGTAAAATAATTTCTTTCTAATTAAAATAAAAAATAATAATTAAAAAAGACAGTGAACTGCTTGGTACCAGACTCCCCAAGGTTTGATCTAGCTTGATGAAATCAATCTGAACCAAATTCTCATTCTTTTCAAAGTCCATTCCCCTAGGTGATACCTGCAGAGTCTCCTTAGTAGATTGTTTCTACTAGAAAACTTTAAAATATGTGTATATAGATATGTGAATTTGGGTTTATGCCCCTAATGTAGATTCAGTAGATGCTCTTCACTGCCATCTCTCAAACCCATTAGTTATATTTGTTAAGCAAGTTTCTTTGAGAACAATAGGATATGATTTTAGAGTAGGTATACCTATACTTCAAGAGGGCTATCCAGGACCTATGCCAATAGGCCATGCCAAACCCCTGTAATCACCCCCACATAGACTAAGTGACTCAGTGGTGGTATTCATGCTCACACACAAGGATACCCTATCTCTTATTAGAGGAAGTCTGACAGCTTCCATTTCTAGAATCTGCCAATAGCAGTTGTCCAATAAGGCATCTGTTCACTGAGATAAATGGAATAATTATGGAACTGACAGAGGGAGAGAAGCTAGCATCTTCGGACTTTACTAATCACAGTGAAAGAACAAAACCAGAAGAGACAGAGGCCCAGCAACCATAGTCCAGTAGAGTTCTTAGACATTGGGATAAAACCAGGCCCAGGAAAGGGCATGATCAGGGTAGCTTAAATGAAGTTCATAAAAGCTTCAGAGAGCTCCAAGAGAAAAATATGCATATATTTTTAAAGGAAAGAAAAAAGGCATAATTATAGAGGAGTGGGTCCAGCCATAACACCATAGATGACTGTAGATAACATTTATACCATTGGGAGATTGGCTCTTCTAGGACCAGAGAAAGGAAAAAAGAACTAAGACAGAGCAAAGTCTGTTTCAAGACAATTGTTTGTGTAGTTCCAGGAGGTTGTGTTTTTTTTTTTTCTTACATATTATCCATGCAGAATGTAAACTTATAATCAGAAAAGGAGAAAATAAGCCAGGTGTTAGTGGCACACGCCTTTAATCCCAGCACTCGGGAGGCAGAGGCAGGCAGATCTCTGTGAGTTCGAGGCCAGCCTGGTCTCCAGAGCGAGTGCCATGATAGGCTCCAAAGCTACACAGAGAAACCCTGTCTCGAAAAACCAAAAAGAAAAAAGAAAAAAGGAAAAGGAGAAAATATGTCAGTGACTTCACATCTACTACAACAGGCTGAAAGCAGAGGGTATCAACCTTAAGTGTGCCAGAGCCATTAACTAATTGAGTGACTATGAGTGCAACAGGACTGTCAAGTTCTGTTTTATTACTTGTATCACTTTGAACATTTATTTATCTTGTTTAGATACAGCATCCTCATTTATAAATGGGTGTAGTCATGTCTGTTTCACAATGGTGTTCAAAAATCAAGTGTGTGAGTCACAGAATCTGAATCAGAGCCTATTTTGATATTGTGCTTAATAATGGAAGCAATACTAGAAGACCATTTGAGGTCTTCTGTTGTTAGAAATCATTTTTCCCTTCATTCAATGGCTACTCTGGCTCTAGTAAATAAACCAGGGTAAATGAGACGTGAGAGCAAAAAATATTAACAGTGGGAGAGTCAATTTGGAAAGCAGGGAAAATCTCAAGCCAACCTTGATAGCCTTGGTGATAAGAGGAAGGACAAGAGTGATAGGAACAGAGTTGCTAGTTATCTTCATCCTGTCCTTAGCCCTCAATGTGTCTCAATGGGAACTTTTTTTTTTTTCAAGTAAAATGTGTCAGAGAATAAGGTGGGCATTTGTATTTTCTTTTGGCATTTAGAAACGTGGACAAAAAGAGGAAGGAGGGGTTGCTGAAGAGGAGGACTCTGTGCCAAGGAGTGATGGCTGCAAAGGAAGAGGTTGGAGCCAGTATTGTTCAGTGCTCATGAGAACCTTCCTGCATGCCCTTTATTTATCTGTGTGCCTCATTCCAGAAGCTGTTCAGACTTGGAGCAAGAAGCCTTGGTCCAGTTTAAATCAGGGAAATCTCACAGTTCGTGTCTGTACTAGTGCACAGGTCCTTGTGGTCTTGACAGTGACTAGCTGCTACAGGGCATCAGGGTCCAGGGCAGGAATCACAAAATGTGACTTGTTGCTATGACAACGCTTCTGGGATGATGGGATGTAACAGAAAATATTTTGAAACTCTTTTGGTCTGGCTAAAACAAAAGCAGCTATAAATGAGGGTTCGGTTAGGAAACCTCACCCTGTCTCATGCAGTAAAATCTGAGCACTTCAGAGACACAAGTCTGTCTCATGTCATTTTGGACTTAACAGGACTCTGCTACTGAACATTTCTCTTTGTCAAGCATGACAGACATCGTAGTCTACAGGAAAAAAAAAAGAAGCACACACCTGCTGGGGGCTACAATAACATAGTATAACCTGCATGCTCTGCCTCCTGATCCTAACTTCCTGTTTTCTTCTACCAGGAGACACAAGTCTATGGTAGTCTTTTCCCTCCACTTGACCTCAGATGAGTCTTTCATCCATTTGTCAGCAACAGGATTCAGTTTAAATAAATAAATAAGCAAGTTGGAAAGAAGAGAGAGTTCTGCATTGGGCTGCGACTCAAACATAAAGCACATTGTATTAAACCGTTTTGTTTTGGTACACTGGGGCCATGGAGAAGCCAACAATGACATATTAGAAAGGGTCTGTCAGTAGTATTGGTCTGTTGTGTGATAAATGACACAGTATGTCAACAAGTATCTGTAATTCATCATGCTGGCTTTCTTACTAAACTTGCAAGTGGGGGCAGGGTGAGAAAGAGGGTAGGGGAGAGGAAGAAAAATAAGAAGAACAGAAAGTGGTGGGAAAAGGAGAAGGAAACACTGACAGAGGCAATTAAGCGGCCACACACAGGTTGCAGGAGGTAGGAAAAGCACCTGCCAGTCTTCGGAAGCAAAAATGATCAAGGGATGAACTAGAGTGAGCCTCTCTAGCAACCTGACACTCCGCCGTCCTTTTCATATTCCTTTCCCTTTATGTATATTCCTTTCCCTTTATGTATTTTTTTAAATTTAATCAGTTGAGTGTATTAAACCATCACATAGGCAAATGAGGGATTGAGCTGGTGGGCTTAGAGTTGCTCCCTTCCTTTCATTCTTCAGATACAGCCACTCTGTTACAGGGAAGGCTCTCTCCAGGGCCAGACACACTCAATCAGGCCTCCTGTTACTTCATCGTCATGGCAAGCTCTGTTAGACTTGCCCAAGTGAATACACTGAAGCCTGTGTCTGAAAGTGGGTTTAATGCCAGGAGGGATCTTTCAGCTTGGATTTCTGAGTGTTTCACTCTCCTAACATTCCTATCAGAGTTATGCAAATGCACGTCTTCTTTCACCAGGTGCAAAGTTTCTGATTACTTTGGAATTAGAGGAAACTTCCATTTGCATTGGGTTTTCGTTTATGATGTGGCATGTATAACTCTTTGAGGATAGGGCTGGGTACCCCGGAGGATGGAGGATGAATAGATCATGGTATCTAAGAGAATAACTTTGTATTAGTGAGGCTAGGAGATCAAAACCAGATGTCTCTGGAGTTCAGGTGCCTTTATTTTAGATGAACCTTGTGGCAGGAAGGCTTATTGAACAGAATTTTACTTGTGTATATACAGAATTACTTTTCTTGGTGCTCCCATTTCTAAGAATTATTTTATCATTTTAGTGCATATCCAGATTGTTTTTCTGAATTACATAAGTAGAGGAAGGAACACACATACGTAAAGATACTTTTAGTCTCCAGCCTGAATTAGCTGTTAGCTTTTCTAAAATATAAGTATAGGGGTCTGATTGAAGAGTTTGAAATGAGGCTATAAACCTGATTTTTAAGGTCTACATGGTCTGTCAAGTCTGATGATCAGTATTGTGAATAGATTGCCATCAGCCTCTACAATAATATTTAAGGTGAGATATAATGATATAAACTGGAGTTTAAATCATTCAACACCAAAAGAGCTCCATCTAGCTCAAAGAGAAAAATTAGGAATCCATGTTTTAAATACCCTTACAAATACATTGAGAACAAGAAGTGAGCACCAGTCATGCATCAGGTATTAACAATTCTGATTTAGTGTCTACAAAGCACTGTCTTAGACCCAGCAGGGATACCAGGAACTGAGAAGCCCAGTTCCTACAGATACTCATTAAACAGTTTAGGTTGGATTCTGAAATGGACCATGAAGCACATGTATTGAAGACCTGGTCCCAATGCAGCAGTGTTCAAGATGGGAAGTGATGGGATCTTGAAGGTTCTAAGCTCATCGGTGGACTGGTTTATTAATGGATTCATAACTTTATGTGCTGTTGAAAAAGTGGTGGCCATTTTAGGTGGGAAAGACAATTGAATTAGGTCAGTTATTGGTGATGTGCCCTTGAAGGATATATTCCATCCGTAGCCCTTTTCACTATGTCTGCTTTCTAACTACCATGCTATTAAGTGAGAAACATTGTTCTAATAAATGTTCTCTGACATTATGATTCAAGTTACCAAAGGCCCATAAACAATAACCCAAGTGACCATGGACTGAGCATAATAATTCACCATGAAAATATTCAAAGACAAGGGTACCCTATGCGTGAAATCTCAAAGGAGGAAGAATTGAAGTTCACTATGATCAAGAGAGATTCAACTGAGAAATAAGATATTACTTGGATTTGTTTCTCTTGGGCTCTAGAGCCAGATAACCATTTTATTTACTATAACAGGTTTCTGTGTCCTTTCTTGGCTATTTTATTATTTGAATATTTCTACTTAAATCAGTGGCTCCAAGAATTGAATGTCAAATCCTAAATATGGCCCCCCTTTCCATTAGTGCAGCAGTGAAGTCCTTTTCCAGACTGATAACTTCAACTGTACCCATCAAATAGACTCACTAGAGATATTAAAAATTATCTGACTGTAATCTCTAGACTCAAATATTATTCCTAGATCTCTCTGTTCCTCATCATGTGCATGTCCTGTATGACAGCCAGTTTAGCCTTGCCAAATGGTCATACTATTATCCATCTGATCATTTGTTCTAGAATGTGTTGTCTTCATAGTCTCTCTCCATGATTGGCTGCCATTCTCTGCACATTTACCTTAGAGATACTTTCCTTGGCCTCTAAGTTGTAATAAAGAACCTCTCTTTTGTAACCCCATAATTCACAGTGCACCCCTTATGAAACTGATGAAAATATGCATCACATTTGCCAAACTCCTTTATGGAAGAGTCAGGTCCTTGGAGTTTTTATTTATTGTATTTCACACACATTAATTCAGACATGGCTGGCACTTTCCTGATCTATCCTATTCATACTTTGTTACACTAAGAGACAAGGAGTTAGACCTTCTGAGGCAGTCAGACAGGAAGAGGTCTCATGACCAGGTAATACAGGTGGCAAACTTCCAGGGTGGTTGGCTTTTTCCTCATTCTTCTGACCTGAGACAAAAGCCTGGCAATTTAAACAAAGGCCTTGTATGCTTTTTCTCCTTCAGGTAGGTCAATAAACTCCTTATGGACTGGCTCAAAAAGTTCCAGACTTGATCAGAATGTGTTATATAACAGTTGTGGGCCAATCAGCCATCATATCATTCTTCAAATTTATCAGTCCTAAATCAGAGGAGAAAACACTTCAGAGACAAAAAAAAATCCAGCCCTCAAGAAGATGTTGTAAATCTAAGCTTCCCAAGCCTTCCTGCTTTGCAGGTGGTGTTTTTCTCCATGTTTGCTCCATAGGTATGCTTCCTCAGCCTCAACAAGCACATTTCTCCACCTGCAGATTGTATCTGCTCCTGTTTATGGTGTTTGAGATTTTCTTTTCTTTTTGGCTACTATCTGTTGTCCTGGAGATATTTCCTGCCTTTAATCTTAGAACTGGCAGAGAAAACAAACCTGATCAAGACCCATAGACTATATTATCCTATCTACTGTCTCAAGGAAAGTCCGATACAATGAGGCCCTCAATTAGCAAATCTTCCAATGGTTCACCCCTACCTCTGTAGATCCCATGTTCTTACTGGAGAAGACAATACCTATAAGGAGTGATCATCCTATGTTTTAATAGCTTCTGGTATAATCATTCCATAACTGCTTAGTCTTCCTGCTCATTTCTTCATACTTAGCCCCACCTGGCATGGTTTATTCAGTGGTGTGGCCATTGCCTCTTCTCTCTTGCTGTGATAGCTCTGTGAGGGTAAGGACTTTGTTGTGCTAATCTACATCTAGCTGTGGGAACACTGTCTAGTACACAGTAGGCACTCAGTAACTACTTTTTATATAATGAATATGTGCCAAGAAATGAAGACACAAAGGGAGCAGAAATGACTGTATTGTTAACTTGAGGTAGCTATTCCCAAAGTCTCATTCCTTTTTCCACATAAATAGACACCCAAATTAAATATAGATACTTGTTCTTGAATCTCTAAATCTAATATTGGCATAATGGCATTAATAATTAAAAAAAGATGTTATGTCTGGCACTGTTTTCTGGAGAAGATTAGAGTGATGAGGAGATGACTCTGGATATATCCCTCTCTAACCATCCCATACCACTCTTAATATTTTGGTGTCTTGAGGAATTTTATTCCTAGAAGCACCCTGACATTTACTCAGGATTGCCTGAATTTACTGCTGCAGTTGCCAGAGAAAAATCCTTAGGTTGTAGAGGTTTCTCGACCATAGAAATCTGGTCAATTTATTTTATTAGCATCTTTTCCAGTATCTGAACATAAAAGAACTGATTTTAGTGTTTAAATGCTTAGAGGTGAACTAACAAAGAGACCTGGGAGGCTGTGGAAAGCCCTGGATGTCTCAGCAACACACAGTGACTATAGCAACAACATCAACACAAAAGCAAACTGACTCATTGGGAAAAATGTTGTCTTGAAATTGAAATATATTTTTCAACCTTATCAGTTTTATGATTAACAAGTAATTAAAACAAGTCTGTGATCACTGTGGAGCACATCTGCTTCCATTCTTCTCCCTCTTGGTAGCTGGTAGCTATGACTTACCTTTTCTAGGAGAATCTCTGTTTTTCTTAGTCTATATTTTCTTGCTTGTCTTACCTATCTTCCCCCTCCTCTAGTTAGTAATAAAGCTTTTTTGACTTATTCTCTCTTTCTTCTCCCTTTCTATCTCTCCTCCTTGCTCCTTAATCTTTTTTCTTCTTCAGTTTCTAGAGACAGCCCTAATTGACCCAGGATGACCTCAGCTCACTACATAGCCTAGAATGACCTTGAACTTCTAACCATGCCTCTACCTGCCACCCCCCAAGTGCTCTGATTATAGGCATGTATATCAAACCTGATTCAATGAAGTTCTGAGCACAGAATTCAAGGCTTTCCTCAAACTAGAGAAGCACCATATAAATTGAACTTTTTTTTATTAGTTCAAATTAGGGATAAGCTTGTTTCACATGTCAATCCATGGGGGCTCCCCAAAGTCTATCACATCATCCTGGGCCGGGCCTAGACTCTACCCCCATGTGTCCAGGCCGAGAGAGCATCCCTTCATGTGGGATGGGCTCTCAAAGTCCCTCTTACACTAGGGAAAAATACTGGTCCACTACCAGGGGCTCCATAGAGTACCGAGGCCTCCTCATTGACATCCACGTTCAGGGGTCTGGATCACTCCCATGCTGGCCTCTCAGACAAGGGGGATCCATGTGCTCCCCTTTGTTCAGGCCAGCTGTTTCTGTGGGACCACTAACCTGGTCCTGACCCCTTTGATCTTCATTCCTCCCTCTCTGCAACTGGGTTCCAGAGTTCAGTTCAGTGTATAGCTGTGAGTATCTGCCTCTGCTTCCATCAGCCACTGGATAAGGGCTGTAGGATGACATATAAAGTAGTCATCAGTCTCATTATAGAGGAAGGGCATTTAGAGAAGCCTCTACACTATTGCCTGGATTGTCAGTTGGTGTCATCCTTGTACATTTCTGGTAATCTCTCTAGTGCCAGATCTTTCCTTGGACCTATAATGGCTCCCTCTGTTAAGGTATCTCTCATCCTCCTCTCCTATATTCTTTCCCCGACTCAATCTTTCTGCTCCTCCATTTCCTCCTCTCCCCTCCTCTACTCCTCCTCTCATTCTGCCTGCTCCCTCTCCCCTACCCTTATGCTCCCAATTAACTCAGGAGATCTTGCCCCTGCATTCTCCAGGGTCCATGCATTTTCCTTTTAGAGTCCTTCTTGTTTCTTCAATATTGTACTTCAAGTTTTAGCCAGAGCAATAAGACAAGAAAAGGAGATCAAGTAGATACAAATTGGAAAGGAACAAGTCAAACTTTCACTATTTGCAGATGATATGATAGTCTACATAAGTGACCCAAAAAACTCTACCAGGGAACTCCTACAGCTGATAAACATCTTCAGCAAAGTAGTGGGATACAAAATTAACTAAAAAAAATCAGTAGCCCTACTATATGCAGATGATAAATCCAATGAGAAAGAAATCACAGAAACATTACCCTTCACAATATCCACAAGCAACATAAAATATCTTGGGGTAACGCTAACCAAAAATGTGAAAGACCTGTACCATAAGAATTTTGAGTCTTTAAAGAAAGAAATTAAAGAAGATACCAGATAATGGAAAGATCTCCCATGATCTTGTAGGATCAACATAGTAAAAATGGCAATCTTGCCAAAAGCAATCTACAGATTCAATGCAATCCCCATAAGTTGAGCTTTATTCCAAGTCTCCTCCCTCCTTTTGAAATAAATTCTGAGTATGTAGAGAAGAGCTTAAGGATGTGCTCTAGCAGGCACACACAGGACAATACCTTTGATGGTTCCTGCATCTGCATCCTTTCCATGTGGTGAACTTCAATCTGGCCACTCGTCAATCTGTCAGTTAAGAATGAACACAGCTGGAATGTTCTTTGCTCATTGTGAGAATGTTTTAAGGTCTGGTCACCTCCAAAAATAGTTTGGAAGTGTCTGTGGTTCAAAACTGTACTGACTAAATGAATGTGTAATCCAACCCCTAGGTATTTACTTGAACAGTGAACTATGTGTCCATATAGTTGTCCATCACAGCTTTACATATAACCTCAAACTGGAAAGCTCTCAAGCATTTACTAACAGGTTAATGGATAAGCTAATTGTGATGTATGTATGCAATGGAAGAGAATTCAGAACAAATCAAAAACATTTGGGTGTCTCATATACTCTGTCCAAAAAGGAACTTCCATTTCCTTGAAATTCTACTGAGCTTTTAACCATCAGGAGAGTTTAAGAAGCATTCATTAAATTACCAAGTGCAAGTTCTGGCATCCATTCCTGGTTCTTCAGTCATTTTCCTTAGAAATCTTAGGTGTGCCTAAGGCAAGGAAAATAACAGATGTATATGAATTAAAGGGTCTGTCTGACATTCCAGTTCTTAGCACAGTTCCAGGTACATAAGAGACACATCATAAATATTTATTGAATAATAGGGCATACCTTATACCAGTCTTATAAATGCACAATCATTTTATCACAGCTTTATAGATATGGCGGTTGAATCCCAAGAGGTTGTGACTTTTTTCAAAACCTCAGAGCTAATAATTAGCAGAGCCAGATTTTAAGCCTAGGTCATTGGCATGAGTTCGTCTATTAAATGAAAATTTGATTCACTATAAGATATCCAGTTTCCCAATTGGCTTCTGTGAGGTAAAATTATGCTTCTTATATCTAAATCATATGCATGTATCCACAATGAAATAACTCAAAATATATGAACAATTTTATATAATTGAAATGTTTAAAATAAATGTATTAAATATATAAAATAAAGCATAAATATATGAGCAAAATAAAAATATATAAACTTTTAGCCTTTAGAGATTATAGAAAAGAGTGATATGATTTACTGTACAGTCTGAGATTCTTACCTCTGTAATAATAGGAGTTAGTGTCTGAGCTGTTTTGTGTTTGTGTAATTCTGAGGATTAATCTCAGGCCTTGTGCATGCTAAGCTGAGCAGATGCTCTACCACTGAACTACACTCTCTGTCTGTAACCCTGCCACATATTAAGACATGGACACTTAAGTCTCTCATAAATATTGCAGTAGTTTCCACTACTATCACTACCACCACTACCAATACCATACTGTGGTCTAATTCTTTATCATTTGTGTCTTACAGATAAAGAAAATGAATTTCACCTAGGTTGTCCCAAAGACACAGGAATAGAGGCAGGACTTCAGACCTCTCAAAAATCATTAACATGTATTTTCTCATCCATCTATCCATCCATCCATCTCTAGAACTAACATTTTGCCTTACAACACATGTGACAAATAATATTAATTTAGGGATGTTCTCATCTTATTATAGCTCCTGGCAATAGGAAGTGTAAGTTGGAAGAGGGTCGTAAGACACTGGTCTTTTTACCCTCCTCCTCTGTTTTCTTTTTCTAGCCACAGGGTGAGCATTTTGCTTTGCCATGTGTTACTCATGGTGGTATGGTGTTTCACCAGGGGCCCAAAGCAATGATGCATGTCACCATGGACTGGGGCAACCCAAATTGTGAGTAATAACAGTTGCACAATAGTTGACAGTTTAAGGACTTAAAAATTTAGGAGAAGAAGGTCAACTTGACAGGCTTCTGGAGCCTCCCTACCTCAGAACTTTCCAGAGACAATTCTAATGTTGAACTCTGCCTCTGCCTCTGCCTCCAGAGAGGCCAGGGAATTTGGAGATACTGAGAAACACCGGCAGCATCCTAAAGTTGTCTTAATTCATTGAGGAAAATCTTAGAGTCAGGAAGGTATTACTAGAGAAAACCATCCTCCTATAATTCAAACTTCATCTTTTGTTGAAAGATTTAGTGCAAAATAATCTAGAAATCAAACAAGATTAGAAGAATTCTGTGGAATGTGGAACATGTCCAGGAACTGTCTTCCTAATAGTCATATTGGGCAGGATGATATGGGCTTATTGGCTTAAAGGATGTCAAAGGATTATATAAATTATCTGCTTTGAGAAAGTAGGAAGTAAGAGCTCATATTCTAAAAGAAGCAGGAAAAGAAATGTTGGAAGCATATGTTTTAGCCACTGACTCCCATGTTTCTTTGGAGATTTCTCTCACCCTGGAGTTAGTAGAGACACCAAGTTCTGCCATGAGGGGACTTTCACCCCTTTCAACATCTACTGTTTTCAATAATGGAGGTAGTAAAGTGTGAAGATGTCAACTGTAACAAAAATGAGGACTGAAGCATAGGACAGGGAGAAAAGATCACCCTGTTTTCTTTGTTGGAAGGTAGTAGACTTCCCCTTTTTATTATTTATTTTTTAAATTTAAATTCTTTATTGATTCTTTAGGAGTTTCACATTATGTACCCCAATCCCACTCACCTCCTAGTCTCCCCATATCTCCCCTTACCCCTTCCCACAAAAAACAAATAAAAGCAACCAATCAAGAAAGCAAAAAAAAAACAAAAAAACAAAAAAAAACCCAAAAACATAAAAATAAATCAAAAGAACCCACAAAAAACCCTCAAAAACAAAATCCCACCAAGGGCAAAACAAAACAAACAAACAACAAATCCCTTTACTTTACCTTCTTTCCTGCCTCTCCAACACCTCTTCACTTTTCCTGGTAGCATTGGGGGCCTTGGTGTGTCATGTAGCATACCCTTTTGCCCTATCAGCTTTTCTAATAAATGTTCATTGTGAAGAGTCACTGTTCTGGTTCATGGTCTCTGGTTTCTGGTACACCATCATCATTGGATCATCACTAGAACTCCTCTGGGATATTCCATGGCCTCCCCAAGTCATGGAGATCCTTCAGGTATTGTTCTACAGGACCAGTCCCTTCACCAGCTCCAGAACGTTACACCAGTAGCACAGACACTGAGGTCACCAATTGAAAAATGGGATCTCCTGAAACTGAGAAGCTTCTGTAAAGCAAAGGAGACAGTCAGCAAGACAAAATGGCAGCTGACAGACTGGGAAAAGATATTCTCCAACCCCACATCTGACAGAGGACTGATCTCCAAAATATACAAAGAACTCAAGAAGCTAGTCCCCCAAACACCAAACAACCCAATTAAAAAGTGGGGTACAGAACTAAATAGACAATTCTCAATAGAGGAATCTAAAATGGCTGAAAGACACATTAATTAGAACAGTTATTAATGAAAAACATAGATAAACTAAAATATAATGACTATGTGACTATATATGATTCTTTGGTCACATAGTATATATGGTTCTCATACATATATACATATATGTTAGATGAAATCAGTTTATATAAGATGAAATCAGTATACGTATATATAAATTTACATATACATATACATATATATATTTAATATATATAATAGTAAATATATATATTTATATATTTACTATTTAAAGTGCTGGAGATCGAATCTAAGGCTCATGACATACTAGACAAGTGCTCTATCATTGAACTACTATGAAGCTGTGCCCCACAATCTAGCCCTTGGCTGCTGTTTTTGTTGTTTTCAAAATGTTCATCATCAAAAGCTTATCTTTATTGAAATTATTATTTCATTTATTAATGATTTTGGAAGCTTAGTAGTTATTGCCAAAAAAGATGTTTGCAGTTCCTTTACCAAAATTTTAAACTATTAAGAGAAGATCTTATTATGTGACCCAGGCTGGCCCTGAACTTGCAATTCTTCTGTCATAACACAAACTTTCTTTATTGAACTCAAATCTTCAAGAAATAGATTAAAAATGAATAACCATTAATTTTATTGTTAAGTATTGTTAAGTAATATAATTACTATATTGTATATTTACAATATATTCTGACTTATCACAGTGATTTTCATTTATATACCAATACTGAGATGTCCATGTGTTTGTTTTCTAATTTCTATTTCTTTCAGGACTTACACTGGAACAACACTCATAATTCTGTTAAAAGATGGAAACCTAGAAGCAGAGGAAGTTATACGATAGGGAACACTATTACTAAGTGCTTATTACAAGATGATTTTCCTAGGCTGAGGTCTATGGATAGAGTTTTAGCTTTCTAGCAGGCTGTCATATGTAGTTAGATATGAAGAGGAAATGAGGTTGTTAAGAAAATAAGATAGATGGGAAATTGCAGTCAATTTGCAGTGCAGACAAGTAGACATATGAAGGTCCCATTGAGCGTTGCTCAGTCAAAGTCTTTAGGAATTAATTATACATTACATGATTACTTAATGAGTAACTTATAAATGTACTCACCTTTTGACTTTAAAGCTTAGTAAAGTCTCAGCCATACTCTCTGATGAACTACTCCTCAGTAGGCTTGATTACTACTACCAATTTGATTCTGGAAAACTGAAATATCCCACTCTCCTATGGTTTGGATTCACATGGGTTGGCAGGTTGCTTTTGTACTCATAGTCTGTGCACATGGAGAAATCATGTAAGAGTACCAGGCTGCTTTGAGTAATATTCACTTTGGTGACAATGGTGGCACTATTATTATTTCTGCATCTATTTCATATTTATAGACCTTGGGCCCAATTTTGTAAGATGAATGGGTGTTGGCACTTCTGAATTTCTGGTACTTATTTCATCTCAGTTTGACTTGGGTCACATTCTCACACACTCATAGTTAGAGGCAAATATTCCTTTGTCCCCAGACTATGGGGCTTTACTTCATAAAGTTTCATCTGCTTAGAACTATGTGGTACTGGAATTTCTATTTAGTATGCTTATAGGAAGCATTGAATATTAAATTTCCAGTTCTGATTCTAAGTTTGGGTGAAAAGAATGATTTAAGGGTAAAAATTAGAGATTGTATGAAATTTTGACCCTGTTTTGTCTCCTTTCTCTGTATAATCTTACCTATTTGGGAACCAATGCTTATGGTGGATTTAGATACAGAGATATAGCTCTGTTATAGTGTCTGGTAATTTTTTCTGTAATATAAGCCACAGAGAATTTCAAAGTGAAAGAATATTTGATCAGACTTAACTATGAGAAAACATACATACATACAAGGAACATTATTTGGACTTAGCAGGTTATATTAGGTTTTATGTGTGTATATATTAACATGCAACAACAATTAATGAAAATGAAGCCATGATTTTGAAAAAGAGCAAGGAAAATTATTTAGGAGGGTTTGAAGAGAGGAAAGGGATGTCAATGATGTTTATTATATTTTAATTTAACACATAAAGGAAATTATTAAAAATGACTAAAGGGGGTACTGGGAGATGGCTCACAGTGCAAAGGTACTTGCCACTGTGTCTATGGTCTGAGTTTGATCTCCAGGACCTAAAAGATAGAAAGAGATAATCAACTCTGGTTTGTCCTCTGACCTCCACTATGAGGGGATGCTATATCCTCTTCTCCCCCCACATGTGCGTGCGCGCGCACACACACACACACACACACACACACACACACACACACACACACACACACACACAAACACACACACACCCCAAAATGACAAATAAAAATCTCTCTCAAACCTAAGATAAATAATTGTAAGAAATAAATAAAACAATCCTATTGTATTATATTTCTAATGTTTGACCCATGTAAGAGAACTAGAAGTTTGAAGACTGAGCAAAACTGTTCCAGCCCCCAAATTAAATGATAATGAGACATTATGTTCTTGCTGTTATCTGTGGTTGGATGTGTGCTTAGCAAATATATTCTAGCAAACCTTGACTAAGCCCTCTATGGAGACAACCTGGTGATATTCATGTTCTTGGTCTGATGTCTAATACTGACATGATGATTTCAAAGATACTAGGCCCCTCTAATATTATCCTGGGCACAAGAATTATATCTTAGTCCTGCAGCCTCAGGAAGGAGGTTAGGACTAGGTTTATAACATCTGTTTTGATGACAAGCCATATTTAAAGGGACCATACAGAGCAGCATATTGCTTGTTCTGACTCTCTTCCAAGGAGGGAGAGTCACCAATGAAGCCCTTTGATTCCTAGTCACATTCTTCCCTATACCCTATCTGAGAGGAACATGCTGCAATGTCTCATATTTCTTTAGCACTTGTCTCCCAGGAGCACACACACCATGCAGATCTGTTTTAAGATCTCATTACTCCACACAGATTTTTTATTATTTAAGATTTCACCGAAGTACTACACCAATAGGTAATTGCTGAAACCATATTTTAAATATACATATGTGCCATATGACTTTCTACCTTAATGTTTTTATCCCATAAACATTCATGCAAATATGTGTATATATAAAATACATAAAATATCTATAACATATATAAAGTACAAATTCCTCAAATGGACCTGTATTTATCAACATTTTTCAGTATCTTACCTTACTCTTCAGTGTTTCATTTTTTCTTTTCCTTCCCCTTTGCAAAAATTTTCATCTCTTCTTATTGCTGAAATTCCCATGGTATACTTTTCATTTGTTTATTTATTTCCTGCATGCCTGCAGAGGCAGTTGCTTCATGGTGATCAAACTACTGCGGGATCCTTTGTATGAGAGCCACAAAGCCCCTCCTTCCTTTACAGAGGCCATATAAATTCCTAGATATGTAGTCTTCCCTTTCGTTAGACAATTAGTTACAAATGCCCCTTAGCTCAAGCAGCTGAACATTAAAATCAAGCTGGACTCAGGCTGCATCTATTCCACATGTGCCATCGGAGAGTTGAGAAAACACACAAAGGAATTAGATCTTGATTCAAATTCTATATAAGCACAGAACTTTTCTGAACCTCTGGTGCTAAGGTGTTATGAGAAGTTACTGATAACCATGTATGGCATGGGGAGTAGTATCTGGTGTCATTGGGTAATCAGTAGATGGCAGATCTCTTATTAGCAATCATGCTTGTGGTTAAAGCTACATCATCAATCTTAGTGCAATCTGTAGTACTCTGAATTTTTTTTTCTGACAAGAGACTTTAATACATGTTTCTTTACTACATCATTTTGCTTATTTATACCCCTTTACAAATGTACCTTCATTTTTTTTTATTTTAGAAGACTTGATTTAGACTTAATGGTTCCCGAGTGTTAGAGTCCATAATGGTGGAGAGTTACCAGGGAAGACACCATTGCTCCCTTCTGACTTCCACTTGCACAGGCATGCATGATATGCATACATGAAAATGTTTACATTCATGGACGCAGTCACAAACACATTAAAATCTAAAACAATGTGTGTAGCCTGAATGGCTGCAATGAAGCACAATAGCAACACAAATAACACAAATTTATCTAAGGTCCTTCCCACCACAGGGGTGAGGATGTCACCAGTGCATTCTATCCCCCACATGATCCTTTCCCTATTTCATTTGTTCTGTCTTCTTCTCACAAAGAACAATCTAGAAATATGTATTTATTATTCTTCTTTGTTGCCATTGTTAAGTTTTTATTTAAGAATTATTTTTCATTTTACATACCAACCAGAGTTTTCCCTCCCTCCCCTTCTCCCACCCCAACACTTCCCACCATTACCCCCCATCCACTCCTCAGAGAGGGTAAGGCCTTCCTTGGGGAGTCAACAAAGTCTGGCATACCAAGTTGAGTCAGGACCAAGCCCTTCCTCCTTGTTATCAAGGCTGAGCAAGGTAACCCATAATAGGGAATGGGCTCCAAAAAGCCAGTTCATATCCCTGGGATAGGTCCTGGTGCCACTTCCAACCAATCCCCCCCACAACAGGTCAAGTCACATAACTGTCACCCACATTCAGAGGTTCTTGTTCGGTCCCATATAGGTTCCCCAGCTGTCAGTCCGTAGTCTGTGAGCTCCCACTAGCTCAGGTCAGCTGTCTTTGTGGTTTTCCCCATCATGCTCTTGACCCCTCCTTATTCATATGATCCCTCCTCCCTCTCTTTAGCGGAACTCCGGGAGCTCCACTCAGTGCTTGGCTGTGGGTACATCAGTTACTGGCTGTAGGTTCTATAACAATTAGGGTAATCACTAATGCAATTAAAGAGGAAGGTCTGTACCTATACCCTCTCCACTATTGCTAGGAATCTTACAGGCATCATCCTTGTGGATTTCTGAGAATTTTTCTAGCACCAGGTGTCTTCCTAACCCCATAATGGCTCCCTCTAGCAAGATATCTCTTTCATTACTCTCCCGCTCTGTCCCTCCCCCAACTCTGTCTTCTTGATCTCTCACGTTCCCATCCCCTCTCTTCTACCCCTTCCAGTTTACCCAGGAGATATTAGCTATTTTCCCTTCCTGGGTCCTTCCATTTGTGTCCCTCTTATGGTCCCCCTTTTTATTTAGTTTCTCTGGGATTGTGAATTGTTGCCTGATTATCCTTTGCTTTACATCTAATATTCACTGATGAGTGAATAAGTATTTTGTTTGTCTTTTGGGGGTCTTGGTTACTTTACTCAGGATAGGTTTTTGTTGTTGTTCTTGTTCCATCCTCTTTTGTATTTTTTAAATTTTTAATTAGAAAGAAAATTATTTTACATGTCAATCCCAGGTCCCTATCCTTCCCCTCCTCCCCTGTCCACCCAAATAACACCCTACCTATCTCATACCCTTTCTGCTCCCCAGGGAGGGTTAGGCCTTCCATAGCGGGTCTTCAAAGTCTGTCATATTCTTTGAGATAGGGCCTAGGACAACCCCCTTGTGTCTAGGCTCAGGGAGTATCTCTCCATGTGGGATGGGCTACCAAAGTCCATTCCTATGCTAGGGATAAGTACTGATCCACTACAAGAGGCCCCATAGATTTCAAAGTTCTCCTCACTAACACCCACACTCAGGGGTCTGGATCAGTCCCATGCTGGTTTCCCAGCTATCAGTCTGGGGACCAAGATCTCTCTCTTGTTCAGGTTAGCTGTTTCTTTGGGTTTCACCAGCCTGGTGTGGACCCCTTTACTCATCAGTCCTCCTTCTTTGCAACTGGATTTTGAATTCAGTTCAAGGTTTAGCTGTGGGTGTCTGCTTCTACTTCGGCCAGCTGCTGGAAGAAAGCTATACTATGGCATATGAATTAGTCATCAATCTCATTATCAGGAGAGGGCATATAAGGTAGCCACTCCTCTGTTGCTTAGGTTGTTAGTTGGTGTAATCTTTGTAGCTCTCCTGACATTTCCCTAGTGCCTGATTTCTCTTTAAACCTGTAATGTCTCCTTCTATTATATTATCTTTTATCTTGCTCTCTTTTGTTCTTCCCCTAACTCCACCTCCCTGCCCTATCGTGTCTTCCTTACCCCACCTTTGACTGCAAATTTTAAGATGTTTTTTTTTTACCTCTAAGTAATACTCCCTTGCATATATGTTCCAGGTTTTCTTTATTCATCTACATTGTTTTAGGGTTCTGGCTAATACAAAAAGTGCTACTATGAACATTGTTGAGCAAATCTCCTTGTGGTATAACTGTGCATCCTGTGGATATGTGCCCAAAGAGTGGTATTGCTAAGTCTGGAGGTAGATTGATTCCCAATTTTCATAGAAGCCAGCATAAAAATTTCCAAAGTGGCTGTACAAGTTTGCACTCCTACCAACAATAGAGGTGTGTTCCCTTTACGCCACCTCCTCTCCAGCATAAGCTGGACATATATGTGGATACCCCAGACAGGAGCCTGGACACACCTGTGCATGCTGCAGATTTATTTGTTGTCTCTATTCTTCTATGGAGAGACTTATTCCTTGTCAAATTGTCTTCAGTGGTTGAAATCCCTTGCTTGCCTTTCAAAATGGCCCTTCTGTTTTGATCAGATGTGATGTGATATGGAGTAAGCACTCACTAATAATACACATATACTTGCTTCTTTCAAACTGTGATCATGCTTATGAGATTTTTCTTTTTGTTTTTTGGTATCACTGGACAATAATGAGGCAGGTGTGTAAATTCCTTAGCTAACAACCTAGTGATTTGGGTATAAAAAAGGGTGTTTGTGTAATAAATGTGAGGGGGTGTGGAGGATTTAGGAAAAATGGGTTATCAATATTCATACTGAATGGAAATAGATTTTTGTCTCCTTTCCACAAATCTAATTTCATGACATGAAACAGTGAAGGCAGAAGGAATTGTGATTGATTTTTTTCTTTAATGGCATATAATTGATAAAGTTCTGTGCATTTGTTGTGCACAGTGTGATGTCTTAATGTCTGTATTCATTGTGAAATGATTAACCCAATCAAAGTAATTAACATATCCAACACTTCATACTGTTATTTATTTTTTTCTGCTTAAAACATTCAAGATCCATTCTATAAACAAATTTCAATAATGTGACACAGTATTATTAACATACAGGCACCTGTGCTGATAAGGCTCCCATTCTATACTATATGCTATGTGTGGTTTTTTGAGACATCATACATACATTAGACAACACTGTGTCTTTGCCACCTTTGCTAAGGCTGAATTACATCAAATTGTATATACACATTGTAGTTTCTTTATCCATTCAATATTGGATATTGTGAAAAATCGTGTATATGGATATCAGAATTCAAACACTGGGATTGTCATGTAATTCAATCTTGTTTATAATTCAAATATATATAAAATAAAAAACAAAAAATTAATCTAAAAAAACCTTTTAGATAAACTGATTTAATTTCATATATATGTATATATGCACATATATATTGATTTCATCTTATGTAAACTGATTTCATCTAGTATATATGTATATATGTATGAGAACCATATATACTATGTGGCCAAAGAATCATATATAGTCACATAGTAATTATATTTTAGTTTATCTATGTTTTTCATTAATAACTGTTCCAATTAATGATTATTCCTGCAGTGTATAATGGCTTCCTATTCTCTACACTTCACCAAAACATATTACCTGCTGTTACTTTGATAATAGCTAGTCTAATAGGTGTAAGGTGATATTTCTCTCTGGTTTTAATTTCAATTTTTCAGGTGATTAATAATGTTAAATACCCTTTTCATACATTTTTGGCTATTTGCATGTCATCCATTGGTAACTTTCTATTTATATAATTGGCTTATTCAAAAACATGTGCTTTCCTCCTTAATATTAATTTTCTTGAATTTCTTAATAATATTGAATATTGCTTACTAGGTATATGGTATGCAAATGTTTTCTTCCATTCTAGTGGATGATTTTTCCCCCTTGTTAATGTTTTTTTGCTTTGTAGAACCTTTTTAGATTGGTGATATCTGTCTGTTTTTGTTTCTAAAGTCTGTGATTTATAGTCTAAGCCCCACAAACCATTATTCAAATGGATGCCACATTTATCCATAAATGTTCTTCTAATAGCACCAGGTCTTAATTTTAATTCTTTAATCCTTTTTCTGTTAATATATTGTATGTGATTACAGATAAGGATCCAATTCTTGTCCTCTGCAAGTGGATAGCTACCACTTCATTATTGGGACTATCTTCCCCATTGTGTGTCCTTGGTATTAATATTGAAAATCCAGTGGGGAAGAGGTTCTGTACAGAGCATGGCTCTAGTGACACAAACATTTTAGAATTGTTGCCTTAGACTTGGAATAAATAAATCTATTGTTTAAGTAACCAAGTGTTTGGTAGGTAATTCCAGCAGACCTAGAAAACCTGTATAGGTGATGAGAGGATTTGTATCAGGAAGACAAAGTTAAAGCCAATGGGTTTTTGTAATTAAAATATCTGGCTAAGGCTTAAAATCTTTGATTGCTCTGGTCATATGGGCTTACGTTAGGCTGCCCTCTTCAATATGTGTGACAGGCTAGTCAATTGAGAGTTTCATTCATTGATTAATTTATTCAATAAGTGTACACTAACTTCTTTCTGTACTCTTGCTACTGTGGGAAGAAAATGTCTTCCCTGACATTAAACAATTGTTTTAAGTGGGCCATTTCCTAACATTAAGCAATTTTACAGCTAATTAAGAGATCCATTATTACAGTGATTCGTTAAATTTTATTTTATCTGATTATAAATATTCTAATTGGAGAAAATGCTAATTGAGAACATTTAAGAACTATAGATTGGAAAAAATAATAAAATAAAAATAGTTCACTATTCTGACACTGACATTTAATTACAGTTAATATTTTAATGGATTTCTTTCCACTCATTTTATAAATAATTTTGTTTATAAAAAATTGAATAATGTATAATCTTGAGCATTTTATTGTTAATGTATTATATAAAACACCATTACAATTACTTTAGCAGTCCTTTCTAATGAACACTAGCCTCTGACTTTGTAGCATTTAGGTTTCAGCCAATTTTCTTATTAATACAAAGATAATTTCCATGGATATACTGGGCACCTTATTAGAGCACGGGAAGAACCAAGGGCAGACAAGACTGAATGTAATGAGACCTGTAGCCATCACAGTGACATTCCAGGTAGCAATGAGACAAGCCAGAAGAAAAGTTCTAGTTAGGTGCTACCTAGAAGGATCTGTCTGTCTATCTATCTATCTGTCATATAGTTATTTTCTATTATCTGTGAGTATATCACATATCTATAATTTATTTACTAGATTTGACTTTTAATAAAATTAAAGTTAAAAGTAAATACAACAGACATAAGAAAACAAAATTGCCTATAGATTATTTCTGTGAGTTGACCACTGTTAATTTTTAACTTTCTTTTTTTTTAAGTGGGAAAGAAGTCTTATTGGGGGAAGGAAAAAAAAGAAAAGGGAAGGAAGAGAGGGGAGAGAGAAGAGAGAGAAAAAAAAGAAAAGATTTTTAACTTCCTAAACTTCCATTATTTTGTATGTATGTAATGTGTACGTGTGTGTGAGTGTGTGTGTGTGTGTGTGTGTGTGTGTGTGTGTGTGTGTGTCTTGTCCAGTATTTTTAGAAAGATCATGCAGTATAGCCTACATTAATTTGTATTTCCTCCTTATGTCAAAATTGTTCTCATGAGACTTTGTGTTCAATGTGTAGTGAACATTTTGCCACAGCAGTAGAAAATGATGTATCTGGTCATATAAATTTTCCAAATTGTGGTGTTCACATGCTGCTGTTTGAGTTTTGATGGGTCCTGATGCTTCACTCTGTAAAATGAGCACCACTGTTGCCAATATTTGCTGATCCCATTGGTTATCACCTCAACATCAGTTCCCATACTGGAATTTCTGAGTCAAGCCTTTGCTCAGTTTCCTTGACTTACACTTCTTCATGAAGTTTGCTGGAGTGCCATGCCCTGGATGAGTGCTCTATATTTCCTAAGAATGATTATGCAATTTGATTTTTATTTTTATTTTCTTTTCTTTGGTTTTTTTGAGACAGGGTTTCTCTGTGGCTTTGGAGGCTGTCCTGGAACTAGCTCTTGTAGACCAAGCTGGTCTCGAACTCACAGCGATCCACCTTCCTCTGCCTCCCGAGTGCTGGGATAAAGGTGTGAGCCACCAACGCCTGGCTGATTATGCATTTTGAACTATAGGTATTGACTCATATTGCAGTTAGGCATCACACTAACTGAGATTTTAGCTGATGCTGACAGTGAAATGAAAGCAATCGTGGGTAACTATGATACAATGGAGATAATAGAGTGTTTGTTTCACTAAGTAGCTTTTGACTAGGCTTATATATTTGATGATAACATGTTGTACATTTTAAATATACACAATGAAATTTATTTCAAACAGAAGAATGTATGTTACCAGCTTTCAAAATGCTTTCCCTTTTGAGTCCCTGTGTCAGAGCCTGGAATTTGGTTGCCTTTATCATGCTAATACTGATGTGTTGTAAAAATCTTATTAAGACAACTAGTGCCAGAAATGATTCCATTATCCAATAATTTGGAGGAATTTGTTAAACACTATAAATATAGGACATCTAGTACTATATAAAGATGAACATGATGCTTTTCTTTTTAAAAGTCCATAGTAGTAGAGAGAGGTAAAACTTACACATACCCATGAATAAGCTCACAGAAGAGATGGAAGTGCTTGGGATTTCTTTTCTTATAGATTCAAGGAGAGAGAAGGTTAAGCTAGTACTGTTTTGGAAGATATGACTTAGAGAGAAGCTTGCAAGTATACATGAGATTTTAATAGCTGGAGCCGAAAAGGTTATAGGAATAACACGGAAGAAAGGGCATAGGGTCATAAAGGCTACACATTTTTGGTTAACTCTGGCAGCATAGTCTGGTTGAGGCTTAGGGTGAATGTGAATGCCTTTGACCAGACTCCTAATAGCTTTGAAGCTTACTCTAATGCAAGGATCTTCATGGGAATTTCTGTCTTAATGCTCTTTCTGCTAGTTAATGCTGGTGACTATTTCCTGTGGTTGGATTTTCATTCAAGAAAGAGGGTGCATGATGAAAGAGGAGGAAGAAAAAAGAACATCAAATAAGGAGTAAATTAATTTCCATGAGATGGAACTTGTACATAACAGATGAATTGGAGGATAAAGAAGAAATGGTCATTCTGATTTGGTCCTTTCAGACATTTAGATGGCTTCTTTGTGGGTTTTCCAAATCTACTTATCAAATACTTATTTTTTGGTAGATACAATCTTAGCTTTCACCTAATGCCTAACCATTCCTAGTTTCCATTGTACATTTATTTAGGTAACTTTGATGATAGTTTATTGTGACATAGGAAGTCAAGGTATATTGAGGTCAAGTGCCTTCTTCCAATTCACATGCTTTTTAGTTGGCTAGCTGGAGGTAATATTTACATTGGCCATTGCCAAATATTCCTATTCTGAATCTGTGGACCACATGGATCCAGATAGTCTGGTTCTCATAATAGCTCTTCCTCCTGAGCCGTTGGCTTGGGTTGACATAAGCAACAAATGCCCAAGAGAATTACATGCTTTGTACCTTATTTTCTGCATTCTCTGCAAACCTATCATCTTGGAACAAGATGGAATGCCAGGGGTCATCTGGTTCATTGTTCTCTCTAGTTGAAATTCCCCTTTGGCATCTCTGAAAGATATTCTTCACTTTAAGACTTTACTGAAGTAGAAAGAGCTGCACTGAACTTGGATGATGCATTTTATACAACTGAGGTGAAGAATCAAAGAGAGAAAGTCGTCTTTACTTTTAGGCAGATTCATCATTGACTGGGAAAAAGCAATACATAGGCGCATGCAGTGACAAGTCTACCCTATGGTATGTTGTTTGTAGCCTTGGCCAGCTTTCCCAGTCTAGCAACTCTCATGCTAAGGACAGAAATAGTGCATTCTGACCCATCACTGCATTGGGTTAACCTGCTTTGGCAATCTATTTATAATCCTTTTCAGCTCCTTAGAGGACAGAGGCAATGTGAATATAAAATAATATCAGGTCTAACCTTCTAGCATTTTCCGAATGCCCAGGTGTAGTATGAGGCTTAATGAATTTGTGTTAGTGAAATATTCTGAGATTCCCAGCTGAAGGGAGCTAGAGAGTGCAAATGGTTATTAATTATTATTATTATCGACTCCTACTCAGAGTCAAGGAAATAGATGACTTCTGCCATGCATTATCCCCAGGAGTGTACCTGCAGACTCCAGTCCAGTGTGCAATAAATATCTAAACCCTCAGAAGGATTAACTCTACATTATGTAAAAAAAATTACTAATATTCCATAATCTATTCTGAATGAGCGCTCCTTTCCTTCTATTATACATGGTGAATTTTGGCATCTAAAATTAAAAAAAAAAACTTCACTAAACTCTGTTTTTAAATATTGGGAAGCAGTTCAAAGAGATTTTGCTTGGCTTTGTGTTACCATATAAAATAAGAGCAAGAAGGAGTGACAGTGATTCTGCTTTGTCCATGGCATACCTTGTCTGTATTGTGTCTTATGGGTATGAATTTACCTACCACCTGTGACATCACAGTCGCTCTATATAGTCAAGAAAAATTTCATCCCTCAGGCACAGTGGAGTAATCTAGCAATTGTAGTTCTTGGGAGAGGGAAGCAGGAAGATCATTGTGAGTTCAAGGCCAACCTGGGCTCCACAGTGAGAAGTTTCAAAAATTAATAGAAAAGGTAAACTAGGTGCTGGGGAAATAGCTCAGCTGGTTAATACTCGCTTTGCAAGCATGAGAGCTTAAGTTCAATTCCCAGATCACCTGCTTAGAAGAATTGGAACTGGATTTGCATGCTTGTAAGTGTAGCACTGGGGGATCCCTACCTTACAGAGAGAGACAGACAGAGAGAGAGAGAGAGAGAGAGAGAGAGAGAGAGAGAGAGAGAGAGAGAGAGAGAGAGATTACATTCCTTCCTATCAGTAGTCTGTAATTTCTGTGAATTTGGGGCCAGGCTGGTCTACATAAGTAAGGCAAGACTCCTTAAGTTGTCCTTTATTTTAACCTACACTTGAATATGTACATATATACATATATGAACCCACATACATTTGCACACAGGAGAAGACACATGTGTGAACACAGATCTCACCTACCCACAAGATAAATTAAGAGTTTTGTTGATCATTTCATTTCACATGGTTTTAACTGTTGCAACAAAAGCTTCATCAGAAGCCACAGTACATTGTCTGGGGCTTGCACTGGCCCCAAGGACAAAAGGGTGAAGGGCTGATGACTACTTAATTCTGCCCAATCACTGCCTGTTGTAACCGGCTGAGGAACACAATGGGAAGAGCTGGGCAGATGGAAAGGTTCAAGTGCATCCCAACAGTGATTACAGAAAAGTTTCATTGGTTTCTGAGATATAAACATTCAGCAGTTAAAACAAACAAACTTCTACATCCCTGCAATTACTGCTTGTTGATGCAGATGCAGCTTAAATGAAGCCCAGCTCTTCTCGGAAGCTGTTAGGATTTGAAAGAGTGGACTGTCTTGCTACGTTTACTCAGAGAAGAAGCCATCAGTATTCAGTGGAATGTTCTTGGGAACATCCTCCTGGTTTTCCAGTCTAAATCTAAAGGACATTTCCAATCAGGTTAAGAGGACCTGCTGATCCAGTGCTGTAGAATAAGTTTGTTTACATCTTTCTCCTGAAGGTTTTCTGTGAAGAGCTTTTTTTTTTTTTTTTTTTTTTTTTTTTTTTTTTTTTTTTTTTTTTTTTACATCTGATAGCCTAGCCAACCACAGCCTGCAAGTACAACATCTGGCTTCAGCAGCTGCCATGAGAGGAAGAACACTTTCTGTCCCCTGTAGCAAGTAGCAAGTGCCTGTAATTGAGAACCTGTAATTGTAAGAAACAGACTTTCACAGAAACTGTGAGAAGAAGCTGAGAGAAGAGAGGAAGAGGAAGCCAGCCAGACTTTGTGTGACTTTTGAGAGAGTTTGAGGTGGAAAGAAATGGATGTGGGTGGGGAGAAGCATGGAATCAGAACCATCTGCATCTGTATATCTGCAGAGACAGTTTAGGTGAAATGTATCTCTGCAAGGTCCTGATCCACTTGTTAGTTAGATGAAAGTCATTAAACCTTGCCATTGCCCAGTCTTTTAGGGAACCTGGATGAATCAGAGACATGACTTTGATGCTTTAGCTTAACTTCCCTTGTTCCTCCATTATTCCTAAGGATTGTGTGTTGACTTGAGGCAGGAAGTGGATTGGTTAGCTTACGTTTCAATGGTTGTTATCCAGCATGAACACTACTTTGCCTTAACACATGGGAATAAGAGCATATAAGTCAGGTAGGTTAAAGAGTAGCTTGTTACCAGTGTATGTCATGTCTTCTCAAGAACTTCTGGTAATCGTCCCATCCTAGAACCTGATGAGTCTGCTCCCCTCAAGATCTGCAGCTCAGCCACAGTGGATTCTAGTGTTACTCTCAGAACCTTTACAATCTGTGTGGGAGGTCGATAAGGGTCACCAGAAATTATTGAAAATGTTTAAAGATGATCCCTAGATTCCTCTAATATTGTTGAACTGTACTCAGAACTGCTATATTTGTGAGTTCACACCAGTTAATGGCATTGAAACTTTTGGGCCAATGACTTTGAACCTCTGTCTTCTTGAAGAGTTCCTCGAGGAGAAGAAAAAGAGTATTGGAGGCCAGGAGCAGCAGAGCTGGCAAAGGAGAACCATTAAGTTCCTCACCAAAGCATTCTGAGTGAGGGAACTTGCTGTTGTACTGATGAGCCTGTCAGATTCTTGACTGAACTGATGACAGCCTGTTTCACCTAAACTCAAGAAAACAATATCATTCTAGGAAATTGAGAGTGCATGTTAGCATTCTGTGATAGGTTGTTTATAATACAGTGATTAGAATCTATTCATCCAACAGATGTTTATGTAAGGCTGACACTTTGCTATGAAGTGAACCATGATAGTAGAGAAGACAGATAAGTTCTTCTCTACTATCACACACACACACACACACACACACACACACACACACACTATTCTGAAATTGATAGAAAGAGGTATCTGACGGAGAATACTTTCTCATCTAAGAGGAAGTGCAGGAAATCATCCAGGAAATAGTGGGTCCTAGTTACATGGTTAAGAGTCTTGAGGGAGGGAAAGAAAGTTGTGAACATAATAAAGGTTCTTGGACTCTGGTGGGGAGAGAGAAAAGATTGGTTAGAGGGATAAGTTAATCTATAAGGCACTAGTGATAAGAGCATAGTTAACTGGTCAGGTTGCTTTGTGCCTAAGCTAAGATGCTATCTAGACACTTTATACCTCTGCATAGACAGACTATATGACTTGCCTACAGTAAAGGGGCCTGAACTTAGAGGGAACATATTGTTTTTGGCTGAAAGTGATTCCCAGAGAAGTTAAGTGTCATTAACAGTACTTCCACTACTGGGGACCCAGAGGCCTCTGTTCAGAAGGAGAATCTGGGTGATGCAGGACAACATTAAAAATGATGGGAGAAAGAGAAATAGAATGTGCTTACACTGGAGTTGGGGATGACATGCGGAAGCTTGAGTGTATTTTACCTTACTCTCAGGTTTATTTGGTCTGACATTTAAAATATTCTCAGTACATCATGCTGCAAATTTACTCAGTAAATCTTAGGATAATAAAAACTTTGCAACATGCCCAGTTTTTTGCTTCATTCAGTGTGTGTGTGTGTGTGTGTGATTAATGATGAGCACCCTCCAGGAAATCACATTTCTAATCTGCAAGCACTAGAGAAAGTTACTTTTGTGATTTTAAATGATCAGAAACACAGGAGGACAAAGCTCCTGGGGAGAAAGAGTCATGATCCAAGAAACAGCCCATTTACATCCAGTTTCCAAGAAGTATCTGCCTTAACCAGTTTCCTTGGGTGAAGCCACGTTCTGAAGTTTGGATTGATTTTCTATGGGTTTGGTGAGGAGTTTTAGAGGAGGAGAATTTTTAACTGGAAGCAGGGAAATCTAGGCTGCAGTAGGGTGAAAGGTGATCTTCAGCATGGAGTAGAGAAGGAATTGACTTGCCTAGAAAAGCTGACGTCAGATCCAGGCTCCATTCTATCTATCCCCAACAAAGACACCTCCCTGCTTCTCTTGCATGATGTGTTTTGGGCTCTGGAAACTTCCTTGGAGGGACTCTTGGATTCTTATCTACCAAGGCAGAATAAGGACTGACTTTGAATGGATCTGCATCTCACATTGAAAGTTAAAAACAGTTTAATAAGTATTTAGGGTTGAAAAACTAGGGCTTGTGGGCCAAATCTTGCCCATTACATGCATTTTAATGTGTCTCACAAGCTCCAAATAGGTTTTGCATTGCATATGGTTAAAATAAATCAGGAAGACTGTGCAAATATGTGAGGATGGCGTGAAGTACAAATTACAATGTTTATAAATATAATATTGTTGGAAGATAGATACACACATGTTGACACGTTTGCAAAAGGTGCTTAAACACTGCAGTAATGAAGCTCAGTACTTGCTGTACAAATTTTACAGTACTTAAAATTGAAAATAGCTCTTCTCTAGCCCTTAGCCAAAGGTTTGGTGTGTGTGTGTGTGTGTGTGTGTGTGTGTGTGTGTGTGTGTGTGTGTGTTTGTGTGCATAAACAGTGAACACATGTTTAAGTTGAAGTTCTCTGGTACTAGCTACTGTCTTTTCTTTATCCAGATGTGGCTTCCATGCTCACTCAGCATGGATCATGAAGAACACCACTGAATTTGTGAAAATGCAGATATGAATCGAATAGGGCTGGCTTGAGGCCTGACACTGTGCATTTATGACTAATTCCTAGGGATGCCTATGCTGCTGATCCACAGTCCCAGATTTGAGCATAGATGGCTTGGAAGATGATCTTCAGATCTTAGAATACCAGTTAAGGATTGATGCTCTCTTGGCCTCCTTGTTTTTGTACCCATCATTGTAGCACAGTGTTATAGCTTGGGAAATATAGGCTGTAATTCTTGGTTTGGGCATGAAGTGTACTAGGCCATTGATGGGTAAATTAAGGCCTTTAGAAATATTTTAAATTAAGTTCTTGTCTCATCTTGAGGTTGTAAGGGTTAAATGAAGAAAATCCATGTATGTTGCTAGTAACAATGCCTGCCATGTAAGAAATACTCAATTATTGACCACTGTTGGGTACTTGAACAATTAGTCTGAGAAATAATGATTCAGGTTCTGCATTTGCTCCTCGTATCTGATGTTTAAATCTAAAATCTCCAGTTTATTTCCAGAGAAATTTGTTTCTTTCTAATGCTTTGCCAAAAAGGGCTTCTAATTTGCTCTTCTGCCTGAGAATTTAACTTCCATATCAGCTCAAACTGTCAGGGCTCATCATTAGGCAGTGCTAGAGCTAAAATTAGAGATTTTGATCTTTAATGCCTGATGTGCACTTTCACATAGAACTACACAGCTTATTAATCTATGTGTAATTTCTCACAGCCCGTGTTACAAGGTCTGGGCAAGAAGGACTGTTATTTTTTATACTGCTAAATCTGATAGTCATGGTCCTTAAGTTTGGATCATGGATCTCCAAGAGAATCTGATGACATCATTGGTCTCTCACTCACATGAAAATGAACATACATGATATTTCTGTATAAATACCTTTTGAAGGGCATAAACCAGCATTGGTTTTGGGACTCAAGTTAGGGTCCCCTCGTCTTTGTTGTCCCCGCCCTCTGATGGGTATACCTTAGTGTTTCTTCACTTCCATCCAGTTGTCATTCATCCTCTCCTTAAAATACCCCAAAATCAAATTCTCTTTTCCTCTGGAGAGAAGAGGGCCTTTGAGAACAGAAACATTTTACCTCAGCTGACATTAAGTATCCTTAGTCTTTTCTATAAAGAAGTGTTGTGTTTTTGTATAAAATGTGTTCCCCAAAGTGTCCCCAGTGTACCAGTGTTAGTTAGGGTTTTTAGAAAAGGATTGGATCAAAAGGATCTGATTTCATCAGTAGATGAATCCACTGATGAATTCATAACTCCATGGGCTATTCTGAAACTCTGATCTTAGGATAGGGGTCATAGGGCACATAGCTTTGTGAGCCATATTTCTGCCTGTCCCCCTCCCCACTCTCTGTGGCCATATACTGAAATGGTAAGCTTAAATGCATCTTTACTCCCTTTAAGTTGTGTATCTCAGGTCATTTATCACAGCCGTGGAAACCCAACTAGCACATGTAGTAATAGTGTCTTTCCCACTAGAACTGTAAGAACAAAATTTCCTGCTGAGGAACTATAAAAATCCTGGTAACTCTAAGCTTTGTGGCTATCAGAGCAGATTTCCCACCTTCTGGAGGCCCTGAGGTCTCCTCTGGAAAGCCCTTTGTTCCTCAGGCCCTGTTTTTCCTTTTCTGGTTTGTCAAGGTTGCCTCCAGCTTCTCTGTTAATTAGTCTTCTGGCCCTCTCCTATCGCACAGCAAAATCTTCATGAAAGGGAGATGTGCGATAGTGACATTTGTATTCTCAGGGCCTTGCCTAAGTCCTAGTTCATAATAAATGCTTGTTTGACACAAAACGCCATTTGCAAAACACCTTACAAACTCTCTTTGCTATTAAATAAATCCCATTTGCCAGATATTATCATCCTATATCCAAGAGCTAAATCTGAAAAGTTCAGGGACATTTTGAGTGCCTTTCATCCATATATTTCATCTAGTATCAGATCCTTGCGAGTTCACCTTTCTGATATCTCTTCTTTCATTGCCACACATTTGGTTTCAATTTCCATCACATTTCACTTGGATTATGAGACTAATCTACTGGCCAACATGCTGTGCCTCTGTTTTAAATCATTTGCATTTCCAGAAGAGTTATTTCCTTTGATTCTACTATGCAGACATGAAGGCTTTGCTCCCTTATTCAATGTTCATCAGCTCACGTATTTAATATGAATGTCCATGAGTTCAAGACAAATGAGGCTATTTGACAAGGCTCCTGGATTATATCCTAGATTTTAGTTTGGGGATGTGTTGACAAAACCCAGTGTTTATCAGATATTTATTCAGCTCTCTTACAGTGGTTTGTTCTCTTGCCAAAGTTTACTATAGGAGAGCATTGAGGAAGCCTGGAATAGCTGCCTACTGACCCTTCTTAGCATCAAGTAAGTATCCTGATGCCAGTGAACCACAGAACATTTGAACAAATCCTGGACTATTACCTAAAGATCTAGACTTCAGGATGATACCCAAATTTCTTCATAATCTGGAGAACTTTATCATCTTTGAACCCTTTCCCACTTCACGATCTTTTCAGCACCTGGGAAAATATCTGAAAACCAAAGGAGGAAAAAGTGATTTGGGTTCATGGTGGCTTCATTCTGCAGTCATTTAGCTCTGTTGTTTTTGGCCTGTGGCAAGGCAGAGCATCATGGAGGAAAGCAGTTCCAGGAAAGAAAACTACTCATGGCGGCAAGAAAACAGAGAGGGACAAATAGAAACAGGCCAGGGTAAGACACCTGTGATCCATCTTTTCCCATTTGGGCCCTAGCTTCAGCACTGCCATAGCTTAGCCAATTTGACTGGATAAGCCCTTTAGAAACAGTGAATACCAAGATCCAGTCACTTCCCCAAAGCCTATCTTGGCTTGTGTTAGGGACCATATTCATACATAAGCATTTTGTAGAAGGTACTTATACCCAAATTATAGGCCTTCCTTAAGTTTTAAAAATATTCAGTATTTATTTATTTATTTATTTATTTATTTATTTATTTATTTATTTATTTTGTGTGTGTGTGTGTGTGTGTGTGTGTGTGTGTGTGTACCATGTAGGCGTAGTCTCTGAGAGATTGGTCAGAGATGTTGGATCCCCTAGAGCTGAGTTACAGACAGTTGTAAGCTGCCTGGCATGTGTGCTGGGAGCCAAATTTGTGTCTTCTGCAAGAACAATATGCATACTCTTAACTTCCATGCTACACCTTGAGCCCTACTACCTTGCTGTTTTAAGCCCATATATTAGACTCAATGGAAGTCAAAACTGTAAGCAAGAGACTGAATATTAACATCACATTTGCCTGGGCTAAAGTTTAAATTCTTTCTTCTACTATGTATGTGGACATTTGCCAGTGTGTTTAATCTCTATATGCCTTGGTCTCCTCATGTTTAATTTGAAGGTAATTATATAATGATAACCTGATAATTATGTGCTAAATGTTAAATAATAAAACACTTGCAGTCCTTATTACAAAGACTGGTACGTTGTTGTTCCCACACAGGCCTCTGTTACTGTTACCATACATTCCTCCTATTCTAAGCTGTACATTTTCAACTATAAGTTCTTTTTTCTTTTTAAATGTATAACCACACTACCACCACCAAGTTGCCTTTTCCAAATTATCTTATCCAATTCTATTTTTTTTCCTAGGTGTAGGCTTCTAGAATCTCTGCTAACTTGTCTCATCTTACCTACACCTCACTTGGGCAAAAGTCACTTCTCTTTGCAGGCACTTTGTCATCAACAGCAGTTGCTGTCACATTTGCTGTGCTTATGTGCATATTTAGCTCACAAAATGGATGGCAAGATCTAAGCAAGCTGTGCACCAGCTCAGGCTGTTACTTGGGGCAGCATGCAACTACTGTATGCAACACCAGTGCATGATAAATATAGTTTTTCTGAGAAATAAATTGAAGATAGCTAATAGCTCCTTTAGCACATCAAACATCAATCAGAAAATTCACCACAAGCATGCCAATCTGATGTGGGCATTTTCTCAATTGAAGTTCCTTCTTCTCAGATGACACTGGCTTGTATCAAGTTGAACACCTCCTATGTAAGACAGAATTTTTATTATTTTACTTTCTAGACCTCTCTGTGTATTTGTCAATATCATTACCTGTCATTGTCTGGGGTGGGGTGGTGATTCCTTG
Organism: Cricetulus griseus; assembly: GCF_003668045.3. NCBI lineage: Eukaryota > Metazoa > Chordata > Mammalia > Rodentia > Cricetidae > Cricetulus > Cricetulus griseus. The sequence goes on along the minus strand of NC_048596.1, from coordinate 120,799,210 downwards.
ACCCACTTCAATTCCTGAAACAAAATCTTTGGATGCTTAAGTCCCTTGTGTATAGTGACAGCATTTACATGTAGCCTAACATAACTTTTCATAAACTTTAATCATGTGTTGCTTACTTCCAGTACCTAATGCAGTGTGTTATATTGTGTTGGTGAGGAAAGGATGGCAAGAAAACATATGCTGAGTACACATACATCCATGGTAGACTTGAAACAGAAGTGAGCAGAATGATGCTCAAAAGACAGGTGCTGAGGAGAGACAGAATCTGTGAAGTGATAGGAAGCCACATACCACTATTTGTGTTCATTGAGCAGAGTGATTGGCATACAGAACTCAAATTTTCCTTTTTGAAGCTTTATGAAATCTTTTTATGGAATATTTTGGGTTCATATGCAGAGTGTGTGAGTAAACAGTTGATTGTAGATGGTACAGTTAATCTCCATATGCCTTTGGAATCCAAATGCTTTCTTTCCTGTGTATGCATTTCTCCTGTGGACACTTGGATTCCATGCTCCTTTCTATGCATATCTATTCAAGTTGCCTCTCTTTATTATTCCCAATGATCTTGACCACATCTTACTGTGATGAGCATGTTTATGTCAACTTGATGCAAGCCAGTGTCATCTGAGAAGTAGGAACTTCAATTGAGAAAATGCCCACATCAGATTGGCCTGTGGCATGCTTGTGGTGAATTTTCTGATTGATGTTTGATGGGCTAAAGTCCCAGATTACTGTGGCAGTGATCCCCCTAGGCTGGTGGTCCTGGGTGCTAAAAGAAAGCAGGCTGAGCAAGCCATGAATGAGGTGCATGACACTAGGCAGCTCCTCTCCATGGCCTCTGCATTAGCTCCTGCCCCCAGGTTCCTGAATTGAGTTCCTGCTCTGATTTTCCTTAATTATTGATTGTTGTATGGGACTATAAACCAAAATAAATCCCCCTTTCCCCAAGTTACTTTTGTTTATGGCCTTTATTAGAGAAATAAGGAAGTACTTACATAGTACTTACATAGTGGCCTGGTCTCTACATGGCTTGTAGATCCTGCCCACATGTGTTAGTCAGAGTTCTCCAGAATTACAGAATTTATGGAATGGTGTGTGTGTGTGTGTGTGTGTGTGTGTGTGTGTGTGTGTGTGTGTGTGTGTGTGTGTGTTGTGTGTAAAGGGAAGTCATTGGAATGACTTACAGGATGCAGTCCAACAATGCCTAGCAGTGAATAGGAAATTCAAGCATCTAGTAGTTGCTCAATCCATGAGGCTGGGTGTTCCAGATGGTTTTCCATATATACTGGAATCCCGAAGAAGTAGGTTTCAATGCCAATGAAGGAATGGATGTGCTGACAAGGTGAGGACAAGCAGACAAACAAGCAGGAAACCTTTCTTCTTCCATTGTCCTTATATAGGCTTCCAACAGAAGGTGTGGCAATGCACCTCGAGATCCAGCTCAAAAGCAGGTGCCTTCCAGCCTCAAGATCCAGATCACAACAGGTGTGTCCTCCATTTCTGGTTAGTTCATCCCATGTATAGACAAACTGACAACCCAGAATAGCTGTCATACCACATGTTCTCTGCATATTCCTCCTTATACAACATACTGGACATTCATCTTCATTTCCTTTCCACACCTAGAACCAAGCAGTATTGCAACCTGGAGTTTCCAGCACTCTATGGCTGCAGTGTCTCTATAAGTCCTTGTCCTCTCAAGCTATCTCTGGTTCTGATCTCCAGTCTTCCTGATGGTATAACATGTGTATCAGAAGTCCTTATATAATCAGAAATGAAGACAAAAAGGTCATGCTGCAGGGGGATGTCCACAGGACATTTATCCAGAAATAAACTCAGACCACTTGAAATCTTCACTCTTGCTGTTGTAATTCTGTTGACAGTGCAGCTTGCTTCTTCCAAGAGTACCTGCTCTCTGGTCCCATGAAGGATGTGTTTGAATTCTGAACCTTAACAATCCAAACCTGTTTGTTTGGAGTTAAGGCTGACCTGGAAGCCTGGGAAAGAAGAAAACCAGAAGCCTGCCTAATGTAATGCCAGTGGTTGGGCCTGAATTACCGTTGAGATTAACATTGATCTTCTGTCTATGTCCTGTATAGGGCACTCAGCAACTCCTCTCGAGTTCCCCTCTTTGTTTTATTTTATTTTTTTTAATGTAGGTGCTTTACCTGGCCACAGCCAACAGTAAGAGCGCTAACCATCATTAATTCATCCTGCACTTCTTCATTTAGTTCCCAAATTGATTTCCGGTCATATTGGCCCACAGTTTTAGTTGTGGCATTTCAGCTAAATGACAGCTGGGAGTTAACATCATCGCAGCTGCAGCCTGCTAGAGTAAACACTTGAGCTCCTAAATGTATAAAAATGATGAAATGACGAGACATATAGGTTTCTAATTGCAGCCAGGATTCTGCAGCTGGGAAGTCACCCGAAGATATATATTCTGTGTTGCAATCCAGCAATCATGCACTCCACCCCCTACTGAAAAGCACTTCCCTTCCTTCCCACCCTAAAGGCTGTTGCCAGATCATGCAGTCCAGTTCCAGCTCCCCCAACCCTGTTTGCTTCTCATTAGAAGCTGACCCAGCTCCAGTTCTGTAAAAGCAGCCAAGGACTGAGCTAGGGAGACAGATCAGCTGACGTTTGATGAGGACATGATGATAAGGTAACGCTGGGAAATGAAACTCAGATGCAGACCTAGAAAAAGAATCATGGGGTCATGAAGCCTGCCTTAACCCAGCACCACCTGCAACACCATGTACATGACTCAGAGCAGGGTCTCTTATTTCCTCACTTCAGGCTTCTGATAAGTTGTCTGTCTCCTAATTCCCTCCCTTCCTAATGTATTTTTCTCTGGTTCCTGAACATATACCTTCCTTGCTTCAAACAGTTTCTATAACTCATCACAACTTCATGTCGGGCCTCTCCCCTTGATATGGGGGCTGTTCATTTTAGTTAAATCCCTCTTTTTTTGTCCTAAGCCTTGAAAGAGCTCTCCTCTCTCTTTGCAGCAGAAACTGCTCTTATGTCCACCATTCATCCTTTTGTCTCTGTCATTTGTTCTCTGAGTATTTGTTTTTGGTAGTAGGAAAAGAAAACTAACTGAACATTTGTTGTGTTCTGCCTGGTAGTGGGCTAACAAGATTGTTGTGGATTTATACACTGGAGAGTAGTTTCTTTGTGCTCTCATTCCCTGTGGTGTGGTTCTTTATCCATTTAGACTAGCTAATCTGAAAATCAGAGGGGCTGCAGGAACTGATATGGAGGGTATGTGATAAATGACACTAAGAGGACAGTCAACAGAGATGGCCTGGCATGCCATCGGCTGCAAAGTCTGGCTCACGGCACTTATTCACCTGTCTGTAGCAGGCTAGATGTTCCTTATGAGAACATATGTGTGTTCATATCTAGGGTCTCACACAGTGCCCACAACTTGACCTTCTCTTTAAAAAAAATGGTTGGTCCATGGACTGTGTGAATGCAAGTTCTCTAGTCCAATCTGTTCAGGCTTATCCCAATTGTAATGTCTTAAAGGGTTTTCCAACCTGTTTGTACATACATCATTTCACTGTGCGTGCCTATTAGTGAGTTGCCTCTTTGTGTGTGTGTGCTCTGCTCTTTCAAAAATGAGCCACAGGAAGCATACAAATAACCAGTCTTATTAGGAAAATTGACCAGAAGGTGAAATGACACGTTGATGGGGTATAAGATCTCCTATCTAAATCATTGGGGTTTACTTTGGGGCTCAGGAAGCCTCTCCCATGATTCAAGCCTGACCTGTGTCCTGTTCTGACAGAGTTCAGCAAAATATTAGCAGGCTCCTTTGTCACTGCTCCAGTGGAGGTGAGTAACTGTGAGAGACAGTCAGGCCTGTAAAGCAGATGTTTACTGTACCTTTGTAACAAGTTTGCTGGCTCCAATCTAGGTTGTTAAGAAGTGTTCATTAAGCAGTGGACCCATGGCATGTCTAAGAATGTCAAGGAAACCAGCCTTCCTCTAGAGCCCTTATTGGCAATGTTTCTGATCAGCTGTCTAAGGAATATCTACTAAAGAAAGCAAAATCAGAGAATGAAAGTGGGCAAGTGAACACAAAATTCCTGTCTGGTGGGAGAACAGAAGAACAGGTGAAGGCTTCAGCTCCTAGATTTTGCCTTGTGTTCTTTCTGTGTGCACAGTATGAGGGGCTTCCAGGGTGCTTTCTTCCACTAGGCAGCATCTGTGCCATGAAAATAGTGTGCCCAGCCCCCTTTCTCTCATATTTTCTGTTATCATTACATCTGAGGAGTCACTCCAGACATAGGTCTTTCATAAGCTTATAATTGGGAATAAAGAATGCTGCTTGTTCCTGCTCCTTCATAAGTCATGGAATAGGTGCAAGCTGCCTTACTCTGAGAACTTTATGTTTTCCATACTGGATCTATCAATACATTTTGTATATGGGGTCTTCACACCTGTGGGCATGGTAGCAATTTCCTCTAATGAATCAACTTGTAACTTTCTATTTGACCACACCAAAAGATGAAAGAATTATTTGTTTACTTTCTCTTGGTTTTTTAACCAGCCTCTGAATGATTTTCCCATGTACAGTATCAGGAAGTTATGAGATAACTGTTTAGGTGAGGAATTTTTTAACATTTGGGTAATTTTTATGGTAATAGAGGAGAACAAGAAAAGAGATACCTTAATGGAGGGAGCTGTTATAGGTATAAAGAAAAATATGGCTCTAGGGAAATGTCTAGGGATCCACAAAGATGACCCCAACTAGGACTCTAAGCAATAGTGGAGAGGCTACCTTAAATGCCTTTTCCCTAAATTGAGATTGATGACTACCTTAAATGCCATCATAGAGCCTTCACCCAGTAGCTGATGGAAGCAGAAGCAGAGATTCATATCTAAGCACTGAGCCAAACTCATGGAATCCAGTTGTAGAGAGGGAGGAGGGATGGGTCAAGGGGTCAAGACCATGCTGGAGAAACCCACAGAAACAGCTGACCTGACCAACTGGAATCACATGGACTTGACCCCAGTCGTAAAGCTGGGGAACCAGCATTGGACCAAAGCAAGCCTCCTGAATGTAGGTAGGAGGCCTGGGCAGTCAATGGGACTTCTGACAGTGGAACCAGTATTGATCCCTAGTGCACAAATGGACTTTGGGAGCCCATTCTGCATGGAGGGATACTCTCTCAGCCTAGATACACAGGGGAGGGCCTAAGCCCTCTCCCCAAATGATGTGACAGACTTTGATAATTCCCCATGGAAGGCTTCACTCTCCCTGGGGGGTGGATGGTGGTGGGATGGGGGATTGGTGTGGGGCATGGGAGGATGGGAAGGAGAGGGAACTGGAATTGATATGTGAAATAAGATTGTTTCTAATTTAAATAAAAATTTATTTATAAAGAAGAAGAATATTTTCTATGAGCAGATTTTTTGATGTGTTTAGATGACATCAGAATTGTAGAACAAGTCCAATCTGAGGATTTGCAATTTGTGTGTCTTGACAGTTGACATTTAGGCTTGATTTTTATCTTTGGGTTACAGATAACAAAACTAATTGCAATTCTTTTAATGTCTTTTGGCCATTTGAGTTTCTTCTGTTGAGAATTCTCTGTTTAGATATGTACCCCGGGTTTTAATTGGATTATTTATTATTTTGGTGTCTAGTTCTTGAGTTCTTTATATATTTTGGAGATCAGCTGTCTGTCAGATGTGGGGTTGGTGAAGATCTTTTCACATTCTATAGACTGACTATATCCTTTGCTTTACAGAAGCTTCTCAGGTCCCATTTGATAATTGTTGCTCTCAGTGTCTGTGCTACTTTTGTTATATTTAGGAAGTGGTCTCCTGTGCCAATGCATTTAAGTGTACTTCGCACTTTCTCTTCTAACAGGTTCAGTGCAACTGGATTTATGTCCAGGCCTTTGATACACTTGGACTTGAGTTTTGTGCATGGGGATAGATATGGATCTGTTTGCACTCTTCTACATGTCAGTATCCAGTTATGCCAGCACCATTTGTTGAAGGTGCTTTCTTTTTTTCCATTGTACAATTTCAGGTGTACAAAAATCAGGTGTTCAGAGGTATGTGGATTAATATCAGGATCTTCAATTCCATTCCATTGGTCCACCTGTCTTTTTAATGCCAATACCAAGCTGTTTGTACTACTGTAGCTCCACAATAGAACTTGAAGTCAGGGATGGTGATGCCTCCAGAAGTTCCTTTCTTGTACAGGATTGTTTTGGCTATCCTGGGTTTTGTTGTTCTTATTGTTGTTGTTTTTCCATATGAAGTTGAGTATTGGATCTTTTGAGGTCTGTGAAGAATTGTGTTGGGATTTTAATGGGGATTGCATTGAATCTGTTTTTTGCTTTTGGCAAGATTGCCATTTTTACTACGTTGATCCTACCTATCCAAGAGAATGGGAGATCGTTCCATTTTCTGATATCTTCTTCAATTTCTTTCTTCGGAGACTAGTTCAGAGTTCTTGTCATACACATCTTTCACTTGTGTGGTTAAAGTTACACTAACATATTTTATGTTATTTGTGTAAAGGGTGATATTTCTCTGATTTCTTTCTCAGCCCATTTATCATTTTATATAGGGGGATACCGATTTTTTTGAGTTACTCTTTTATCCTGCCATGTTACTGAAGGTGTTTATCATCCATAGGAGTTCCCTGAAAGAATTTTTGGGGTCACTTATATATACTATCATATCATTTATAAATGGTGAAAGTTTAACTTCTTCCTTTCCAATTCATATGCCTTTATTCTCCTTTTGTTTTCTTATTGCTGTAGCTAGAACTTCAAGTACAATATTGAATAGATATGGAAAGAGTGGCCAGCCTTGTCTTGTTCCTGATTTTAGAGGGATCTCCTTGAATTTCTCTCCATTTAGTTTGATGCTGGCTGTTGACTTGCTGTATATTGCCTTTATTATGTTTAGGAATGTTTTTTGTATCCCTGATGTCTCCAAGACCTTTATCATGAAAAGTGTTAGATTTTGCTGAAAGCTTTTACAGCATCTAATGGTTATTTTTTCTTTCAGTTTATTTATATGGTAGATTACATTGACAGATTTTTGTATGTTGAACCATCCCTGAATCTCTGGGATGAAGCCTACTTGATCATAGTTGGGGAAAACCATAGAGACAGCTGACCTGAAGTAGGAGCTTACGGACTATTGACTGATATCTGGAGAACCTGCATGGGACTGAACTAGGGCCTCTTTATGTGCATGACAGTTATGTGACTTGATGTGTTGGGGGTGTCCTGGCAGTGGGACAGGACTATTCAGGGTGCATGCACTGGCTTTTTGAAGCCCATTCCCTATGATGGGATAACTTGCTCAGTATTCATATAGTGGGGGAGGGGCTTGATCCTCCTTCAACTTGGCATGCCAGACTTTGTTGACTCCTCAAGGAAGTCCTTACCCCTTTTGAGGAGTTGATGCAGGGTGGGAAGTGGGGACATGGGGGTGGGAGAATAGGAGGGAGGGGAAACTGGAGTTGATATGTAAAATGAAAAATATATTTTAAATAAAAAAGAAAAGAAAACTAATTGCAAACTGGTTAAGTGACTTTGGATTTAAGTAATTTCATACAAATAAAGAGAATTTTATTCTGAAATATTCTGTTTCCAAAACACACCTACTTTATTAGCATAGCATAGATTTTGGAATAGGAAGACACAGACTTCCAGGACAGCTTTACTACTTCTGGGCTTCAGGTCTGTGGTTCATTTGGTCTGTGATTGTTTGTGAAGTGGTGTTGTCATTATGTAGGTCTTGCAGTATGACTCTTAGTCCTCTGGCTCTCCTTATCTTCCTGCTTCTTTTTCAGTGATGTTGTCTGAGCCTTAGATGTTGAGGTTGAGCTGTAGATGAACTTACTGAGGCTGAGCATCTCATGGTCACTTATCTGCATTTTACCAGTTGTAAATCTCTGTAATAACATCCATTTGTTGCAAAAAAAAAAGCTTCTTTGATAAGATGATGTGAGTTACACCTACTAAGTGGTATAAGGGTAAGTATTCAGAATACAGTGAGAAACTATATTGATTTAGGGAAATGAAAGTTGTGAGTTTTTATCTAGGACCTATGATTTCTCCAGATATAGGTTCTTGGCTAGATTTTTAAAATTGAACATGAATTCCTTTCCTATTGAGTGAATCTTGAGTTCAATTAGATATCTTAAGTCCAATCTTGAGTCCAATTGGACAGCAATAGGTTCTTTAAATTCTTGGAAGTGACCAAGATCAACAATGATAGCATGTATTCTTTTAGAACTCTCTTGGACTCCATGACTAACAACTCAAAAGGGTGATTGGCACTGAGGTATTTGTTAGATTGTTCATGGTTCCGTGTGTGTGTGTGTGTGTGTGTGTGTGTGTGTGTGTGTGTGTGTGTGTGTGAGAGAGAGAGAGAGAGAGAGAGAGAGAGAGAGAGAGACAGAAACAGAGACAGAGACAGAGAGACAGAGAGACAGAGAGACAGAGAGAGAGTGAGCTTATTAAATAATTGCAATTTGGTAAGCATCATTGTTATTTGTCTATATTTTAACATTTTATAATTTCTAACATTGTTCCTAAAGTTGAAAAAATAATACTCTGTTTTTAGATACTGGGAGGTGGTGGTAAAAAATAATTGTTCTTTGAAACCAAGAAAATCATTAATTTCTAATTTAATGCTATCATGATCAGAGGACTAGGCTTCCATGGGAGTAACCCTTTAGTCTTCACTGCTTGTGGCACAGTGCCTGACACATTGCTATGGTTATTAAACAAATGGCATAAAGGTAAGCATTTTCTCTATTGGGAACAAAGTTAAGTTTGAGATTTTTAATTTTATTTTTTAAATTTTTATTCATTTCATTTCTCTATTAGATATTTCAGGCTCTGGAGATAGCTTGTGAAAACATTTCATCAGTACTTATTTAGTGCTCTATTTTGTTCAGCATTTTAGACTTGAAATATTTTTTCTGAGATACTAACATAGCAATACTCGATAAAATACGTTTATCTAATGAATCTCTTTTAAGCTTGGCCTTTCTTTTATCTTTCATAATTTAAGAATGTATCTGTTAAAGACCACACACACACACACACACACACACACACACACACACACACACCAGTGAACTTTTCTCTCATAATTTAAAGATGTATCCATCAAATTTCATATATTCATATACACCAATTCCACTGTATAGTAATATGTAGTAATTTTTTTACTAGATTTATTTTGCATTTGTTTTGAGCACTGAGTTGTTGGGATTAATTCCTTCCATTTTTCTGGGTATTCTATCTCTGATATCAATTTTATTAGTTTTTTTTCTCCTTCCCTGTATCCCTTTATCCTTTTCCCCTTACCCCCATCTCTACCTGTCTCCCTCCATTCTTTCTTTCCTTTCTTTGTTCTATTTTGCCCTGCACTGGGGATAGAATTCAAGGGCTCATGAGCACTGAGCAAGCACTCTACTTAGCACTGATCCATATCCCTCACTTTCTTTTCATATCTCATTCTTTCTTACTTTCCAGATCCAATTACAAAGAAAAATTCTTTGTGTCTTTCACCTGTGTGGAAGCTATTGCTTATATTATTTTTATTTTTCTTTAAAGAAAACATGTTGAAGTATGATATAAAAGTTTCCCAGTATATTAAGTTATACAACAGAAATTAATTATCCTAAAATTAATATTCTATAAGTGATATAAAAATCAAACATTTCCAGTTTGCTAGACATATAGCACATCAGTAAACTCCTTAAATGTACACTAATACCCACCTTTATTGAGGTATTATTGATAAACAACATGATACTTGACAGGAACATATTGTCAAATTTTTACACTCTCATTTTTAATTAATTTCTTACATTATCTGAAATCATACGGTGTCTTTATACTTCCTTAAATGGGGTAACAATACCATCAAAACAGATATAAAAATCATAATATTCTTTTGTATCTTTTTTGGTACTTCTTTTAATTTTAATGTCAGTTATTTCAAGAAATATACTTCTGTTTCACAGTCAATAGTTACATAAATTTACCCATCACATATAACCTCCTTCTCTTTGCTTCTTGCTATAGAATAGCTTTCTATAGGTCTTTCAGTTTTATGAAAAGTAAAACCTAAACTTTCTTTTATATCTGAAAACATTTCCACTTCATCTTCAGTGGAATGATATATCATCTAGATACAACATTCTAATTTAACAGTTGTTGCCCCTCAGCTCTCTGAAATGTTTATCTGTTGCCTTCTGGTTTTGTTGTTAATGTTAAATCTGCTTGATATGTGACTCCCTGTAAAGGAAATGTATCTTTGCAATTTGATAATTTTCAAGACTATTTCATTTGATTTTATTAATTCCTACTGCTTTAGAGGTGGTGTCTCACGCTTTCTCCAGCTAAACCTGGTGCTCTTATATAGAAGAGGAGGGAGTGTGGCTTACTCTCCTAATGAACATTGAAATCTAATGGTCTTATTGTTTCTAAGTATGTTTCCAAACAACCTCAGTCAGTTGTGAAGTTTTCTGTATTCCTTGCCTTCAGAGATATGCAACCAATATCTGACCCTTTCCACATGTAAAATTCTTTTTTTCCTTTGAGCATATAAGTCTGAGAGAACCCTGAGGAACTAAACCATATATACACTCATGGGACATTTAGTATCAGCCTCTCAATATTTAGATACTTCTTGTCTGTTGTCTTCTCCTCTCCTGTCTGCTTTTGTTCAAAGACTTATAAATATTTTACAAATCTTTTGCAATTATTTTGGGAAGGGGAATCCCTGTAGGCATAATGGATGAACAATGCTTTAAATCTTCTGCATTTAAACAAAAAATCCTTTCTATTAAGATTTTGCAGACAGTGGAAATTATATTAAGAGATGATAGAGTCCTCCGTTTCATAATTAAAAATATCCCAGTGAGACATAGCACAGTAATTTATAATTATAAATGGCTGTTATGCTTTCCTCTCTATAATTGACCCCTGATTCAGAATTAATTGCTTCCCTATTCCTATTTTATCTCCTTTCCATCTTTATAGGCTGTGGTTGGCAGGCCTACTGCAAATTAGTTGGGACTCTATCCTAGGCACCTTGATATTTTAATATGTATAGTACCTGCCACAGTGTCTAATAGAAAATGCTGCATCATAAGGACTTCTAACAAAAACTGAGTAATTTTGAAACATAGATTCCACAAATTTCAGCTGTGGTAAAATGAGAGATTTGAACCAGATGAATCATCAAAAAATTAACTAACTTTCCCCAGACACTTGTCATTGGAATAGTTGGATTATTGGGTAGGAGACCAGGTAGTGAGAAGGTTAGAATCCTAGTACAGCTGCAACACTAATACCAAGCACTTCTCTGCTTCTTTTGTTTAACGTGTTGAGTTTGGAGACTTATAAGGCATATTTTGCTCTTGCTTATATTTTTTATTTTAATATCTTGCTTATTCTTTCATAGAATGTAGACAGAAGTTTCTGTCTTGCCTGGTCCCATAGCTGTTCAGTCCCAAATAAATACACAGAGGCATATATTAGCTATAAACTGTTTGGCCTATTGCTCAGGCTTATTACTAACTAGTTCTTATGACTTAAATTCACCGTAATTCTTATCTATATTTAGCCATTTTGCTTGGGACCTTTAGGCATTTTCATCTTACTTCCTCTGCATCTGGTTGGTGACTGTGTCTCTGCCTTTCCTCTTCCCAGAATTCTCTGAGTCTGGTTGCTCCTCCTGTGCTTCCCGCCTGGCTACTGGAGAATTTTCTTAAATGAATATGATGGACAAATCTTTACAGTATACAGCAGCATTATCCCACATTGTTACTCAATGTTGTTTCATGTAATTCTATGAGGAACAGAAGCTCTACCCTGGAAAGTACATCTTCAATCAATATAAACACACGACTAAAATACTTGTCATTTTCCCAAAATACAAAACTGACCGTTTTTTTTCTTCTTATTAACTCTACCCCAAGCAACACAGCCACAAGGATACTAACACATTTATGAATTTAGAGGGAGATAGGAAAGGATTTGGGTTTCTGCATGTTTTCACCTTCAAGAATGAACGGCTGTTTGAGCTAGTATTGTATGTACACTGAAAGACTGTCATACCTCTTCACCCCAGTGCACCATTCATGGCTTAAGTGATTCCAGCTTTGAGTGTATAGTCCCTAAACATTTAAATAGAGTGAGTAAAGGGTCTGCTCCTTACAGATAGAAAGCAAGAAAAATTACAGGCATCCCAGACATCCTATTCCTGTACAGAAAGGTGACAATAGTTATCAGTGAAATGATTAATGACTGCTTTTGCTAAGAATAGACAGACTTGCTGTGGTTGATTCTGAGAACTGTGTAATCTCTTCTCAGAGATGCAGAAAGCCTGGGATTTGGACTGGGCTAAGATTCCTAGAGAGAAATGGTTTGGCCTTAAGAAAGTCTAGATCTGTGACTACACAATGTAAAAAAAAAAATAAAAAGATAAAATAAATTTAGGACAACTGAATTTAAGCACAGAAATGCTTTAAAAGTTAAGGAAAAGTTCCCTGAGCAACACTCTGATCTATAGGGAGGATTACCACTAGGTAATTGCCTGGCAGGAACTTTGAAGAGTGCTGACTCAGCCTGAGAAGCAGGGTTGTATATTGAACTGAAGTTATTTATTGTGGAGTGTCAAACACAGAAGGCAACCTCCATTTATTGGTGTTACGGTTTAGTTCTGGACTAGTCCTGTAGAGTAAGAATATAACCGTGAGTTTTGCTAGCACAAGGTGGGTTTTTAATGCATTAAAGGAAACTAAAGTTATAAATAAATCATTCTGCTATCTTAAACTACCTATAAGGTTTCTAGTTAAAATGGTGACCTCTGGTAAGCATTTGGCAAACACAAATTTCAAGTCATCAGGAACAATCTATAGCTGTTTGAATGGAGCAGGCAGCAAACTAGCCCCCATCTTCATGTTCACTGATATGCTTAGGAACCTTTTAGTATTACAGTCTTGGTTACTGAAAGAGGCAAGCCAATCTCTAATCTGATATTTTTTTTTAATTTTGGTTATGAGTTGGTTGACATATTGCAGTGTCTGTGGTCAGGCTGACTCAATAGAGAAAAGAGAAAATGTTACCTTGTCTTAAACAAGACAGGAAGGATCTGAGCAGTTGCCTCAGTTGGTAGAATGCAAGCCTAAGGACCTGAATTCACATCCCCAGTGTTCATACAAAAAGGCAGGTTTGCGAAGAATGGATAGAGAAAATGTGGTACATTTACACAATGGAGTACTACTCAGCAGAAGAAAAAAAACAATGGAAACTTGAAATTTGCAGGAAAATGGATGGAACTAGAAGAAACCATTCTGACTGAGGTAACCCAATTGCAAAAAGACAAACATGGTATGTACTCACTAAAATTCGGATTTTAGACATGAGTAAAGGATTACCAGCCTACAATCCACACTGCCAGAGAAGCTAGTAAACAAGGAGGACCCTAAGAGAGACATACATGGTCCCCTGGAGAAGGGGAAAGGGTCAAGATCCCCTGAGAAAATTGGGAGCAGGGGAAGAGGGGGGAGGGAGCTAGGAGAATAAGAAGTTGAGAAGAAGAGGGGTGCAGAGGACATGAGGGAGCAGAAAGGTTGAGTCAGGGGAAGAATAGAAGAAAACAAGAAAGGAGATACCATAATAGAAGGAGACATTTTTGGTTTACAGAGAAATCAGGCACTAGAGAAATGTCTGGAGATCTACAAAGATGACACCAGCTAACCATCTAAGAAACAGAGGAGAGGCTACCTTAAATGCCCTCCCCTGATAATGAGATTGATGACTAGTTTATATGCCATCCTATAGCCTTCATCCAGCAGCTGGTGGAAGTAGAAGCAGACACCCACAACTAATCACTGAACTGAACTGGAATCCAGATGCAGAGAAGGACGAGTGAAGAGCAAAGGGGTCCATACCAGGCTGATGAAACCCACAGAAACAGCTGACCTGAACATCGGGGACCTCTTGCTTCCCAGACTGATAGCTGGGATACCAGCAAGGGACTGATCCAGAACCCTGGAACATGGATTTCTGTGAGGAAACCTCAGAAATCTACGGGACCTCCGGTAGAAGTTTAGTACTTATCCCTAGCATAAGTGTAGACTTTGGGAGCCCATCCCATATAGAGGAATACTCCTGAGCCAAGACACACGGGGGTGGGCCTAAGCCCTATCCCAAAGGATATGATAGACTCTGGTGACACCTTATGGAAGGCCTCACCATCCAGGGAGAGCAGAAAGGATATGTGATAGATAGGGTTTTAGTTGGGGGGGGGTGTTGGTAGGGGAGGACATGAGGGAGAAAGGAACTGGGATTGTCATGTAAAACAATCCTGTTTCTAATTAAAAAAAAAAAGTTGAAAAAACAAAAGCCAGGTTTGAAGGTATATACACCTATAATAATACCACTGAGGGGATGGAGATAAGTTGGTTTCCAGAGCTAGTCCTGCCAAATTGGGAAGCTGAATGTTCACCAGACACTGTCTCCATAGGTAAGATGAAGAGTCATTGAAAAAGACGCTTGGCATTGACATCTTGCTTGTACTCAACAGCCACTCCAAAAATAAAATAAATTGAAAAATAAAGTGGTCAGGAAAATATATGGTATAAAGGTGGGACCAGAGAGGTCATGGGGCCAACTGATGGAGTGAGCATTGCAGATTCCATTTTGATGCATGGAAATGCTGTGGAGGGACTCTGCCCTTGCTGCCTGGTTTTTGGGAGGTTGTCAGCTTATAGAGTACTCACTAATACGTTGTGATTGACTCCTGAACAAGAGGCAGGGAAGTTAAGAACAGGTGATTCCACATTCTGGTTTGTTTAAAACGTAAAACCTTAGCAATTAAGAAGATTATTAATAGAGTATCTGAAATAAGACATCTATTTTTTGCCAGTTATTACACTTGGAAAAAATAAGGATATGTCATGTGATTTTACAACTTAGCTGTTTCAAATGTGAAAGGAAGTACTTCTTAATATATTCACAAAGCAATACAATCATTCCCATTATGTAATTCACCTACCTTTTCATTAGCCCCGAAGAAAGCCATTAGTAATCACTGTCCATTTCCCCTTCCCTTAGGCCCTGACAACTTTATACTGTGTCTCCATGGATTTTCTTATTCTGAACATTTCATGTGAATTATATCACATAATATATGGACTTTTATGGCTGTCTTTGTCTACTTAGCACATATTTAAGGTTCACATTAAAAAATGTTGTCAAATGTGTCAGTATACCATTTCTTCTTATGGCTCCATAATATTTCTTTTAATTTTTTTTATTTAAAAGTCTTTTCTTTCATTTTACATACAAACCACAGTTTCCTCTCCTGCCTCCCTCCACCTTCCCCTTATCCACTCCTCAAAAAGGGTAAGGCCTCCCATGGAGAGTCAACAAAATCTGGCATATCAAGTTTAGGGAAGACCAAGCTCCACCCCCCCATGCTGAGGCAGATCAATGTATCCCTCCATAGGGAATGGGCTTTCATTGTATGAATATATGTGTTTGTTCATCCATTCATTTGCTGACAGATATTGGCCTTTGCTCACCGTTTGGCTGATATAAATAGTTCATTGACTTTGATATAGCCTTTTCCTCTCTGTGTCATGAGTTTATCTTCTCATCTTATTTAATTTACTTCTGCTTTCCTCAAATTTTAACTTTCTCTTAATTCCTAGTTTTTTAAAGGAGAGATTGGGTTATTGATTTCATCATTTTTCTCACCCCTAATGTAAACCCTTGCATATATGGGATTTCCTTTAAGTACTGCTTCTATGCAGTTCTAAAGGTTTTGATGTATTCCTTTCATCACCATTCATCTCAAAGTATTTTCTGATTTCTTTTATGTTACTTTTTTAAACCCCATTTTATTTAGGATTATGTTATTTAATTTCTTATGCTTGTGAATTTCCTCAGTTTCCCTCTCATGATTTTTTATTTGCTTTTGGTCAAAGAGATACTTTATGAGATTAAATAATTTACATCTATCTATGTCTGTGTTATGGACTCTCCCATGATCTGTCTTGGAGGATAATCCATGTGGACTCATGAAGAACCCATGTTATTGAAGCACCTGTTCTCCAGATGTCTGTGTCTAAGTGGTCCATAGCATTGTTTAAGTCATGTTGTTTGTTTCTGGTTTTGTCTAGTTGCTCTATGTGCCATTGAAAGTAGGAAATTCAAATTTTCAATGTTTGCAAAATCATCTGTTCCTTGATTCATTTGGGTTGAATTTTTTTTGTATTATGGCATTTTATTATGTATGTTCAAGCATATTTGTAGTTGGCACAGCATCTCACTAATTGAACATTTATATTGATGGTATTGTCCATGACTGTCTTTTGTAACCTTTTATTCAGTTAAGGTTTCTTTTGTCAGTATTCCAGACATCCTGTCTCTTGTCTCTCTTTATATGATGTATCTTCAGCTGTCTTTGACATTTTACTCATGGATTTTGTTTCCTTGGAATCCTTAGTATTTATGTCAGAGTCAGTTTATAATTCAAAGACCTAAAATCTTTCTTTTCTTATAACTTTAAACTTTATATTGAATAGTTTGCTAAGTTACATTTGGAGTAATTAGAGATAAGGGGTGTTTATTATATAATTTTGCTGTTATTCTGTATGTCATTCTTCTCCTTAGATTGGTTGATGTTAGTTAATTTGCAGTGCTAGGAACCAAGCCCAGGGCCTTGCACATGCCAGGAAGTACTTTACCATGGAGACACAGCCTTGGCCTTATATACACCACTTGGGACTTTTTGAGTAAATAAATATTATTTAGTTTGCCATTTAAATCTGTTTTCTTTCTTTTTGTAAAGTTATTTCCTCTTTGTCCTAAGGGTTACAATGAATATATAATAATCTAGATTAGGTGGATACAATTATAAATTATGTATTCATATTTTAATTTTGTTAATGTACACACTGGGCGTTACCTAGTGCCCTTTCATTTAAACCCAGAGTCTTCTGCTTGCATGTGATATACAAATGGCTTGTTAGTTACAATACAGTGTTCCAGAGCCTGAAAGGCTTGCACCAGGTCCTCTACATAGATGCCATGGCTGTTAGCTTGGTGTTTTGTGAATTCCTAACTGTGGGAGCAGGTTTATCTTTGACCCTTTTGCCTGCGCTTGGGGCTCCTCTCCTCCAGTTGGGCTGCCTTATGCAGCCTCAGTGTGAGGGCTTTTGCCTTGTCTTACTACATCCTGTTTGGTAAGGTTTAGTTGTTGTCTCTTGGAGGCTGATATTTTCTGAAAGAAGACTGATGGGAAGTGGATCTAGAGGACAGGAGCAGAGAGGTGGTCAGGAGATTGGGGGAAGCTGGCAGGAGTGGATAGAAGGGAAACTGTTGGGGATATATTGTATAACAGAATCTATCAAAAAAAAGGTAGTAGAAGAAAAAATAATGTTCACTTATGTTTTGGAATATTTTCACATTGTGTGTGTGTGTGTGTGTATGTGTGTGTGTATGTTTATATATGTGCAAAACTGTTTCTTTCCCTACCCCATATATTTTCTATGTTTTTGTTTGCTTAGGCTTGGTGTTGTTTTAATGAATGATTAGACAGATTTTCTCAGTTGCTTGAGATTATTGGGTCTCACAGCCTTTAGAGGGACACTTTGTATGCCTTAGGGTTATGTCTTCAGTACTCAATCTGAAAGTTTGTACTATCACCTTGACTTTCTGTTTGTTCAGTGTAACAAGCTTGGTCACAGGTGAGAATTTGGGTCATTTCACTTCTTCCTTAATGGTGCACATTTATTTGTTTGCACATGTATTCCCAGCAATACATTAGAATATTTGAATGCTCCATGCATGCTGCCTTTCCAAACTTGGAGTTTTAAAGCTTTATGTTGTGCCCATTGCTTGCCTAGTTATTGCCACTGCCTAATATTGCCATGTTATTCAACTGTCTCTGAGATTTTTTATTAAAAAAAAAAAAAGTGCCCCTGGGGAAACAAATGTCTGTTTCCATTCAGCAGTCAATCAGGTCAGTCAAGATCATTGCTACTGATTCCCTTCGCCTGTGAACAGAGCTCACAGCCATCTTGAGTCTTCCCAACACAGCAGTCCTAACTGAAGAGTCTTGACACAACTTTCCAGACACCACTAATTAGATTTCACTTGCCATCTGCCACATTGTACCTGACAGAGCCCATAAAATGTAAATTCAGAACAGATGACAGAGTGAAAGGAGAAAACAGACCCTTTTTGATAATTGTGATCTCCCAATCTGGAGTCTGGGAGAGAGGGAGGGAACAGTAGTGGAGAAGACTGCTTCTCTTGAAAAAGATGCACATTGAGAGAATCAATGCATATATCATATTTTATAGAGTTTCATTAGGACATGTGCCTTGAAAACAGAAGGGAGACTACAGTAGCAGGGAATAAAAGGAATCAGTATGGAGTGAGGTAGGGGGAGCAATTGAGGAGGGGGATAAGCAAGAACAGCACAATATTTATGAGAATGCCATAATGAATCCCATTACTTTATATCCTATCTTTAAAAGTTACTACATAAAATGTTGATTTGACATATCTCTCACTTTGAGTGAGAAGGGCAAGGAAGAAGGAAAGCAGGCATTAGCTTCAGACAATTTTACCTATAGAATATTATTTTTGCAATTGTTCTTTTTGATAAAGAGATGTATAAGTCATTTTAATTGTATATATAGAAGTGTACTTTCCTGCTTATAATAGTTAGTAGATCAAAGATGACTTTTTTTCTTGGCTGGTCCAAGAGACCTTGCTGCAAGGATATTCCAATTGCTATTAGGAGTCCCTGGAAATAAACTGAGATTAGAGATTTAAAAACAATTATTTCCTTTTGGTAAAGTCAGCATTATATGCTGTGAGGAGTTTTGGGTGTTAAGGGCAAAACTGTTAAATGAGTAAGACATGCGTTATTATTAATCCATATTCTAGCAGTGATACTAGAGCATAAACTCCAGTGAAAGTAGATATGTGACATAGTGGTGGGTTCTGTTGGATGCAGTGAATCAAATAACAAAATGAGTGAACATAGCATAACAGACAATTGGGAAGCAGAGAAAGACCTTTTCAGATACATTAGTGTGTAAGTAAAATTCCAGGGAATGAAATCATATATATCTGTGGCAAGAGTACAACAGTAGGTAGAAGAGAACATGGAGTGTGCTTGTAACACAAAGCACTGGTATGGGGTGAGGGAGGCAGCTAGAAAAACAGTAAACGAGTTCTGAGGGATGTCGGAACCTTCAGAAATGAATTCTGTTCAGATAATGATTTTGATCAAAATAATGGCAGGGTCTCTTGCTAGTCTACACAGACTAGATCATGGTAGAGATGGGTAGGGGTGGTTACAGTAGAGCAGAACAGAGGCTCTGGCTGTGTTTCAGGTAAGAACAGACTGAGGCCTAGGCAGGGCTCTGGTGGTGAAGGAGATGCATTGTCCTTGTTTCTCACATTTATTTTCAAGCAGATCTTATAAGTTTTCTGAGGAGTGGGAATAGATGTGTAAAATAAAATGCATTAGATATGATAATAAGGCGTTAGACTCAAGCAACTGTGTGAATTAATGAGGAAGCCATTTGTAGAGAACACACAAAGGAGAGCTACTTTTCCCCATATTTGTTTATAAAATGGCAAAATTGTAACTTTAGTTTTAATTTCTTGGAAGTAAGTTTGTATGTGCGATTGAGTTGCATAGGTTCAAGTCAACACAAAGGCTTTCCTGTAGCAGAATGGCACAGAATGTGCGCGCACGCGCACACACACACACACACACACACGCACGCACGCACGTACACGCGCACACTCGAAGGGGAGAGAGAGAGAGAGAGAGAGAGAGAGAGAGAGAGAGAGAGAGAGAGAGAGAGAGAGTAATAATAATGAAGAATGTTTCACAAGGAGAGTAAGATTGTGCTTTAGGCAAAACAAATTTCCTGATATATACACACCGTCTATTTTCATTTGAATAGTTATATAAACCTTAACTGCAGTTACCTCAGACATGAAATGATGAGTATCTTGGGGGTTAAATAATCAATTTAGGGTATTTTGTTTTCCTTAAAATTTCTCAAGATTAACTGAAAATTTCAAGAAATTCTTCTACTAATGGTCTAATTGGTCTCTAGGCTTTTATATAACAGGTAGGTATTGGGATTTGTTCACAGTAGAGCATGCTAAAAATTGAAATGGACTCAATAAAAAAATACACAGCACTATACACAAGCAATGCATTATCTAAATATAAAGTTTTGTTACATGAATGTTCAGGACACTGTTTGCTGGTGATATAAATGTGAATTTTAATGAGAAGAATTGTTGTAAAAATAAGATTGCACAGCACATTGTCATGTACCTTCTGTGGGTCATATCATTGAACTTCTAAGAAGTAAACAAAATCCTGAGGATTATCAACAGGCCGAGATCGAATGAGAGCACAGCTAAATAATTTGACCAAATCTATCTATCCAGTTGTAAAACCAAACTCATATACACAGATCAACTCTTTTTTTTTTTTTTTTTGTTTCTCTGTGAAGCTTTGAAGCCTATCCTGGCACTCACTCTGGAGACCAGGCTGGCCTTGAACTCACAGAGATCCGCCTGCCTCTGCCTCCTGAGTGCTGGGATTAAAGGTGTGTGCCCACCCAACTCAGATCAACTCTTATAGCATACATGTAAGCTTTCCACCATTTCATTTTCTCAAGGGAATACTGAACTTAGAAAAATTATTATGGAATAATGTAATTAGATCAAGGCTCCTGAAAGTGTCTGGCCTTGATAAATTTCCTCAAAGGAAGGCAAGAGAGCAAAAGAGTCTAAAGACTTCAGACTTAGTTCCATCAGCAGTAGAGAGGATTTGAGACATGGGATAGCACATAACATTCTGGTAGTATCAGGGGCAGATGGTGCTGAGGGTTTAAGAAAGCAAACTGAGCAAGTCAGGAAGAGCATTTCTCCAGACTCTCTCTACTTCAGCTCCTGCCTCCATGTTCCCATCTTAAGTTCCTGCCCTGACTTCATACTGGATTGCCCATTGAAAGGTCAAAGAAACTCTTTCCTTCCCAGCTTGTTTTTGATCAAGGTGTTTGACCACAGCTATAGACAACAAACACAAACCAACAGCATCTTAGTTAGGGTTCTAACACTGTGAAGAGACTCCATGACCATAGCAACACTTATAAAGGACAACACTTAATTATGGTGGCTTGCTTACAGTTTCAGAGGTTCAGTCCATTGTCATCATGGTGGGACATGGCAGGGTGCAGACAGACATGGTGCCAGAGAAGTAGCTGAGAATCCTACATCTTGCAGGCAGCAGGAAATGGTCTCCTGAAGAAAGTCTGATCGAAAGAGACTTCAGAGCCTGCCCTCACAGTGACATGTAGGGGATGCTGTGGCCACGCCTGCTTAGGGACTGGCTACAGGTGTGCCGGGCATGGTCAGGCACACCTGTAGCCAGCCCCTAAGCAGGCGTGGCTACAGCATCCACTGCAGTGACACACTTCCTCCAACAAGATCACACCTCCTTCAACAAGGCCATACCTCCTAATAGTGCCACTTCTTTGGGGGCTATTTTCTTTCTAAGTACCACAAGCAGTAATAAAAGTTTAAAATTAGACTGATGAGCTTCGGTCAGACTATGAAAAAGTACAGACTCTGTGGTTAGGAACACTGGCTAGCCTTCTAGAGGACCTAGGTACAGCCATCACCTGTAATTTGAGTTCTGGTGGTCTGACAACCTCTTCTCATCTGCATTTATATATATATATATATATATATATATATATATATATATATATACTGACACACATGCATGCAGAACACTTAAACACACACACAAAAAAAATCAGAGAAAGTGCCATGTATATCTTGCATTGCATGATGATATGCCATGGGAAGAATTTGAGTATTATGGGTTTAGGATTATGTTATACTGAGGGAAAAACTTTATGGGATTCATGACGTGAAAAAAAAAAACGAGTATGGAGACCTTGAAGCAACCAACAAATCAGGAGCTAATGAATGAATTTGTGTTTTAAAAGATAAAACCTTATAATCTACCTCTGTTCCCTTCCTTCACCTCCAGCCCCCCCCTCCCCCTGCCTTCTCTGTCTCCCTCTCTGCATGTCTTTACCTAGTGCTATGAAATCTTCCATAAAGCAGAAAAAGCATCAGGAAAGAGCTTGTGATTTCTAATACTTTTAATAGTGTATTATTTTAATTTGGTTAGTTATCCATCAAAAACCTAAATGAATACTAACCCTATATGTTCTACAGTATTTGTATATTTAGTTTAAAAGAGGCTATCATCTTGAGAGTGTTGGTGGGGCATGGGAAGGTAACCTGGAGAGGCTGGGGAAAGAAAGAAGAGGGAGTGGAATAATTCTCTTTAAATTAAAAACATCAAAATTAAATTAAAAACAATATTGATTTGAAAATATCAACTGTGAGTGAAGCAAAGGAGAACTTGCCTAGGATTACATGGCAACAAATGTCAAAGCCAGGACTCCAGCTTACTTAGTTTCCTGACTTCTTAAACATACTGCAGTGTGTTTAAGAGTGCCACAGCTCTCCTTCCAAACATCTGGCTCTTATAACCTGCTCTTCCTTAATGGTACCTGAGCCTTGGGTTTGCAGGGGAAAGGGTAATACAGATATTCCATGTAGGGCCAAGAACTTTGCATTCAACTTTTCTCTGTGCTTTGTCCAGTTGTGATTCTTTGTGTTAACCCATCCTAAAATAAGGTTCTCTGGCAAATATCCGAGAGCTGCGATAACATGTCCATTCAACAAGACAATAGTAATGGAGGTAATAGGATTCAGGAACTCCTATCTTCCAAGAAATATGAGGCCTTAAGCTTCACTAAAGGGCTCTATTTTCTGAGTTTCTTGGGAGATTTCACTGTAAACTTCCCAGCTCTTGTCAACTTCTTCAGCATGAATATGAGAATGCGACTCCTCTTATGGCTATATCCATAAGAGGATATATATATATATATATATATATATATATATATATATATATATATATAATGTTAGTAACAATTAGCTTTCTAGGAACTTTTTCCAATGAATATTTCCTTCAAGGAAAACATGGTAACTTTTGTTCCAACGTCAAAGTCAACTGTGACAACACCAAGGAGGTTATCATGGAGACAGAGATAATCAGAGATCATTGATATCCAATGATTAAAACTACTGGGTTGACAGTAGAAAACAAACACTGCAGTTTGAATTTATTGACTGTCCCTAGAACAACTATGCTGACAGCAGGAGAAGAGGGAGTTGAATTTCCTTTAATTTTTAGATAAAGATGAATTAGTTGCTGCCACATGTTGATCAATACACTGTCCTGGGATTGAGTAAAGAACAGAACAGACAGCTGTGTTAGCTGACTGGAACCTCACTTGTCAATAGCCCCCCATATATAAAGTTTCAGAACATATGTATGCTGGTGCAATGCTTGGAGGTACCTGGGTATTTATTACCTGATGCACTGTAGGTGCATTAGTTGGATAATCAATGTGTGGTGAATTAGTAATTTCTATATTTTAGGATGCTTTTATATTTTGAACATACCTCTATACACTGACTTGCAAAATGTGAAGGAGATTATTTTACTTCTATGTAAATTACAGACAAAAGGCAACCATTTTGGAGCACTCTTGTTATCCCAGACCTTGGAGGGGGCAGAGGCAGGAAGATTGGTATAAATTTGAGGGCAGCTGGGGCTATACAGTACCATACTATCTCAAGGAAATCAAAGGTCAAACAATAAAACAACAACAGCAACCCCCATAGCAAAACTCAAGACAAAGATGTCAAGAGATTTCTAAGACTTACAGTAAAGCTGAGTCATGACTTTGGATAAAGCTGAGTCATGACTTTGGAGTCACAGTTCTATACACTAGTAAACTTAGAAACAAAATGTCTTATAGCAAGAAAAATATTCAATGCAATGACTTCTATTTCTGAACATCATTACCTACAAAAGAGTATAGCACTTAAAGAAATACCTGGTTGCACAGTGGGGAAGAGCAGTGAAAAAAATCAGTCGAGAATATATAGTGTTTCTGGAAAATAATAAACTCTTTTTTAAAAAAAGCACATTTTGAATTGTTAGAAATACTAAGTCTATGGAATTACAATGGACAAATATAGTAAGACTTCTCAATAAAATAAATTATTATGGCAAAGTATTATAATTCATAGAAAGCAATAAATATTTTTAAGTTTATAATGCCATAAATTAATAAAGAAAAAAGAATAGGTTCTAATTTTGGTAGAATTACAGTTAGCAAATACAGAAGGGATAAGAAAACCACAAAGTTATCATTTGGCAACCAAACACTACAGTAACAAGCATTTTAACAAAGCTAAACAATGACTGTAGATGTCAATGTGCATAAGCGTGAAAGTGACAGAACATTCAAATCATCAAAGAGCAGCTCCCAATAAGATACCTAATTCTACAGAAGGAAGTGATAACTTCATGGTGGAAGAGGCATATGGATACCACTTAGTCCAGAGATCAAAGTTACCATGACCATAGTGACATGCACACATCACATACCCTAAGAAACAATGCTCTGAGAAATTTACTTTACTTTTGTGGGTGATATTTCCACACAACAGCATTGCTTTATCATGTTCAACATTAGACAACCACAAACCAAGCTACAGTCTTCTAATAACTGAACAGTGCCCTTCAGATATTTAATTCAAGAAAAGCAAAATCTAGGATCAGTGATATATTTCCGGAACCCCAGTGCTGAGAGGCAGTAGACGCACATGTTTCCTTGGTGCTCCTTGGTCAGTCAGACTAATTGAAATTACAAAATCCAGGTTAAATGAGATGAGATACCCATCAAAACACCCAGACAGATATCAGTAGAAGACACCTGGCACCAACTTCTGGCCTCTGCACATACACATGGAGTGAACACAATCAAACATACAAATGTACATATGCTTATAACCCCCCTACACACACACACACACACACACACACACACACACACACACACAATATATATATATATATATATATATATATATATATAATATATTGATAATATGGCTTCTCTGGAAAGTCCAAGACATGCAATGATTAGCACAAATAACAAAGTGAATGGATGGACATTAGTATGAAATAATGGGATACTATGGAGAGTCTCCAACATGAAGTACTACACAACTGTAATACTCACATGACTCAGAGCCATTTCCCCCTTTCATTTCCCCAGGGTTGTTTATGTGTCACAGTGTCTATACTGTATTTGGATTCTACTCATGGTAAGTTCTTATATATCTGTGCTATCCTGAGACCATGAAAAACAATCTGACTCCTTAAGCTGAAGTTACACACAGAGCTATGAACTGAGAACCATCACCTGTCCTGGTCCTTCCACCCTTAGTTCTGATATTCATTCTTTTTATGCAAAATGTTTTTTTCCAGATGGTTAGAATTCGTGATGGTGGGGACATCATGGCAGCAGGTGGAAAGCATGGTTGCAGGAATGGGATGCTGGTATTTCTGATCTTGAATCAGTAGCATGAAGCAGAGAGAGCAAACTGGAAATTGTGAGTCTTTTAAGCTCTCAAAGCTGACCTCCAGTGACATATGTCCTCCAACAAGGCCATACCTCCTAAACCGTCCCAAGCAGTACCACTAACTAGGGATCAAATGCTCAAATACATGTGCCTATGTTGGACAGTCTCTTTGACAATCACCGACACATACATATATAAACAATACAGTATACCAAAATTGCAAGACATGAAAATTCAAATTAAAAAATAATATGTGAGAGGAAGAAAAGAATGTAGACAGAATATTCCTGGTATGTAGCCAAGGGGGGTAACCATAGATTATGGGAGTGAAGCAAAGAGCAAAGAATGCATGTATGGCCCAGAGCAGTATTGGTTGTTTTACCAAGAGGGAGGGACATCAACAGGCCATGTAGGATATATAAGGTGGTGGGCTATAAAACCTGGGAAAATAAGGTCAGGGTCAGTCCATGCACTTTATTATGAGGATAAGGAAAATTTGTAGTTACCTTTCCCTACAATGGAGGATCTACTCATTCACTACATGTTTTTGAAGGTTCTGGGTCCACTCCCAGGAACTAACAATGTAACAAGAGGAAGCCACAAATGACTGAGCAAGATCATTGTGGATAATGACAACTATGGCAAAAATAATAGAACAAAGCAGTAAGAAAGAGGGTGGACAAATGCTAATGATAACTTATAAATGCAGTCTCTCTTTAAAAAGGCAAGGAAATAACACTATCAAAACAATGCGATAGAAAGTTGCATATATCTTTGCTTAATAAACATTCATACAACAATGAGAAAAAGCAGTTCCCTGGCCTTCTTTTCTCCTCTTATTAAATGTTTTATTAAATAAACATTACTAACTGGAAGTTTTCTGGATATATTTCCTTAAGTTTGTATTTCTTTTTTTGGCAGATTTTTTTTATTTTAATTAGAAACAAGATTGTTTTACATGACAATCCCAGTTCCCTTCTCCCTCCTGTCCTTCCCTACCACCCACACTCAACTAAAACCCTACCTATTGCATATCCTTTCTGCTCCCCCTGGATGGTAAGGCCTTCCATAGGGTGTCATCAGAGACTATCATATCCTTTGGGATAGGGCCTAGGCCCACCCCTGTGTGTCTTGGCTGAGGGAGTATTCCTCTATATGGAATGGGCTCCCAAAGACCACACCTATGCTAGGGGTAAGTATTGAACTACAGGAAGTCCTGTAGATTTCTGAGTTTTCCTCACTGAAATCCATGTTCCTGGGGTATGGATCAGTCCCATGCTGGTATCCCAGCTATCAGTCTGGGGAGCAAGAGTTCCCCAATGTTCAGGTCAGCTGTTTCTGTGGGTTTCACCAGCCTGGTTTGGACCCCTTTGCTCTTCTCTCGTCCTTCTCTGCATCTGGATTCCAGTTCAGTAAAGTGATTAGTTGTGGGTGTCTGCTTCTACTTCCACCAGCTCCTGGATGAGGGCTATCAGGTGACATATAAGTCAGTCATCAATCTCATTATAAGGGGAGGGCATTTAAGGTGGCCTCTCCTCTGTTTCTTAGATTGTTAACTGGGACATTTCCCTAGTGCCTGATTTCTCTGTAAACCTAAAATGTTGCTATTCATTCTTTATGTTTATCTCTATTTCTATCCAATAGAGATCATGAATTTTATTAGTTAAATTCTTTCATTTGCACACAAATGAATCAAATCATGTATATCTTATTTCTCCTTCATTTTTGTATGTGTTTTCTTAGAACTCACAAGTATATATCCTGAAAGTCACTGCACCAGATCAGTTCATACAGGTCTTTGTTTTTAAAAGAGTATACATTTTTTTATGAATTTGTAGCATTAACTGTTTTCCCCATGGACCTTTTCTTCTTCTTGCTAATATGCTATGTCTGTTTCCTTTGTTACTTGTGTTCGTTGTTGTTATATTGTGTTGTAAAACTATTACAAATACATATATGTGTGTGTGTGTGTGTGTGATATACACACATGTGCTATATATATGATATATGTATGATATGTATGTATGATATAAATGCACATGTGCTGCATATACATATATGGTATATGTGTAATATACCATGCATATCATAGATTCATGGCATCTTTACCAACCTGGATGCTATTTCCATTGATTTCTCTTTCAGGTTCTCTGAATGATGTTACATACTAAACAGTTATAAAGATACTGATCTTCATTATCTTGCTCTGAATCTTGTGCAAGTTCCATTGGCCTCAACATTGGTAGTGCGAACTAAGGCATCACTCACTATTCATTAGCAAGGATGTTTAACAGATTCTTCACAAACACTTGTTTGTTGCAAGTGTTTAAAAAAACATGTCTTGGGTATCTTCTATGGTTTCAGTAAAATATCTCTCTCTCTCTCTCTCTCTATATATATATATATATATATATATATATATATATATATATATATTATGTTATCAAAGTTTATGTGAAAATGAGAATAAACTGATCATATATCCTTGATGGATATAAGTAATATTTTAGGCTCCTCCTCCCCACTGAAAAACAAGCTGACAAGCTGTTCCAAAACAAAACCAAACTGATAGAGAGAGAAAGAGAGAGGGGGGGGCAAAACCACTGAGTGTGACTAAAATTAACCCTACCTTGTGATCTTTTGAATTATTTTGTTTGAAGTTTGCTTTTATGAAATCAGGCTTACATAATAGGAGAAACTACTTTAAATTTTACTCTGTATTTATTTTCAAATTAAAAACATGCAAGACACTAACGCAATAGTAGGAAACAATGTGCAGGTGTGTGTTGTTGCAGGGGAGGGCCAACTTGCAGACTTGTTGAGCTGCCTCTGCTGCAGGTGACACTGAGAGTCTAAATATCATCTGTTCTAGTCCCTTCATTGTGGGGCAATGATGCCCTTTATAAAGGACATGGCTCCATTTTTAAAGGTTAACTTTCTTGCTTTCCTTCTGTACTGTGTGAAGCTCCCTGTCTTGAGCATCATTGTGCATGGATTCCATAGCAGCCTTATTCAAATGATGGTTCAGGAGTGAGACTCAAATTGCTATAGGTGCTACTGGTGGGTAGAGGTGCTTTTGGGGAAAAGAAATCATAAAGAACAACTAACTTATACTTTGGTTGACATCTGTTAAAATTTCAACCTTTGAGTATTTCCCTTCACGTGTGGGCATTCGTGTGTGTGTGTGTGTGTGTGTGTGTGTGTGTGTGTGTGTGTGTGTGTGTGTGTACTTCAGGAACACTGTCATCTCTGTTGTTACAAAATCTCTCATTCGCCTGATCCTCATAAATTAGGGTATTCTGCCTACTTATAAAGGTCTGGAGATCTTTCTGTATCCACTTTCCAAGTGCTTAGTTTACAGGAATATGCTAGGATAATGACCATTTTTATGTATGTGGGCTCTGGGGACCAAACCTAGGCCATAGTGCTTATAAGACCAATGCTTTCCTGGCTGAGAGATCCCCCAGCCTCTAGATATTTTCATTCATAAAGATGAGGTTATACTGTAAAATCATTTGTCTGGTCTGTCTAACATGTTCAGTATTTGTCTATCAGGCCTTATGTAGCCAAGGACAGGTATGAATGCAGTTCAATACAAAAATATAAACTTATTTAAAACATTATGAGACCTTTCTGTGACTTTTGATTGAACAGTTCTCAAGCACTGACTTTGCAGATGACATTATGTCACAATGACCAAAAGGTTGGACAGCCCTGAGGCTTTTGCATTCTCGGGCCATGATTTGAACAACCTCTGGGAACTAATTCCTTTGTCTTTGGAGTTGATGAAGAACAATTTGCTTAGTCTCTTCTGCTTCTCCATTTTTAAATGTAAGCATTTTGAATGATAAATAATATCCTGGACAGAATAAACTGTCCCTCAAAACCCTGCTTCTTTTGAGCTTTCAAATTAGTTTGATTTTTATTTTCTCTCCTTTTATTTCTCTTGAGAAATGTTAGCTCGGAGGACAGTGTCTGGACAACTGTGCCTCATGCTCTGCTGTCAAGGTCTAGAAGCTCCCATGCATCCCTGGGATTTTGCATGTGTTTTCCTTCTACATCCTCACTTCTGATGTATCTGGTGGCGATGATGAAGGTGCTCTCTACATCCCAAACACCATTCTTCTCCCAAGATTCCAAAGCTTGCTATGCTGTGCTCCCTTGCTATCAAGCCTAGCATCATCTATTCAGTCTACTGGCTACCTTCGCTCCATTGTTTAGACAAAGATGGATAAGGGATTTTTGAAACATCTTTTTATCTGACTGAGTTTTGTGAATTCTCTTTTAGGAAGGGATGCACACTCTCCCTCCGTTTTCTGATTTATGATTCATTCTTTGCTTCGGGAGTCCTGTTAGTTCGCATTCTTCTTTCTGAAGTTATAGCTTATAATACTTGTTTCTCAATGTCAATGTGCTCTCTATTCCTATCTGATGAATATTATCTATAATTAGTGTTGAAAATATGATTTTGCAGAGCTGGCCAGGTAGTGCATACTTGGACATGCAGCACTCAAGAGGTGGAGGCGGTAGGGTTGTGAATTGGAGGGTAACCTGGTCTAAATATTTAGACTACCAGGAAAGGAAAAGGAGTGTGACTCTACGTTAACTGATGACTAAGCTCATTCACTATTCAGAATGTCAGGCAGTTGGTCATATTCAGTGACCTCTTAGTTAAAAATGGTTCTCTGATCCTACTAACTCTGTCTTTCTCAGTTTCACCTGGGATGCTTTTGTTTAGTCACAAACTTGCCATATTTTATTAATATCAGAATTAATGTTCTCTTTCTCCTTGTTTCCTTTTAGTTATTGTTTTGGACATAAATTATCATGATGTAACCCAGGCCAACCTTCCTATTGCTATACCACTGATGATAACCTTGAATTTCTGTTTCAGATACCTTCATCTTCCATGTTGCAGTATGACAATGGTGTGCTACCATGCCTGCCTGGCTTTTCTATGTTTTTAAAGAGGGAGTGTGTAAGACTGAAATTTTGATTGTGAAATTTCACAGTATTTAGCAATCACTTCAAATTTAATAATATTACTACCTTTCTAGGTTCCATATCATTTTTTCCCAGATGTCTTGACACATTTATTATCTTCTCTTCTTTTAAAGGGAACCTCAACAGAAAACCTGTATATTATTCTTCCAGGATAGTGAGTATTTGGATACAGGCTGTGAGAGCCTGATAGAGTAGGTGGATAGTGTATACATGAAGCACTCATGAGAAGAACAGGCACCGAAGTGCATGCTCCACCTAGAAGCACTCAACGTTAGGGGTTGGGGATGTAGCTCAGTTGGTAGAGCATGAAGCCTTTGGTTTGATCACAAAGAATACATAAACCAAACTGTGTGTGGTAGCACATTCCTGTAATCTTAGCATTCAGAAAGTGGAGGCAGGTTATTAATTGTTCAAAGATATCATTGACCATGGTGAGTTCAGGGTCATTCTGACCTACTTTACCTCAGAAAATAAATACACAAAGTATTCAAAGCTAGGTTCCATTTTGGTTGGGCATCTTTGTTCCATGGCTTTTGTTATAATTGCAGATCTAGATAGAGATAAATTAATTTCCATTTTGAGGGTTTTACTGGGATGCAGGGTAAAATTGAAACATCTGGATATTTGGGTATCCTAAAGTAATACACTTTCTAGATACAAACTTTATTATAATGAGATTATATAAACTAAAACTAAAAAGTATGGAAGGCTAGGCTGTGGATGTAGTATTGTTGGTAGAGTGCTAGCCTAGCTTGCTTGAAGTCTGAATTTTGATGCCCAGATGTCATAAACTAGGCTAGTGACACATTCACTCAGGGGGCAAGACAAGAGAACCAGGAGTTCAAATTCCTCCTTGGCTCAATAAAAATTTTGAGGTCATTCTGAAATACATGAGAACTTGTCATAGAGAGAGGGAAGGAGGCAGGGAGGAAGGGAAGGAGGGAGGGAGAAAGGGAGAGAGGTAGAGGGAGAGAGAGGGGGAGAGAGAGACAGAGAGGGAAAGAGAGAGAAAGAGACAGAGAGGGAGAGGGAGAGGAAGAGAGAGAGAGAGAGAGATCATGGAGGATTAATTAATTGTATCATATTACCTGTGAGAACAGGAAGTATGCGACGACTTTTTTCCTGTGAAAGTTTGCCATTTTCCCTGTGCAGGAAGAGCACTTTCGCTACTTACTCTTCCTGTAAGTAAAGCAAGACGTCAAACTCTATTTGAAGGATGACCCCTTTTCAGAAATTACAGGCTCTGAATGTCTTGCCAGCCCATCATCACTGTCCATCTGCTAATTCTCTGCACATCGAAGCGGCAGCTGTCATTGCAGAAATGCTACAGTAGATAATAAGATGGGGTACATTTCATCTTCGCATGCTTAAAACAAATCCCTGCGAAGAGCAGCAGGAGCTCCTGGGACGACAGGGATCTCAGGTGTCATTAACATAAAATGCCAAATGGATTTGCAGATTGGGAGCAAATGGATTTGCTTTAAAAGAAAAAGCTCTCAAGGTAGGTGTAGTACACAGTGTGGTCCTCTGCAGTCGCCAAGCTGTAGGAAATATCAAAGCCATAGGCACACAGAGATAGCTCCCAATCACAGGCACACATGCAGGCCTGAATATAAATACAAGCATATGTGCTTCTCAATTGTGCTCAGCCTTGCTATGCCACTGGGATAGTTCAGTTTCTTTATCCCAGAAAACAAACAGCTACCAAACAAAACTTTCCTTAAACTAACAGCTCCCTAACTTCTATACTATTTTCACTGGCACAACTTCTCTTCCCATGCAGGTCACGGATAATTTTCTGTGTCTTCTCCTCCCGTTTTTCCTGGCTAGTAGCCTAAAGAATAATCAGTAATTCCTTTTCTAATTTTTGATTAATTCTTTTCTGTTCCATCCCCCTGCCTCCACCATGAAGTGTGCTTAAATCACATGAACCTCAAAGTGGATCACAGCCTCTTCTCGGTATTCCCTGCCCAAGGTTCTTCTGTCTTCTTCCCTTCACCCTGCATATGGGTACCTACCTTTTTTATAGATAGTATAGATTGGATGAGGCAAGAAAACAGTGGACAAAGTTACAATTGTGTCATGCATCCCTGACCATTGCAGATGTGAAAGGAGTTATGCATAGAGTCATGCGTGGGTGTGGATATAGCTGTGGGTATAGCCATATGTCACACAGGAAGATATCAATAGATACAGAATTATGCAGCTAATTTTTCATGTCAACATAGATATTAGATATCATTTCTTTTGATCATCAAAACAATCCTGGAGGGTACCAGGGTTTGATGGTGCAAGACAATGATGTCTGTAATAATGATAACCATGGAAAGCAGGTTAAATGTATTTAATTATTCCATGTGAGAATACTGACTCTAAATGAGGTCTCCAAATCCCATACCTGGTTATGGAACTGGACTCTTGAACTATGCCTTCTTAATCAAAACTTGGGAGATTTCTAGCTATAGTACAGAACTCGGCTTTTTTTCTATTTTTGAGAACTATGGTACAGAATTGTGTTTCTGCTGTGTGGTAACCTATGGACCTTTCTACGAAGATGACGCCCCTGAACTTGGTCTCCATGGAGCTGAGGGAAAGAAGAGAGAGAGGGAGTTGCAGAATTGTTGACTGCTGGATACCTAACAACACACATACTTTGTTTACATAAACAGGGAGGCTTTGAAAGAACCTTAGCCTATTTCATCGTGGTCAGTGTTACAGAAAAAATAAAATCCTCATTGTTGATGAGAATCCAGGTCAAGGCAATGAAATCACACAGCAGTTAAAGTGTCTTCAGGCTTTTGGATGCCTTGACTGGAGAAGAAAAGCTAATTGAAATGCAGCAAATATTCCAAGATCAAGTCTGGCATGCTTTTCCTTTGCACTGCTATCGGCATTAAAAATTAGTCTGTTGCTATATAGCCAATGATAACCTTGAAATTCTGTTCTCCCTGCCTCTGCTTTCTGAGGGTTGAGATTAAGGTCATGCACTCCCACACCTGGCTTAGTGGTGCTAGGGATTGAACCTAGGGCTTCTTGGATGTTTAGGCAAACACTGTTACCAAGTTAGTTACATCCCTAGCCCCTCAAGTCAAAATATTCTATTGAAAAATCAGGATGAATAAATGACTAAAGATCTTTAATTTCTAGTGAGCTATAAGAGAGATTACAAACAACTAGAAACTAATGTCTAAAGATGATTTAGGAACATAGAGATTGAAATATTATATGAAGGAGCCTGAGTCTTTTCATTTCCAAAATGAATTGAAAATAGGGCAGTAGCTTCAAGACAAAAATGTATCTGCTTCTCTATTTAAGTGTCAGGGCAAATCTTATTTCTATAATGTTTATTGAACAGTCAAATAAATAAATAAATGAAAATAATATTAATACAAAATTCTCCAAAATGTTTCTGTAAGGACTCCGATTATGGGTGGAACAAACAAGAGTAGAATTCCTTAGCTTGGGAATTTATAAAATTTTGGATATGGGGCTGACCCACTGATAGTAAAATAGGTGGGAATGGATAGATTGGATATGGGTAGCTTAGTCAAATGTATTATCAGGCACATTTGCCCAGAAGAAAATAAACAATTCCCTTGTGGTGGAGTTTGGAAAGGTACTTGTAGGAGGGGATTTAATAGTGACTGTTGTGGTAATGGAGATGTTGTGGTGATCACCTCAATCTGTAAACCACCTTGCTGGTTTACTGCATAGGATAAATGATGTCATAGCAAATGCATCAGGAACATGTCCTATGGATGGGCTGCTTCTGGTAAACTTTCCAGTTGCCTTGGGGCATAGGATGACTCTACGTGGAAGCCTGGCCTCTTGGTTCAGAAGTTGGGTCACCTTTGAAACTAACATGTTAGCTTTGACTGTGTATATCCTCAGGGAGCATGTAATCTTGAGCTCATTCTAACTCTGTTAGTTTTCAAGGAATTCCCATGGCTAGAGAGAGAAACAATGGAACAGAGAAGGGATGTGTGGGCTAGAGACAGAGACCTGGGTGTAAAGCCTTTTGTTACATACCTTGGTTCACTCATGTAGTTAATTTTAGGCTCCAGTTTCTTCATTGGGGTACAATAATATTGAGTTTCACAGAGCTACTGGGTCAGCTAGACCCATACTCAGTGTGCTATCTTGAGCTCAAATGAATTATTTGTAGAACTGAGGGACCTGCAAAGTCGTACATTGAATTTGTTTTTTATGGGTGTATACAGTGGGAAATTGTGTTTCCCAACTTTGTCTTAAAACTCTATTAACCCAGCATTAAGTCAAGTGCAGTTTCTGGTTCTTTTAGCAGCTGTAAATAAGTAGGCCACTCCAGACACTTAAAGGACAGATCTGCAGCTTCCTGGACATCTGGAGCTGGTAGAAATTGGGCAGGAGTCAGAGGGAAGTTGGATTCATTAGTTTGTTTGTCTGCTTGGGTTTTATTCTATGAAGCTATTTTTCTTCTAAATGTCTATTTCATTGCTTATTGTTCCTTCCCACAGTCACAGATGCTCACTGAGGGGTGAGGATCTCAATAGACAATGGCTCCTTCCGCAAGCTCATCTCCAGCCAACCATCTACCACGCCAAAGGTCTCCTCCACTACCTATGCAGTATTGGCCGGGGCCCTGTGGTGAGTCACTTCCTTCTTATCATCATTTCTTTCCATACTACTACCAAATTCCTTTTACCCTCCAGGAAGCAGCTCATCAGCTGTCCAGGCAAGAAAAACAAAGGGAAAAATGTATGTGACAACTTTAATGAAGGGTTTATTGTAATAGTTGTATCAAACTACCACCACACTGCATGGCTTACAACAACAGAATTCCTACCAACACTTCTGGATGATGCTGGGCACCCTACAATCAAAGAGACAGCAAGCTGTTCTGATGCCGGTGGCTTTAGAAAACAGCATCTCTTGCGAGTGCGTTGCGGTAACTAGCAGTGCTTAGCAGTCTTTGGTTTATGGTGACCCATTTGAGTCACTTCCTATGTCTCCACAGGACCATCTCAGTTTGATGTCTGGTGGTCCTCGGTCTAAAAACTGTGAGCAAATCTACCTGCAGTAGTGTGGGGGCAAGTGTCCACATGCAGAGATTAGCTGAAAGTGAAGGAACATCACAAGGGGCAGCTGTATCACTTTCTAAAGCTGCTACACTGTGATTATGAGAGCGGCATGTTTAAAGAGGCCTGGGAAGCTGTGTGAATGTGCAATGTAGATTTGTACTCAAATGTCAAGATCCACACATAAAGTGCTTTCCATGAGGCTATTAATATGTACACAGCAGAAGAGAGATTCGGTTCTGGGGTTGGGTTTTTTTTTTTTTTTTATGCTGAGGTATAGCCTTTCTTTATGACTTTTTTTTTTTTTTTTTGAGAGAGAGTGTTGAGGATACCAACCTCCATGTTGAAAGATTCTTCAGGACTCATGAAACTAAAAATAGACATTAACTTGTATGCACACTACATTATGGTAAAAGGAAATAGATTAAAATAGATACCTGGAAAGGCACACTTTTAGTATCTATGAGGGAGCTAGTATAAGTGCCCTCTTTCAATAGAGCTTGATGGACAACCTAATGCTCTGTCAACAGTGTAACTACCAATTAGGCAATTTCACTGGAACGTGTGGTTAAGGGTATTTTTCTTCTAATTTTTTATTTTAATTATTTTATCTATGTAGTACTATGTGGAATTCAATACATATATATGATAAATAGTGATCAAATAGGAGTGCATAACATTCCTATTGTCTTAAAAATTAAAAAAGTAACATGAAAGACAAATACTCCAAGTTCCGGTTTATTTGTGGATGCTTAAAATGTCGGTTTCAATATAGATAGCAGTTACTAGCAAATGACAGAAGAAGAGGGGAAAAAGATAGAGGGAGCGTGCATGATAGACCCAAACCACAGCAGCAAAAGAGCAATCAACTCAAGCATTTCGCAACACTGTGGACGGACTGCAAATTCACACGAACTTACATATTTTAGAAGTTCAGAGGCTCCAAGCACAATGTGATTATGATGGTATAGATATATCAATTACCATAATTTGATCACCCCACATTCCATATGTGCTTTGAAATATCACAGGATACCCCATAAGTAGGTTCAGATAATTTAAGGAGGATCAGCTAATCCTTCACTCCAAGTCCATCCTCTCCCAGAAGTCAAATTCATTCCTCCAGGTTCAAGTCTTACACCCAGACCCATACTTACCAACATTGATCATCTGGCATTGTCAAAATCCTCAGCCAATGAAAGACACTTTTTTTGACAGTTTCTCTATGTAGCTTTGGAGCCTGACTTGGAACTTGCTTTGTAGACCAGGCTGGCTTCAAACTCACAAAGACCCACCTGCCTCTGCCTCTTGAGTGCTGGGATTAAAGGGTTTACAGGTTTATCTCCCAGAGCACATCAAGAGACAGAATGTTGTTTAAAACCTGCAAAGCTCCACTGCCTCAGATTTTCTGATCAACTTCTCTTTTCCACATAGAACAACAGGTGCTCCCACCCCCAAGAATCTAAATTCAGTACTGGTTCAAATGTATAATCTCATGCTGCTATCATCCCTGCTTCACCCAAGGAGGCAGTGTAATCTCTGCTGGTGATTGTCTTCAACAAGCTCTACATAACAGAGCTCCAATCTCATGGCTGAAAGCTGGAGAAACAATGTTTCTCTGTGTGGGAAGCTTAGCCTCCAGGAGAAGAGAGCGATTTAGAATGGAACAATCAGTATGTGATAACACATTTAAACACATGCACATATTAAACCCACAGCAAAACAGGATTTCTTTCTGCTCTGACAATCTCTAATTGAAGAGTACGGCATTTATTTTAAAGTGTGACAGGTGAAAGGCTTGTTTAAAAATATAAATAAACATTAATTAGCTATAAACATGACAGCCGCAGACTTGTTTCCTGCTGGGACCATCTGAGAGGTGGGTGAGCAACAGCTGAGTACTAACTGCGATTTGCAGTGTTACAGAACTCTCTAATTGGCTGAATGCCACTGTTTAGTTGCCTACAGGACTACATTTAACCCTCCTCCCACTGTTAGCAGAGGCACCACAGCCATTCACTTATACTGGACCTGCCCTGACACTGATTTTTAAATTCTGTGGCTGGAAATTAATGTGGACTCTGCCTAATTTCTGGATCTTAAGAAAATGTTTTGGAAGCACTGGGATAAAGTACTCTGTGATGGCTGGGGAGATCTACCTATTATAGATGCTTCTCAGGTATTTGACTTTTGGGTGAATTAATGTGAGTTGCAAGATCCAATGAGATGTGGGACAGAGATGAAAATCACTGTCCTGATTCTTCTGAAGATTGGCAAAAAGCAGGAGACGCACCTCTGTTCTTCATTTCCTGCATCCATCCACCTTCCCAGCAGTTTGGATAATCATATCTCTGTTCATATATTAATTTATGTCATGGAATTTAATGATTATGGTTGGCACTAAGGATGCAAAACCAATATACACATTTTACTTCGTTTCTTTGGTTTTAAAACTTTAATAATCATACATGCATGTACTGTTTTGAACAAATCCAACCCTGTTACTTCTCCCCTAATTCCTCTTATACCCCCACACTTTTCCCTTCCCATGCCATGTACTTTAAAATATACTCTGATACCTGTAAAATCTATTTACTGATGCCTGTATGTGTATGGTGGCCTCTGAGGGCCTACATCCATAATGAAAAGTGATTCTTCCTTAACCAGCAGCCATCAATGGCTAGTAGACCCTTAGGTATCATCAGATGCTAATGCAACTGCATCCGTCCCTGCCCCATCCACTTTTCCACCAACGATCGCTCAGCCTTGAGGGGAGAGAGGATGTTATAAATGTCCTATTTAGAGCTGAGTACTCCACAGTCTTGTTTTCTGCACCTTGACTGTTTGTGGATTGTTGTATCAATCACCACATACTGTAAAAAGAAGCCTCCATGATGAAGGTTGAGAAATGCATTTATCTATGGGCATAAAGATAAGAACTCAGGTATGGATTTCTTACTATGTTCATTTAGCAGAATAAAAGATTAACCTTTGATTTGGGTTCACAGTTGTCTAAGAGATTGTTTTTAAAAGAGACAATGTGGCACAGAGTAATAAAAAGGGAAACAGAGGCCTATGTCAAGGTTTTTCTTGAACTTTGTGACTCAGATAAAGAAATTGAGATGGGATCATGGAAGGACTGGGTATTGGCACCACTTCAGCTGTGTTTGAAGGATAAACTGCTGAGGGGGGAACTGTCCTGAGTTCTTACAGACGTTGTAGCACTTTCCCATATTATTTTTTAAATTTTATTTGTTTGCTTTTTTCCTTTTATTATTATTTTTATTTTTAAACAACCTTATTTTACATACCAGTCCTAGTTCCCTCTCCCTCAAGTCCTCCAGCTCACCCCCCTTCTCCCTGCCCCACCCCATCCACTGCTCACAGAGGGTGAGACCTCCCCTGGGGAGTCAGACCTTGCTGATTTCCCATTTTATTGAACCCAGAGTGGCTGTTCTTCTTTATTAGAGTTCAGATGTTGGACTCAAAATACCAGACATATGGCAAATTTTATCATATGCTTGTCTTGAAATATTATTTAGTAATTGTTCTTGATGGCTATAATAAATACACAGATCAAAAACAACTTGGAGAGGAAAGGGTTTACTTCAGTTTAGAGTTTCAGGTCACAATTCACCATTGAAGACAGTCAGAGAAATAACGCAAGGCAGGAACTCTAGTAGAAACTATGGAGGAATGAATGCTGTATTGGCTTGCTCTCTGGCTCATACTCAGCTTTCTTTCTTATATAGCCCATGCCCATTGGCCTAAGGAAGGTGCTGCCCAGAGTGGGCTAAGCCCTCCAAATCAGTCACCAATCAGGGCATTCTTTCATAGACATGACCTCAGGCTAATGAGATGTAGGCAGTTCTTCAATGGAAGTTCTCTTCCCAAAGTGACTCTATGTTATGTCAAGTTGACAATAGAAACTAACCAGTACAGCAATCAACTCCCCCTAAATAAGAAAGCCCAATTAACTAGCAGTACATTCAATAATATGAATCAATGTCAAAACATTATGTTAAGTGGAAGAAATTGGACAGGAAAGTACACAAGTTTGTACTTCAATAACAAGGAAGGCAAACATGAGAGCACTGTTTAACTCCAGGGAAGGAGAATGAATATTTAGGTTTAGGAGAGAACTTGTAGGTAGTAATGGAACACATTTGTGTGAATATGGAAAATTTAAAAAATACACAAAGCAAGAATACAGAAGTTAAAAAATGCAGCTGGAGAAAATTTGGGGTGCATGAAATAGGACTGGTCAGCCTGGAAGGGTGTGAGTCAAATCAAGAAAGGCAGCTTTGCCAATACCTAACAGAAGGCAGGGAAGATACTGTTTGGAAGTCCTGGAGACCCAGCCAGAGAGAAAGCATGCCAGCAAGGAAGCCCAGTGAAGCAGACAAGTACAAGACTCCACTGTTAAGAGGCACTGACTTGCTTCCTGTTGTGAAGTTCCACCCAAGAGCCAGAAGACCCTTGACCTAGTGGACAGCTAAGCACAGCATTAACACTAGAAGAGAGCTCTTAGGCTATATGCACATCACAGTCTGCTAGGCAAACTGTCTCTGATGAGTTGCCATGTTGCATTGGCTTGGTCCTTGGGCTGCTGCCAAGAACTGGGCTTCAGGATTAAGAGAGGTATCGATTCCCATCCTCATGGCTCTTGCTATGTGAGTGCATGTTGATAAAGGGATTTCAGCATTCTTTGAAGAGCTCATTGATTTCCATTTACAACTCACACAAGCTGGGCTGCCTTCTGCCAAGGGAAAGAACAAGGTGTGCGTGTGCGTGTGCGTGTGTGTGTGTGATGTATGTGTGCATTTGTTTACTTACTTTAAGGCCTAGTGGAATAAGAGATTTCTCCATGTAAAATATTTCCCTAGTTACTTTCAAAATCTCAGCATATGTGTTGAGTAAATCAGTCCACTTTTAAAAAGGCACAGACAGAGAAGGGGGAAAGGTTAGAGGTTCCTAAAACCTGCCTAGGCAGAGCTCAGGAGATTCAGTGCCCAGCTTAATATCTGTACTGTATTCCTTAGAAGGTACAGAGATATAGTGTTGTCTTTGCTTGTATCTATTACTTGTTAAGGATGTAAATCTAGAACTTTTTACTCTGTGCATCTGAATACATGATGGGGGAACTATCTACCTTAAACCCTTCCTACTGTATTGGGGAAGGAGAATATAATGCTCATACAGGTGCTGGAAGAAAGTCACTTCAATTCTGTATTCTTTTATTTAGAATTGCTCCTTGCTAGGAGAATAAACAATGTTTCATGACACTTTTACTGACATGGATAGCTCATATGTAAATGAATTGCCAAAGTTTCTAAGATAAACTTATATATTGAAAACCCAAGAGTGCTTTTCATGTCTCATTAGTGTCTTCCATGTACTTTATAAGTACCATGAATCGCCCCCTACAAGAAAAAAATAAATAGTTCAGACAGGAAGATGTTGAAGAGAGTATTTAAAAACTGTGATAAAGATGCTGAAGTGCAACTCTTCACAGTTGATGGCTTCTGGTGGGGTATGTGGCAGGGGAAGGACTCACTTTTCTTTAAGGGCCTAGCCACTGGTAGTTTGACCATGCTCCAGTCAGCATATGGGCAACACACACTGGACTTGGTACTTTTTGGTGGAGGGCACAAGAGTGAGAGGGTGGACCTGGGAGGAATGTGACTTGAGAGCAATTGTTCTGGTACATTGTACAAGATTCCAATATAATTAATAAAATTATTATGTTGGGAAAAATAGAATAAAAACAGTAAAAAAATAAACAAATGGCAGAGGGGTGAGGGAGGGGAAGAAAGTGACAATAACTGTGTGGAAAGGGGCAGCTGAATACATTTTGCTTGGAGTTGTTCTATGAAACAGGGCTGTAAGTCAATGTAGAGCTTTCAAATGGAGATGGGAGGAGTGCTTGCTTTTCTTCAATTTTCCCCTAAAGATTGTTCAAAGACGGTTGATCTTGTGAGTGGATAAAGGTGATAGTAATTGTGGGCAGGTTCTAGCATGTAAAGTAAGGCTTTCGCAAAGCAAAGCAAGTCACACTCAGAGGACAAGATCACCACCCTCAGTACAAGCCAGGAAATTGAGGCAGAATAGGTGTAAATCTTCCTATACTAAAAGGTTTACCACATGATGGGTTAGTGTTCACACTCCCTTGTGCTAAAAGCTTATCCAGACAACTTGGAAACCTGTTTTAAGTAAAAAAAATATTAGTGGGTCTCACATTCTTGGAGAGATAGAGATAGATAGATAGACAGACAGACAGACAGAGAGAGAGAGAGAGAGAGAGAGAGAGAGAGAGAGAGAGAGAGAGAGAACTTGGTAATATAGGTAGATAGCATAGCAATATCACATTCAGACTGAGAAGTCTCAAGGATTTTGTTTAAAGGTGGCATGGGGGCTACTGATTCCCTCCATTCAGCAAGTATAAATGGAGAAAGGGAGATATTTTCAGCCTGAGTCGCCTGCCCAGATCCCCCTGAAGAACTTTGATGTAGTGTCAAGCATACTGCTCAGGGAGCGCCAACCAGTACAAAGTAGGAAATATTAACACAAGACCTTGGGTTAACAATTTATTTATAGTGTTCTCTTTTCATTGGTGGATCCACTGTCTTTAAATGTTTGATTTAAGAGAATGTTTAGAGCTGGAGTGATCAGAGTTTGAAATGTAACTCTCTCTCTCTCTCTCTCTCTCTCTCTCTCTCTCTCTCTCTCTCTGTGTGTGTGTGTGTGTGTGTGTGTGTGTGTGAGTGTGTATGTGTGTGTGTGTATGTCTTTGGGAATCCAAGGTATGATGCTTAGCCTCCTGAAACATTAGTAGAACTCAAATGGCAGCATCTTCCTTGAGAGATATTTATTCAATTTTTTTTCTTTTTTTCATTCATTTATTTAGTTCATAAATAAAGTCATGCACAATTATGATACAGAATACAGTATGTTCACAATGGCATGACTAAATTAAACCAATTAACATGTTATATCACACATATTCATCATTTTTGTTTTGAGAACACTTAAAATATACTATCTCACAACCTTTAAAATATAACATATTGTTATCAACCATATATATCATGCTCTCAGTAGAGGCATGGACTCTGTGAAATCTTGAGGTTTATTCAAATTTTGGATGAAGATCTTAGCATGGTAATTGGCCCATATCAGACATTCTAATAGATATATGACATTAAAATTATTGAATTAGTGGTAGGTATTCAATACAAAAGAAAGCCAGATATTGAACTGTATATTTTGGGTTACCTTATATGAGATTTTTCAATGTAATTGAAAAAGAAAACTTTATGTTGCCTATGGCTATTCTCATCCATCACTGGATGTCACCTACAAGTTAGATATCATGTTACCCACAGAGAGGGAAAGAGTGCACTAAAATATTGATATCCCTGAATTTTACATCCAAAGAAAAAAGGAAGTGTGCTGAACATTGCAAACTTTTTTCTGTCATTATTCCCTAAAAGTGAATAGCAATATATACAGTTATAACTACATAGTGTTTATGATGTATTAGGTATTGTAGACAGTATAAAGATTATGCAAATGAATAGAGAGCATGAACATAACATATGCACTGTGTTTGCATAAGGGGGTCAAGCATTCTTGGATTTTTTTGTGTGTTATCTGAGAGGGCACCTGATGCTTTGTAGATACTGAGAGAAGCCTAGAGTAGCTAGTACTGCATCTGGAATATGCAGTCTTGTAAACTGAGCTCTTGGAAGGTAATTGCACATGCCACCAATATCATTTCCCTTAAGGAGATATTTACTATTCTCAGAAACGTGGACTGAATGCTGCCTACCCAATACTGTGTACAAGTGGAATCTCCAGGGCTTAGTGAGTCTTGGTTGGTTGAATTGGAAGTGTTGCTCTTTGGGGATTCCATCACATTCTCCAGAACTTGCCTTCTCCCAGATTCAGCCTTGCTTTCATTTTCCTGTGGCAATTGTATAAATAATGCAGAGTCTCACTGCTGAGAAGGAGCAATGAGACCCAGATGTCAGAATCGGAAAACACAGCAGCTCAAAGCTGGCAAAGCAGAACAGTAAACACAATCAGGGCTAGGTGAGCCACGGGGAGCAGGGCAAGCACCAAGGGAAGGATTTGAAACAGGGATAACCTCATGAAGATGGGGGTCCAATTAAATTGCAGAGAAATCAGAATTGGACCAAGGGAGGGAGAAAGATGGGGGAGGAATGTGCAGAGCATAGCAATGTGATCCAGATCAACATCTTTGCTGCACAATGAATGATAGAACTCATGTTTGTGTGAATTAAATGAACCTTGCAATTAAGTTCAGACATGAATTCACTGGGAGGTATCCTAGGGATGGGCAAAGGACTAGACTTCAGATCC
Source organism: Cricetulus griseus (assembly GCF_003668045.3). Taxonomy (NCBI): domain Eukaryota; kingdom Metazoa; phylum Chordata; class Mammalia; order Rodentia; family Cricetidae; genus Cricetulus; species Cricetulus griseus. The sequence goes on along the minus strand of NC_048596.1, from coordinate 120,755,169 downwards.
ATAATCCACAGCACACCATTTGCTTGGCTAATGAAGAAACTAAGACCCCCAAAAGGGGAATCAGTTTAGCCAAGGGTAAGAAGTTAAAACACTTTAGCTTAAGCAAAACTAAACTGTATGCAGCCTTTAAATCCCTATCTATTTCTATGTGTTTTTGTTGTTGTTGTTGTTGTTTTGTTTTGTTTTGCCTTGGGAGAATAGTACGATCATTGCCTATTATTTGAAACCCCAAATTCAGGTATAATTACTAAATTCATTCTTACTATGCCTTTAAATCCACTTAGTCTCCAAGTCCTATGAATTGTACCTCCTACAAGCATCCCTGTCTTTATACTTTCAAATTTAAATTTCACTTTGTGTGTATGTGTATGTTTGTGTGCATGTGCAAGCATGCAAACACACACACGCTTTGTAGAGCTCATAGAACCACTTTCTGGAGTTAGTTCTTACCTTCCACCATGTGGGTTCCAGGCATAGAACTCAGGTCCTCAGGCTTGCATAGCAAGTACTTCGTCTACTTACCCATCTTGTCAGCCCAAACTTCTTTATACATTTTTCTCTGTTGCCTTCAGCCCCACCCTTGTCATGCTTCTTGCCTCTTGGTCTCCTTCCTGGGATCCACTCTTTTTTTTCCAGCTTTTTTTTTTCAATTTAAATTAGAAACAGGATTGTTTTACATGACAATCCCAGTTCCCTTCTCCCACCTGTCCTCCCCTACCCCCCCCAACTAAAACCTTATCTGTCACATATCTTTTCTGCTCCCCTTGGATGGTGAGGCCTTCCATAGGATCCACTCTTAAACTCTCTACCTTTGGATGTGATACTGCTTTTTCTCCTGGCTCAAATGCTTCCATTGTCAGGAAAACATTCAGACACTCTAGAATGTCATGCAAATGCATCAATAAGCAGCCTACTGCTCGTGTCTATAGTTTCCTTAAATTCATTCTTTGTTCACTTTCTGCTTATTCTAGATTACAATAATTCCTCAAACACATAGCTAATTCTTCCCCATTTTTTTCTCTTTTGCATTTGCTTGGTAAGATTCATTGAGGGTATACCCTTTCTTTGTGACTTGCAGGATGACTATGTTGCACTCTGGCTAGGATACTACTCCTGGAAGGGCATGTAAAACACTCCTCTCTAGAAATATGAAATATGCTTTTAGCTGGATTTCCAGAGAGTTAATCTTATCCTTACCTTAGCTTACTCCTCTGGCTACCACATTTGTTATCTTTTGGAATCATCCCCACAAAGTAGCTTCTACATGAAACAAAATAGTATGGAAAAAATGCCATCCTTGAGCCCTCACCCAGTGGCTGATGGAAACAGAGACAGACATCCACAGATATACAACGAGCCAAAATCAGGAATTTAGTTGAAGAGAGGGAGAAATGAAGAACGAAGGGGTCTGTACTAGGATGGAGAAACCCACAGGAACAGGTGACCTGAACAAGGGAGAGCACATCGACCCCAGATGCTGTCTAGGAGGCCAGTACAAGACTGATCCAGACCCCTGAACATGGATGTCAATAAGGAGGCCTCTGCACTCCAGGGAGCCTCTGGTGGTGGATTAGTATTTTTCCCTGGTGCAAGAAGGGACTTTGAGAGCCCATCCCATATGAAGGGTTACACTCTGGCCCTGGACACATGGGGAAGGGCCCAGGATCAGCATAGGAAGACTTGGTGGACTTTGCAGAGCCCCCGTTGAGGGCCCTACCCTGCCTGGGGAGTGGTGGGTGGATGGGGTGGGGGTGGGCTGGGGGTGGGGGAGGAAGTTTGGGGGTGAGGGGAGGGAGAGGGAGAAGGGACTTGAAATAAGCTTGTTTCCTAACTAGAACTAATAAAATAAAAAAAAGAAATAAAATGTTTGGGTATTCGGGGAAATTTGGATTAAAATATTTATCCATATACTCAATAATTGAAATGAGCAAATTATTTATTTGAAATTCAATGTTCTTATTTAAAATGGGGACAACAATGTGTACCTCATCATGAGACACTCAGTGTTGTTATTTTATAATAACATTTATAAATCTTTAGCACATGACTATACAATTAAGTATTCTATAACATCCATTTTATATAAGTTTTTAACCTGCCAGCTGAAGTCTCATAAGTGTTCAATAGATAAATTAATTATTTATTGTTATTGTTGCTGTGGAGGGCAACACTGAGTTATGTTAAAATTTTAATTTTTCCTGCCACAGAGCAGACATGCAGATTTTTTTGTTGCATAAACTGTCGAGTGAGATAGGGCTGTTGATTAATCTATGAATGATGTCTCCAAACTGCGCACACTCAATACTGTTCTGGCAAAGAATTTTACTGGAAAGAAATACGAGTATCAAATCTTTAAGTAGAAAAGAAAAAGCTTCCTCAACTGAAATAAGTTGATAATTTGACTTGTAGTTGCCCCCTGCAATTTGCAGGAGCATGCATTTCTTATAATTAACAGGCATTTATTTGTAGGAATGTCACTTGAGCAACATGCAGAACAATGTCTCCATTTCTTTCATTCCGAATCCTCCGAGGCCACTGGAATCTCAGGGCTTAGCACTGCTCCTTCCCACAGGTGAATAGGTCTATAATTTGTCATTTACCTCAGCTTTCAGAGTCTGTAAGGATCAGGAAGATGAAAAATAACAGCTTTTATCTCTAACTGAATCCAACATTTAAGGAACTCCTGTCACCAGGCAGCCTTCTGGCTTTATTGCGAAATCTGTTGCTAAGACACAGGCTTAATTTGTTTGCACACTTTTCATAAGAATGGTGCATGTTTATTCACACAGAAAAACTGAGATAGAAGAGATAAAGGTTGGCAGAAAGTTCATGATGGTAGACGATTAGGCTGTAAATAGTTATTTTGTTGGCTCTTTTAGAAAAGAGGGTTTTCAAAGTATGATCTTGGGACCAGGACCATCAGCCTCACATGGGCGCTTGTTAGAAAGACAAATTCTTCAGCCTGACTCACATTTGAACCACAGAATTACTGGAGCATGGTTCTGATACCTGCTTTGCCAAGTCATCCATGTTGTGCTGATGATGTTGATATACAAGATCCATTGCCACGTAACATGGGCTAGAGCATCATCCATACCTCACCCATTTGCTGGAAAACCGTGACATTATCTTAGCCAGGGCAGATGGTACGAAAGCGGATCCTCAATTTTTAAAGGCATCTCATAACTCCTCCATGAACCTCCCTAATCTATTAACTAAGATCAAATATGAACATAATATTAGAAAATAAGTGGACATGATGCCCAAGATGGAAACAGTTTATAAACCAATAACAGTTTGCTAAAAAACAATCATATGAAACCCAAGAAATCCATGCCGGAATGGAGTCTTGGTGTGCTTTACTAATAAGGACAGACCACATGGTTAGATTTGGGCAGACAACATGGATAAAAGTACATAATGTAGAGCTATGACAGCTTGAACAACTGGTTATAACTTCACAGATTAACTCACTGGTTCTCAAACTTCCTAATCCTGTGACCCATTTATACAGTTCTTCATGTTGTAGTGACAACCCAATCATAAAAGTATTTAATTGCTACTTCATAACTGTGATTTTGCTACTGTTAGGAATCATAATGTAAATATCTGATATGCAGGATATCTGATATGGTACCTTTGTGGAGGTTGCTACCCATAGGTTCAGAACCAGTGTCTCAATGAGTAGTGTGACTTGAACCTTTGCTCAACAGTCAACAACATTTAGTCAGACTGAGATGCTTGATCCTCCTTGGTGCAGGGAGAAGCAAAGGCTTAGGAGAAGGGCCCTGTGCTGTATTTATCTTCTGATCTCTGTGCCTACCTCCTGTCTCTAAGTGGAGACCTTCACAAACGTACTAACAATGCACCTGTGAAGGGAGCATCTTCATCCCTGTAAAAACTCCAAAGCCCTTCTACACTGAAGCCCAGGTCTGTAGCAGATGTCACTATTGATACGGGTCTTTGATTTGGATGAAATGAGGAATCCCAATGTAGAAGGGTAAAGAAGTGGCCTTAGCCATCAAAGGCAACCCAGATGCAGCAGCCATCACAACATTTCTTCCCTTGATATTTCCCACACCTAAATTATTGTAGGTGCTCCATATTCCCCTTGCCTAAGGTTTGTGTCTTAGACACATTTCACAGATTTACTTTTCTTTTTTGAGTCAGGGTCTCATATAAGCCTAGTCTGACCACAAATTCTTTATATGACTGATAAATGGCCAAACTCATGAGTCACTTGTACTCATGAGTCTCTTGGCCACATCCATCAAATGCTAAGGTTATAGGTATGTGTCGCCATAACTGGCGATACTTTGGCTTGTAATTTATGTTTATAATGGATATTTTTGTAGTCAATACAGTTAGATAAACTTGCTTGTTTTTTAAAATCTGATGTTACTTTTAGTAAACCTTTATTTATTCACATTATGTATGTGGTTGAAATAAAATTTACTATTATACTCAGTATTTTGTATGTGTCTTATTTGTTCATAGGCATTTCAATTATGTTTAATCTAGCAAGTACGTTTGAGGATACAGTTTATATCTTTGATTTCTATTTATGAACATAAAATGTTTTTATGTTCATCCCATTGTTCATAATATCAATCTTAATGTATCAGATTCTACCTTCAGTTAATATGTTGCCTCATACATACACTCTACCAACTGTGTAAAAGCATATTGACAATTTGTTTTTCTCATATTTATCCTATTGTGCTGATACATTCACTTTCACATATGATGCAGCTATTCTCTACATTAATATTCTCCACATTACTACTCTTGTCTATTAGAATGTCATTTACTTGTTACTGAAATTAAATTCAAGAAAATATTTTCTTTACCATTACATGCCCCCCCTCAGTGATTTTTCAGTTCAGTGATAGAGACAGCACTTTGGGAGACCACAATGATTTGAGGGTCTAAAAATCTCTGTGTCAGGAATGGGAAAGGGTATATGCTTGGCCTCCAGGAGGCATATTGCATATTTTTATATTCTCCAGTGACCTTTTCCTGTGTGGTCAACAAGGCTAATGAGAAAATAAATACCTCTTAAGGAAGAGTGAAGAAGTATAGAGAGGAATAATTAGACCACAATACTAACAAATGCAAAACACTAGGACTCTATTTCAGAGTCTAATCAGCCACCTGACCAGACCTGCAAGATGTAGTCTTCCCAGTAGCACTTGTGGTTTGTTATGGGAAAGCACCTGCTGTGTGTATCATTTTCATCCATTTCCATTTGAATGTTTTATGGAAATTTTAGTTCTGCTTCCAACCAAGGGAGGAGACATTCCTCCATTTTTCCTTTGCTTTCTCCTGGGGAAAAGGTGAAGGCGAATATGGAATCTAGATAATGTAATGAGCTCTAGACTGGAATGCTGATACTCTTAGAGAGTAAAATTCTTGGCACAAATTCCTCAAGGGAGGCTATTGGTATGTATATCTTGCAGAAAATGGTGGGACAGGATGTGTTTATTTTGACTCAACAGATTATTGTAGCACTTAGCTCTTGTTGGATAGCAAAGGACACCCAATCTTGGTGGCTTAAACAAAAGCTATGAATTAAAGTTATTGATATTGACTGGGAATCATCTATTCCAGCTGGGTGAGTCCTCTGGTCTGATGAGTGTGGCCAGGGCTGGCCCCAGGACACCGAATATAAGTACACGTGAATTGTAAACATCAGCTTGTCCAATCTTAACAAGAAGTACCACATGGTTAAGTTCAAATTGAGAAGGTAAAGAAACAACTTCAACCCCTTGATTGCGACAGAATATGGTGAATTGTGAAAGACCTTACATGTTTGGATGGGGAGAATTTGGGGTCATCTTTTGGATTTCATAATTTTTCTTAATTATTAACATATTCTTCAGGATTTTCCATAACTGACCACTTTATTGTAACTTGCCAAGAAAACATGGAGAAAGGATATATTTCCCCTCCACAATGGTGAGGCTAGCAATCTAACTTCTTTTGATCAATGTGAGCAGATGGATATTTGCTTTGTTTTAGGAAAAACTTCAACAGGTAGAACAGGAGTCTGCATTTCTTATCACTTTTTCTCTTTGTAACAAACTAACATGTACCGAATTAGTGTTTCTCTCTGAGCTTAAACCCTAGAGTAAAGTTATATAGTGTTATCTGTAGCATGATTTTTATTTTTTTTTAAGAGTTTGGAAAACCATTGACTTTTTTGTTTTTGTTTTTGTTTGAGACAGGGTTTCTCTGTGGCTTTTGGAGGCTGTCCTGGAACTAGCTCTTGTAGACCAAGCTGGTCTCAAACTCACAGAGATCCGCCTGCCTCTGCCTCCTGAGTGCTGGGATTAAAGGCGTGCACCACCAATGCCTGGCTACCATTGACTTTTATGGGTCATTATTTTTTTACATCAGAACCTGGAGAGTAATCCCAATGATTATTCTCTATATATTGGATATAGTCCCTTAAATGGGTCTTTTCTGTTTACTTTTCCGTTTTTAAAACTTTCATATATATTTTTATAACAACTGTTGTTTCTCTTTCTTTCTTTCTTTTTCTTTTTTTTTGTCTATGACCCTATTATAAGGGAATTTTTCAAAAGAGCTCATCTTGCGATGCATTTCTTTACATTTTGTTCCCTCACAGGAGCCCTGCAATTTACCTTCTTCCCCAAGAGTTTTTCAGTATAGCTGTGCCAGAGACTGCACCACTCTCACACATGGCTGGTTACTTTGAGTAAACAGCATCTTCCTGACAACTTTGACATTTCAAACATGTAAGAGGCCAGTGCACTTTATTTTCTCTTTTCTTTTGCTTATTGTAGGTCTTCTGTGATTTCCATGGTCACTCCCAAAAGAAGAATGTATTCCTTTATGGTTGCAGCATGAAGGAAACGTTGTGGCAAGCAGACTGCAATGTAGGTGGATCTGCCCTTGTGGAGGATGTCGGCTACAGGGTAAGTCACTCTATTTGGATAGTATGGTATACTCTGACCACAAGTTTACTCTGAGTACCCATTACTACTCATCTTTGTTTCTAGACAGATGTTTTACCACTGACTTAGACCTTTAGTTCCCATTCATCAATTTTCTTCTTAAAACAACTATCTGGATTATTATACCCATATAGTTATAATGCTATCAGAACAGAGGTTTATATATCCTTTCTACTTTTGTGTTGAATAATGTCACACTCTCTGGTAACTTTATTTCTTGTCATCTCTATGGAACAGGGAATTGGTGACAAGAAACCTTATTTTAACATCTGGCTTTATAATTATTAACTCTGTGAATTATCATTCTGTCACATAGAAAATAAAGATAGTAAAAACACTGTTTCTTTCACAAAGATTAAGGGAAGAACATAATTATCCTGAACACAAAAACCTTAAGAAAATACAAAGGGCTGAACACTACCAAGACCTTAGTTAACTAATGTCTCTTGGCATGAATATTCTTTGACAAACAGAACAGTTATCCACTGAACCCGATTTTATATTATGTGGGCTCCATTGGTATATAATGTTGTATATTGACACTACAATAAAGAGAAAGTTAAGGAGGGAGAAGCAAGGTAGACCATTCCATGTCAGGGTAATATAACTGCTTATAGAGCATCGAGAAGAGAAGCAATGGAATTGGCAAACCTGTCCAAATGCAAACTAAAGACCAGCCTTTGTTTCTAGTTTATGAAGAGAAGAAAGAAGATTACAACGATACCAAGATTTTGTAAATCTTTTATTGTTCTGAGCATTATAGTTTACTGTACACAAATTTCTAAGGTTAATGGTGGCATTAAAAGAGAAATAAAAGTTCACCAAACTGAGAGGGAGTAGTGGCCCATAGACTTAATCTTAGTACTAGAAGGCTTAAGTTGAAAGACAGTAAGTTGGTCTTCAACTTGAGCTACATAGTAAGACCAGTTCTCAAACAAACCAAAATAAAAACAAAACAATCAACCAAATAAATGAAAAACTAAAATGAAACCAAAATGAACCACTTCTCAATAACATAAAATAAAAAAGACCATAAGAGAAGCAAATAATCACCAAATTAATCTCACCTGTGGTTTTCATTTTTAAATAAATTTTTATTTAAATTAAAGACAATCTTATTTTACTTATCAATCCCAGTTCCCTCTTCCTCCCATCCTCCCATGCCTCCCTCAATTCCACTCCCTATCCACTCCCCAGGGAGGGTGAGTCCTCCCATGGGGGAATCATCAAATTCTATCACATCATTTGGGGCAGGACCTAGTTCCTTCCCTGAGTATCTAGGCTGAGAGACTATCCCTTCTTAGGGAATGGGCTCCCAAAGCCTATTCATGCATTAGGGATAAATACTGGTTCCACTTGCCAGAGGCTTCATAGACTTCCCAGGCCTCCCAACTGACACCCACATTCAGGGACCTGGTTCGATCTTATGTTGGTTCCTCAGCTGTCAGCCTGAAGTCCCTGAGCTCCCATTTGCTCAGATCAGTTGTTTCTGTGGTTTCCCCACCATGGTCTTGACCCCTTTGCTCATCACTCCTCCCTCTCTACAACTGGATTCCAGGAGTTTATCTCAGTGCTTGGCTGTGAATCTCTGCTTCTGCTTCCATCAGTTACTGGGTGAAGGCTTTATGATGGCATTTAAGGTGGTCATCAATCTCATTATAGAGGAAGGGCATTTAAGGTAGCCTCTCCAGTATTGTTTAGATTCTTAGTTGGTGTCATCCTTGTGGATCCCTGGACATTTCCCTAGTGTCAGGTTTCTCTTTAAACCTATAATGGCTCCTTCTATTAAGGTATCTCATTTCTTGCTTTCCTTCTCTATTCTTCCCCCAACTCAATCCCCCTGAACCCTCATGTTCTCCTCCCTCCTCCTCTCTCCCCTCCTCTTTTTCCTACCTCCATCCCCCCTCCCCTTGTGCTCCCAATTTGCTCTGGAGATCTTGTCCCTCCTCCTTCTCCAGGTGACCATGTATGACTCTCTTAGGGTCCTCCTTGTCTCTTAACTTTTGTGGGGTTGTGGATAGTAGACTGCTAATCCTTTGCTCTATGTCTAATATCAACTTATGAGTAAGTACATACCATGTTTGTCTTTGTGTGTCTGGGTTACATCACTCAGGATGGTTTCTTCCAGTTCCATTCATTTGCCTGAGTATTTCAAGATTTCATTGCTTTTTTTCCCACTGAATAGTACTGCATTGTGTGAATGTCCACATTTTCTTTATCCATTTTTCTCTTGTGGGGCATCTAGGTTGCTTCCAGGTTATGGCAATTGCAAATAATGCTGTTACGAACATAGTTGAACAGATGTTCTTGTTGTATGAATATGCATCCTTTGGGTATATGCCTAAGAGTGAAATTGCTGGATATTGAGGTAGACTGATTCCCATTTTCCTGAGAAACTGCCATACTGACTTCCAAAGTGGCCACACAAGCTTGCACTCCCACCAGTAATGGAGGAGTGTTTCCATTTCTCCACATCTTCTCCAGTATAAACTGTCATTGGTGTTTTTGATTTTAGACATTCTGACAAGTGTAATATGGTATCTCAGAGTTGTTTTGATTTGCATTTCCCTGATGGCTAATGATGTTGACCAGTTTCTTAAGTGCCTTTCAGCCATTTTAGATTCCTCTATTGAGGATTCTCTAGTTCTGTACCCCACTTTTTAATTGGATGTTTTGGTGTTTTGGAGACTAGCTTCTTGAGTTCTTTTTATATTTTGGATATCAACCCTCTGCCAGATGTGAGCTTGGTGAAGATCTTTTACCATTCTCTGGTATGCCGTTCCATCTTGTTGACTATGTCCTTTACCTTAAAGAAGCTTCTCAGTTTCAGGAGGTCCCATTTGTACAGGGACCTAATATAACACTTTTTTTTTCTTTAACCAGAACCATTGAGGTATACATCTGCTGATCATTTTCCTCAGGCACTTATAGCATTATCAAGGCATATTCTTAGAAATCTATTAGCTGTTAGTCTTACCCATCTTATTAGTGGCAAACCAGAAGCCCAACTGAATAATATTATTTAGGAAACCATCACAAGGGGACATCTACGTGGGAAGCTCGTGCCAAACTGTGAAGAATTATCTCTTATACATAATGCAGGTAGATATAAAATATAGTATTCAATTTTATGGCAAGTCAGTATGGCTTTTTCCATGTCTTTACCTAGTAAAGATAACAATATTCATGGACAAGTATCTACATGGAGAAGTAAGAAGAAACAGAACCCAAGAGCTTTTCTGTACAAAGAGAACATCAAATTAATCATAGGCTGAGCATCAGAACTGTCTAATTTCTCTTTTGCTGTGTTAAAATACCCCAATAAAAGCAGCTTTGGGGACACAGGGCTTTCCTAGTTCATAGTTTGAAGTACAGTATTTCATGACCAGAAAGTCAAGGCAGCATAAGTTTAAAGTCACATTATACCCTTAGTCAGGCAGCAGGAAGAGAAAGGGAAATGCTGTGCTTAGCCCACTTCATTTTAATGCAGTTCAGGATCCTAGCCTAGAGAGTGGTGCCACTAATAGTGTATCAATCTCCCCACCTCAATCATTCCAATCAAGAGAATTCCCTACAAGAATTGAGAAATGCTCAAAAGCCCATATTCCAGCTAATCTTGTATGTCATCAGGTTGACAAATGAGAGTAAACATCTGGTTGACCAATTACAGGGTGGGTTCTTATCATCTTTACTTGAGTTTCAATGAATGAGTAAGTTATTTATGTTATGTTATATTATTTAATTAGTGCAACAAATAATTTGAGTTCAGTTCTGTGTCAAGTAAAACAAAAGGCTTGATTAGGGAGATGATCAGGTGAACCACCATTTCTGCCTCTGAGAGCATGTGTTTGCTGACAATGTTACTAAAATATTTGTCCTTCTGTGCACTGATAGTCATCTCTGGGAGTCATTACTTTAGGCTGGTCAGTTGCCCAGATATCAGATTTTTTTTCCCCCTTGTAAAATGATAAAGCCAGTTTATAAGAAATTTTTAAAACTGATTTTGTTGGTACTCCAATTCTTCAATGTTCATTCATTGTCTGTTAAGCAATGTATGCAAGGGGAAAGGTGTGTAATGTTTGGCTTCTTCCATCCTTTTTTTTCCCTCTTAACAGCCTTGCTTTGCAGTTCCTGCTTAATATGTATCTCCTTCCACCACTGCTATTTTAAATCTAAGGCACAGTAATCTATAAATAATGAATTTGATTTTGTTGCTTATCCTAAAATGTTTTGTAGGTGTGCAAATGGATCTTTTCATATTTGAGAGGGCTGATTCACTTTGTCATGAGAAGATGGAGACCTTGGAAAGACATTCTATGCAAGACACATGTTTATAGTCTTCTCATTTGGCAGGAGTCACAGCCTGAGAGTGTATTTACATATCAAATAGAGCAACTCAATCACTGGAATTTTGTCCTTTAATATCAGTGTCAAAATGGCAAACACATTTCATGCTCACTCAAAATTCAACTTATTAATCAACTATATCTGGACTTCTAGTTGTATTACTAAAAACAGGTCAGTGAATACATTCTGCAAAACACAATTATGAAAAAGAATAAACTTAACAAAAGTTGTAATTTTAAACCTCTGGTACCTGTTTAAATACAGATGGAGAAATTTCAGTCATGAAAACTGCTAGAAACACCCCAAATCTGACTTACTTAATATTTTTTTTAACCATTTTTAAATCTATATATCAACATATCTATAAAACCCAGAGCTAAGCATGGTAGCAAACATGTATAGTCTTGGTACAGCTGGGTCAGGGGTATAGAAAGCTTATGACTACATGAGCTAAATAGTAAGGCCCCATGTCAAAGCAAAGCAGAACAAAATGAAACAAAAGAACAGCTTAAAAAATGTCAGCAAGTAGCAAAAAAGAAAATGTCCCAACTAGACATCTCTTGCCTCCAAATGAAACCACCAGTTCTGGAAATGGGTTGCATCTAATTGAGTTTTTGGACAAAGTGTTTCCATGGAAACCCCAAAACAAAGCTATTGTTTGCTCTCCATGAATGCCTAATTGCATTGAACATGGAGAAGTCAACCTGATGCCTAACTAAGCTTTCACCCCTACAGACTAGTAGTGTTCATGGTACTTGAAGGGACCCTTCACTCTACCAAAAAACACCAACCTCACTAAAAATCTCTCAATTTGACAATGATAACCTGCCTGCAAGTTATGTGGGTGCAACAGTGGCACAAAAGTTGTGAGAGTAACCATCCACTATCTGATTGGGATTAAGGACACTCCATGAGATGGAACCCATGGCTGACACTGCTTGGGTGACCAAGAACCTGGGATGAGTTGTACTATTTGGGAAAACAAAATATTGTTCTGCTGCAGGAATATAGCAAAAAATGACTCTTAATGACATTCTACTAAATACATAGATCAGTGTTGTGCTCAATACATAGATCAATGTTGTGCTCAGCTCAGAGGAGTTTCCTCCTACAGTATATGGGAACAAATACAGAGACTCACAATTGGACAATGTGCAGACAGTTAGAGACCTTGAAGCACTTACTCCTAAAAGACATATTTCCATCAAATTTTCCCTTCTGTGCTCAGGGATTCTGTGGAAGAAGAGACAGAGCAATTGTAAGAGACAGTGGCAGGTAGAGGATACCAAGGAAACAAGGGCTTCTGTGCAAAACAGGACTGATGCACATATTAATTTTGGAGACTGTGGCAGCACAGAAATAAGCCTAACTGGGGTGCCATTACCGAGAAGGGAAGTGGATACAAGCACCCACTCCAAACCCCAAAACTATCTCCAATTGATAATTACTCACAACAGAGAAATTACTTTACCCCAATGCCGTCTCACTGGGCATACAAACCACAATTAAGGACAGGACATCTACTCCATGCCAAGCAGTAGATGCCCAACATAGAATGAACTCAGTATTTTGGAGGAGTGTTGTTTCACATTGCTTTGCAAGTTTGTTTGTTTGTTTTTAACCTTACCGGTCTTTTGCTTATATAGTATGATTTCCAATTTTGTTTTTATGAGTTTTCTAGGTGTGCAAATGTTTATGTCTCTGTGTCTGTGTTTCTTGTCCTTTTTCTTTGGCTATTTTGTTGTTTGCTCTGTCTGTTTCTGGTTTGTTTGTTTTTAATGTTATTGTTTAATTTTAATGCCTGTTTGTTTCCTAATAAGAGTAAGAAAGGGTGTGGGTTTGGTTGGGTGGGGAGCTAGGAAAGGATGTGTGGAAGAGGTTGGGTCACAAATAATCTCTTTTACACATAATGCACATATTGAGAGATAGAGATAGAGAGACAGGGAGATAGGATAGGCAAAAATATGCCTCAAGATCCAGATGTGAGAACAATAAAAAGACCAATATATTGCCTTTATATAATCAGGGTTATGGGAAAATATGTGTATGTGGAGAGGAAACTTCAGAGAGCCCAGTGAATAGAAAAATCCCCAAATATTTGAAAACTAACCACAGATTTGTCCTCCAAAGACACATATAAACCAATCGCAAAAAAGGGGAAGCTGCACGGGTTTAAAATGTTGGAGGGGCAACTTTGGTCCACATTGTTAGCTAGTCACCATGTTGAGCAGATACAGACAAAGTAACAAGTTTAAATATACATCTTAAAAATTCATCCACACTGTGGCACATATTGTAATAAAAATGAGATTCTTCAGATTAGTCTAGAGAAGTAGTAAAATTCTAAAAAGATATATATAGAAAAAGAAAATAGGATCTAGTTAAGTTTTAGACAAAGGAAAATACATGATACTCATTTTTCCACTAAAAGCTATAAAGTTTATGAAGAATGTGAGCTTTAGTCATGTGAGCCTTATTCAGGAGACATTGCAGCCAATAGAAATTGACTCTGACAACCCAACAGTTAAAGCTACATTCAAACAATTAAAGAGAGCTGTGTTCAAAAGTAATGTTAAAAGTAGTAGCAATGACTTTATATATAGGCAATTTGGTAGAGAATTGACAACAGAAAGAAAATGAGAAAAGGAAAGGGTGTAATTCTAGGGTTGAAAAGTAATATAACCAAAACAAAGAATTAAGTTGATAGAATTATCGTCAGATGTGAGGTTCTAAGAGAATGAATCAATAAACTTGACATATTTAAAATTATTCAGTTCAAAGAATGGAGAATAACGATTTAAAAAGCAAGCAAAGGGTTGGAAAGATGGCTCAGTGGTTAAGAGCATTGATTGCTCTTCCAGAGGTCCTGGGTTCAATTCCCAGCACTCATATAGCAGCTCACAACTATCTATATATCCAGTTCCAGGAGATCTGAAACCATCACATCAATGTATATAAATTAAAAATTAAAATAAACTGTAAAAGAATATTGTGTTAAAAAAGAAAAAAGTAAGCAAACTTTGAGATGTGGAGAATAACATCAAACTTAGCAATGTAAATGCAAGGAAGACCTACAAGAAAATAATTATCATGATAAATATGTAGAGAATAAAGGTAAATGATAAAGGAAATACTTTTAAAGGAACATAAATAAGTTAAAACATAATAACAAAAACAAAATAGCAGAAGAACAGGTAAAATCTGAAAATAAGTGATGACAGCATACATGACTGGACAAAACATTTCATTTAAAAATCCTCAATTATATGCTGTTTGTGAGAGAGTAAATACTTCTGAAAGGATGAAAGTTAAAGTGGGGAAGAGATTTATTAGGCAAGAAATCCCTATACCAGGTACCAGTGACACTGAGATTAGAAAACATAGATTTTTTTTTTTCAGACAGGGTTTCTCTGTATTGCTTTGCAGGTTGTCCTGGAACTCACTCTGTAGACCAGGTTTGCCTCAAACTCAGAGAAATCCACTCACCTCTGCCTCCTGAGTGCTGAGATTAAAGACATGCACCACCAGTAGCTGGCAGAAAACAGATTTTATTGGCAGAGATAGTTTTCTGACAAGAAGGTAACTTGTTCTCAAAAGAAAAACAGGAGGACATGGTAATGATGCATCAACCCCAAACACACAGAGAAAAACTAAAATTAAGTGCTAAAGTTTAGATAGTTCCTTACTCTTCTCTTCGGGAATGATATATGGGCTAAACAGAAAGTCAGTATTTTAGAGTATGTGACTTGACCCCACATATATGATATCTGTCCATAAAGACTACATACACTTTCTGAATAAAAACCAAGATCTGCCCAGGCTAGTAACTTGGTGGCTAAGAAACTAATCTCAGGACATTATTAAAACAAAACAACCTGAAACCATAGAAAATTATCTACCTGCATCAGCAGAATTAATTACAAATCAAGTTTATAAGAGTTGGAAGTTGAACAACGTAAAAAATTAATTTGTAGCTAAAAGAAAAACTCTGAAGAGAAATTAGAAAATGTCTTGATCTCATAAACAATGGAAATATAATATATTAGAATTTCTGACATATAGCAAAGAGGGAGAAATATATAGCTTTAGATTCTTTGTTAGAAAGGAAGGTCTTAAAACAGTTATCTAAGCCTGAATATTTGGAATTAAATAGAAGAGAAAAAAAGCAGATATTGGGTTGGCAGAATAATGGATCAGTGGCACATACTACTACTTTAGAGGACCCAGTTCACTATTCAGGCCAGGCAGTTCACAGCTATTTGTAACTTAAACCATAGCTCCAGATGACCTTACACCTCTGGTGTCAGAGGTCAAGTACACTCGCATATACATACCCACACTGTTACACACAAGACACACACACACACACACACACACACACACACAGAGAGAGAGAGAGAGAGAGAGAGAGAGAGAGAGAGAGAGAGAGAGAGAGGAATGCACATGATTTTGAAAAAGCAATAAGCAAACACATATTTACTTAGGTAAAATGAGAAAAAGAGGGAGGAGGAGGAGGAGAGGAGAAGGGAAAAGAGGAAAAGGAGAAAGGAAGGAAAGACTTAGGGAAAGAAGAGAGAAAGGAAAAAGAAAGCCAAGAGAAATAAACAAAATAGCAATCAGATAAAGAATAGAAAAATGGGGACTATGGAGATGACTCCATAGGCAAAGTGGTTGCTAGTCAAGCATGAGAAACTTGGTTCAAGCTGCCCGGACCCAAGTAAAACCAGACATGGCAGTCTGCCTGTGTAATCCTCACATACCTAGAGGGAGATAGGAAGCAGAAACAGGAGAAGCCCCGGAAGATTGATAGGCAACACACCTGATTGATATACACAATGGCAAACAACAGAGAGACCTTGTCTCAGGCAATGTGGAAGACAAGGACTGATACTCGAGCTTGTCCTTTGATACCCATATGCACATACATACAATCCTACAAAAGTATGCAGACACAAAAGAGGGGAAAGGAAGGGAGGGAGGGAGGGAAGGAGGGAGGGAGGGAGGGAGGGAGGGAGGGAGGGAATTCTCTACAGAACCTAAAAATTGTAAGAGGTGTTTTGTTAATAACTACAAGTCAAATGCATAAATTGTAGGATATAAACTATGAGATTTGGGTTAAAGAGACAGAAAATCTAAGTATATTTTAAGGAAATAAATTGAATTAGAAATCATAAACATTCTACAAATCAAACCTAGACCTCAATAACTTTGTTGGTGAAATCTACAAGAGTAGGTAATATTCAGTGTAAAAAGGAAGCAATTTTTCATTGAGAAAATAGAGGAAGAATGCTTGCTAACATGTTATATAGCTTGAATTACCCTGATGCTAAAGCCATGAAAAAGATATTACAAGGAGAGATAGTGACAGCTCAATGATCCTCAGAAACACCTATGCAATACTGTTTTCCAAAGCATTAGCAAATCAATCCTGCAGCATGTAAAATATTCTTCACTGTGATAAAGAAGGGCTTTATCTCATGGAGGTAAAATTAATATTTAGAGGTAAAATACTATAATTTTTCAGACAAACCAAAACAAAGACTGCATCATCTCAAATATGCTGAAAAAGCACTTGACAAAATCACTCATTTAAAAAAAAAATCACACAACAATGGACAGAAGTTTATTCATAGCATACAGAAGGACATCCCTCATCACATAACTGATAATGAAAAGTAGAAGTTAAGAGCTGGGATCTACATGGTAGAAAGTACCAACTGTAGCAGGTTGTACTCTGACTTCCCTTGGCCTACATCACCCATTCTCTGCACAAAAATATAAAGGAAAATTTAAGTGTAACAAATAGTGTTATAATTAGTGGTAAAAACA
Organism: Cricetulus griseus; assembly: GCF_003668045.3. Classification (NCBI taxonomy): domain Eukaryota; kingdom Metazoa; phylum Chordata; class Mammalia; order Rodentia; family Cricetidae; genus Cricetulus; species Cricetulus griseus. The sequence goes on along the minus strand of NC_048596.1, from coordinate 120,738,013 downwards.
TGAATAGTTTACCCATAAAAGTAGGACCAAAGCAGGAATGTTTGCTCTTGCCAATTCTGTTCAAGACAATGATAGATATGCTACCAAGCACAACACAAGCAAAGTATTAAAGAGAATCATTTAGGAAAGAAGAGGAACTTTTATGAATTTATTATGTGATATTTTATGCATAAAATTCTAAGAAATCCTCAAACATAAACTATTGAAACCAGTATGCAAGTTAGCAACAAATCAAAATAATTAGTAGTAGGTTTCGTAGAGAAGAGTTAATATGTTAAAACTTCAGAAACAGTCATAAGAATTGAAGGAGGCCAAAATAAATGGGAGTTATGCTAAATTAATGTATTGAAAGATCCAATATTTTGGAGATGGAATTTTCTCTACATTTTCTATAGATTCAACACAATTTATATTGAAATCTCAGCAGGCTTTTGTATTGATATTGACAAGCCAATCTTAAACACAAGAGAGCTAGAATAGCTGAAGCAATTTTGAAAGAGAATAATCTAAGTGGATTATTTATATGATTTTAAAACTTAAGAGAAACCTGCAGAGTTCAAGAAAATGTCATCTTGACATGCTGATCAAAGCATCCCACTTATGACTGCATTTTGCCTGAGAAACTTTTATGTGACTTTAAGTATATTGGTATATAAAATTGGTATGCAAAGCAAACACTTACTGGAATTAATTTTCAAAGAAAATTTATTTTGAAATAGTTAATTGCTTTATACATAATTTTGGATTAATTGCATATGATTATAAAAATTCACACTAATGACATAGATGTGCTTGTATTATGATTATCATACTAGTAAATCATTTCCTCCTTTTTCTCCTTCCAAGCTCTCCCATATACCTCTCCTTGCCACCTTTGAAATTAATGACCTCTTTTTTCATTACTGTTGTTATATGCACATATGTATGTGCACATGTATTTCTAAATATAACCTGTTCAATTTGCATGTTTTCAGGGCAGGGCATTTTTTAGTAGATAACCAATTGGTGTACTCTTATCTAAATAAGATTATTAGTCTCATTCATAGAATTCCTTATTTTTCTGTGTTTTTTTTTTGTGTAGGATTGAGGCCTTGTGGTCCCCTTGCCCCCATCCCCTTTGGCATTATTTTGATGTCATCCTTGTTCATTTCATATACAGGCAATCATATTGATGAATCTTTTGGGGTGCAGCTTCTGAAATCACTAGGAGACATATGCTCACAACTAACTCACTGATCTCTGTCTCTTGTGATATTTCCACCCTATTTCCTGCAATATTTCCTGAGATTAGGTGCATGAATTGTTTTGTAGATGTATGCACTGGGACAAGGTTCTGCATTTTGATTGGCTAGTTTTCTGTATGTAACAATTTTCTGTTTTAAAGAGAAGGTTCATTGGTGAAGATATGGACTATACTTATGTGTGGGTATAAGAAAAATATTTATTTTCCATATAAAGGTGAGTATTGTTCTTTCAAGGTCTGTGAAGAATTGTGCTGGTATTTTGATGGGGATTGCATTGAATCTGTAGATTGCTTTTGGCAAGGTTGCCATTTTTACTATGTTGACCCTACCTATCCAAGAGCAATGGAGATCTTTCCAATTTCTGAGATTTCTTTCTTTAAAGACTCAATGTTATTATCATACAGGTCTTTCACATGTTTGGGTAGTGTTACACGAAGATATTTTATGTTGTTTATGGCTATTGTAAGGGTGATGTTTCTCTGATTTCTTTCACAGCCCATTTATCATCTATGTATAGTAGGGCTACTGATTTTTTTTTTTTAGTTAGTCTTGTATCCTGCCACTTTGCTGAAGGTATTTATCAGCTGTAGGAGTTCCCTGGTAGAAATTTTTGGGTCATTTAGGTAGTCTATCTTATCATATGCAAATAGTGAAATATGACTTCTTACTTGCCAATTTGTATCCCAATGATCTCCTTTGTTTTAATCTTATTGCTCTAGTTAGAACTTCAAGTACAATATTGAAGAGATACGGAAAGAGTGGAGAACCTTGACTTCTTCCTGATTTTAGAGGAATTGCATTTAATTTGATGTTGGTTGTTGGATTACTGTATATTGCCTTTATCATGTTTAGGTATGTTCCTGTTATCCCTAATCTCTCCAAGACCTTTATCATGAAGGGGTGTTGGATTTTGTCGAAGGCTTTTTCAGCATCTAGTGAGACGATAATGTTTTTTTTTTTCTAGATTGTTGTTGAACTATGCTTGTTTACTAAAGAGGTGGTTATAAGTTTCTCAATCCAGATCTATTATTTTGCTAGCTTTGGGTAGTTGTATATGTTTCAGGCATCATTTCCATTTTATTGAGGAGGCCTTAAGTCCAATTAGGAAGCTGTTAATTATTGCCAAGGTATATGTGCCACTTTTGCACACTTAGGGCAATCATGCCTTTAGAGTAGTCATATTTATGGTTCATAGGCACAATGCTTAGGTAGGATTATATTTTGCTTCCTACCTTTGGAAGCCTGCATAGCTCCTTCTGGTTCCATGAAAGTTAGTCCACAGGGAGAGGCATTCAGGTCAGTTCTAGTTCAGGGGTCTCTGAACCCTGAATCTGAAGTATATGTTATTTTCCACATAAAGGACTTACCTTCCACCTCGGGGCACAACAAAGGACAAGAGTATGAGCTTATAAGTTTTAGGAGTCTCTTGGCAACACTGACCAACAACTCAAAAAGAGGGCTTCTCATGCCTGGGTTTTTGTTAGATGGTGTTTGTGGATTAGGGAGAGTGGAGTATTGTTAACCCAAATGAGAAAAATTCATTTAAACTGTACATATACACATTCATGTGTATTCATATTACATATTTTGTTGTTTTTAGGTAGATAGTTAATAGTATGACATCTTAAGACGTTTTCAGACATCTTTATGTTCTTTTTCACCCTCTTATCTCCTTGTTCTGTATTGTTTCCCCACTTCTTCCTAAGGAAAGACCCCCTTTACCATTTTCATGATGACTTTACTTTCACCCTACTATTTTCACCTAGCTTGTACTCTGCTCTCTCACTCTTAGTACCCTGGCAGTAGTCCCTTTTTTAGTTTTCTGGCTTCTCAGTTACTCTAGAATGTATACTCACATATGAAGATTGGAGCTAGGAGGCTCTGATGAGAGACAATATATGACATTTGTCTTTTAGGGTCTGGGTTACCTCATTTAATATGATCTTTTTTGTCCAATCCTTTAGCCTTCAAATTTCATGATTTCATTTTTCTTTATACCTGAGTAGTATTCCATAGTTTATGTGTACCTCATTGTCATTTTTCATTCATCAGTTGTAGGATATTTAGATTGTTTCCATTCCCTAGCTATTCTGAGTAGAAAGCAATGGACATGGCTAATCAAGGAAAGTTTAGTCATTTGGGCAGTTATATACTAAGAAGTGGCATAGCTGGGACATATGGTAGATTTATTTTAGCACTTTGAGAATTCTTCATACTGATTTCCATAGTGGTTACACCTGTTCACAATCCCACCAACAGTGAACAAGTGTGTCTTTCTCCCAACAATCCTTTCAGTATTTGTTGTAGATTGTTTTTCTGAATTTTGCCATTCTGGCTTGGGTAAAATGAAATCTCAAAGTTGTCTTGATTGAATTTTCCTAACTGCTATGAATGTGAAAATTTTTTTGAAATATTTCTTAGCATATATATATATATATATATATATATATATATTCAGATCACAGATCCATGTTTTTCAATTAGTAGTTTTTTTGTGCTTTGAGTTATTTATGTATTCTGGGTATTATCCTCTATCAGATGAATATCTGGCAAACTTTATTTCCTATTATGTGGACTTCCTCTTCACACATTTGATTGTTTCTCTAGCTGTGTGGGAACTTTTATAGTTTTTATGAAATCTCACTTCTCAATGGTTGGTCTCACTTTTGGGGTAAAAGAGGTCTTGCTCAGGAAGTGCTTTACCTATATCACATAGAGTACTGCCTATTATTTCGACTAGATTGTTAGTGTTTCAAGCTTCAGGTTTATGTCTTTGATCCACGTGGAGTTAATTTTTGTATATAGTGATAGGTGTGGGTCTCTCTCTAGTCCTCTGCATGTAGATATGCAGATTTCCCGGAACCATTTGTTGAAGATGTTTTATTTGTCCTAGCTTATGGTTTTGAATTCTTTGTCAAATATTAGGTGGCTGAAGTTATGTGTATTCATATTTGGGTCATTGGTTTTCTTCCATTTGTCTGCATGTCTGTTTTTGTGCCACTACCATATTATTTTTTATTATTATGCCCCTGTCATATATCTTAAGATCTGGAATGAAAATTTTTCCAGCATTGTTCTTTTCAGAATTGTTTTGGCTAACCTGGGTCTTTTGTGGTTATCTATGAATTTTAGGACTGTATTTTATATCTTTGAAGAATGATGAAAATTTTGATTGGAATTACATTGGATCTTTAAATAGATTTTTGTAAAATGATCATTTTCACAATATTCTACCAATCCATAGCATGGAATGTCTTTCCATTTTCTAGTTCCCTTCTCTCTCTCTCTCTCTCTCTCTCTCTCTCTCTCTCTCTCTCTCTCTCTCTGTGTGTGTGTGTGTGTGTGTGTGTGTGTGTGTTTCCCTCTCTTTCTCTCTTACAGATTTGATGTTTTCACTGAAGAGGTTTTTTCACTTGTTTAAGATTATTATTATTATTATTATTATTATTATTATTATTATTATTATTTGAGGCTGTTGTGAATGGCAGTGTTTTCCTGTGATCACTTGCTTTGTATGTTTGTTGGTACATAGAAAAGCTATTGATCTGTGCATGTTGATTCTATACACTGGCACATGGCTAAATTAGTTATTTCTAGAACCCTTCTTGTAGAATTTGAGGGGTCTCTAACATATAGCATCATGCCAACTGCAAATAGGAATAGTTTCTTTCTTTACATATTTGTACCTAGTTAATTTCATTCTCTTGTCTTATTGGTCCAGCTAGTACCTTGAGCAAACTATTGAAAAGGAATGGGATAATGCTCATTGATGTCTTATTCTTGACTTCAGTGGGATTGCTTCAAGCTTTTTTTTTTCATTTAGGATAATGTTCCCTTTAAGTTTCTCATATGCACATATACATAGCTTTTATTATGTTGAGATATTGTTTCTTTAGGACTTTCATCATGAATGCATATTGGAATTTGTCAAAGGCTTTTTCTGTGTCTGTTGTGGTGATTATGTGATTTTTTTCTTTCTGTCAATTTTTATGTGATTTATTACATTTATTGACCTGCATTTCAAGGATAACACCAATTTGGTCACGCTGTATAATCTTTTTCGATGTTTTTGTATAATATTTGCAAGTTATTTGATTAAGCATTTCTAGGTTTATTTTTGTCAGGTAATTGGCCTGTAGTTTTCTTTTCTTTTGTTTTTTCATTCTTTTTTCTTTCTTTCTTTCTTTCTCCTCTCTCTCTTTTGCTGTGTCTTTACATTCTTTTGGTATTAGAAGGGTTTAGGAATGATCCTTCTTTCTCTCTTTTTTAATGTTTAAGGACTGACTATAAATATTCTTCAAAGTCTGGTAGAATTCTGCTGTGAATCCATGTGGTACTGGATTTTTTTAAGGTGGAAGGATTTTTATTACCATTTGAATCCCTTCATTTTTTTATGGGTTTAGGTTGTTGACATTTTGAATTACATTTTTATGACTCCGCTGTATTTAGAAATTCATTCATTTCTTTTGTGTTCTTAAAACAATCTTATTTTACATACCAATCCCAGCTCCCTCTACCTCCAGTCCTCCCATTCTACTCACCCCAACTTTTTCCCACCCCACCCCCCATTCACTCCTCAGAGAGGGTGAGACCTCCCATAGCGAATCATCAAAATTTGTCATATCACTGAGGCAGGACTGAGGCCCTATCCTTGTATCTAGGCTGAGCAAGGTATTCCTTCATAAGGAATGGGCTCCAAAAAGCCAGTTCATGCACTAGGGATAAATACTGGTTCCACTGCTAGTGCCCCCACAAACTGCCAAGACACCCAACTGCCATCCACATTTAGAGAGACTAGCTTGGTCCCATGCAGGTTCCCCAGGTGTCAGTCAGGAGTCAGTGAACTCCCACTTTCTTGGGTCAGCTGTTTCTGTAAATTTCCCCAACATGATCTTGACACCTTTGCTCTTATTATTGCTCCTCCCTCTCTAAGACTGGACTCCAGTCCAGAGCTTAGCTGTGGATTTCTTCATCTGCTTCCATCAGTTACTGGATGGAGGTTCTATGATGACAATTAAGCTAATCATCAATCTGATTATAGGGGAAGGGCAGTTAAGGTACCCTCTCCACTATTGCTTAGATTCTTAACTGGAGTCATCCTTGTGAATTCCTATGAATTCCCCTAGTGCCAGGTTTCTCATTAACCCCATAATGGTTCCCTCTGTTAAGGTATCTCTTTCCTTGCATTCCCTCTCTAACGTCCCCATCCATTTCTTTTTGGTTCCCTAGCTTAACTGGTATTTTAAATAATTCCCATATAATATTCTGAATTATTTTGTTCTTTGTTGTTATGTTTATCTTTTAATTTATGACTCTGCTCATTTGTGTCCTCTCTTTATTTTGGTTAGTTTGAGCAAGGGTCTGTCAATCTTGTTTATCTTCTCAAAGAAGCAGCTCTTAGGTTTGATTGTTTCATTTTCTTTGCTTCTATTTTGTTGATTTCTGCTCTAAGGTTTATTATTTCTTGCTTCTAAATGATTTGGATTTGGTTTGTTCTAGAGTTGTGTCATTAAGTCATTTATTTGTGCTCCTTATGATTTTTTGAATGTAGGCAATTAGAATTATAAATCTCCCTCATAGAACTGCTTACAATATGTTCTGGAGATATTGTTGTATTGTGTGTACTTTTTCATTTATCTGAATGGATAAGACATGGTATATTTCTACAAAGAAATATAATACAGCATTGAAAATGTCCAACTATGAACATAAACAACAGAAGTAAACTTTGAATATATCCAACTAAATAAAAGTCAGAAAGAAAAATCTATGATTAATTTCTGAAAGAAATAAAACTGTGTTGAAAGGTGTCTGAGAAATTGTGGAAGACAGTGCTTGGACACAAATGAGAAGGAAGAAAATTGTTGAAGCTATGATTTCTAAAACTGAATTATGACATTTTTTAAAAAAACTATGTGCATTTTAAAAAGTGTGTCAGGCTATTATACATGTCTTCATGAAACTGACATGTATTTTCAAAACCAAATATTTATTTATTATGTACCAGCTGCTAAGAAGGATGTAGATATTTGTGTAACACATATGTGTAAGGCATGGCTTTCTTCTTTTAACAAATTATAGACAGTCAGATGATCAAAAATTTAAAACAAAGAGTAAGTATAAGACTGGAAACATTAGTTATGAGTCAACACTGAAAGAAAGAGCTGACTGGTTCTCCTTGTGTTTAGGATTTATTAGATTAGCCTAGCTGACTTCTGTAGACACATTTGTTTTGAGTTATAAATCTGAAGACCAGTGTCAGGAAATTACATGAAGGAAAACATCTCATGAGAAAACTTTTAGTTCAAATGTGACTTCAAGAAAACTTGGAAGAAGCAGAAGCCACAAATTCTGCAATAATTGAAAGTTAAATCTCAAAGAACCTGCATTTCCAGGTGTGACTGATATTGCCCCATGTTGAGATGAACTGAAATCAGGTCTTGCGCACCATTGCTAAGCAAGCATTCTTTTTAGTGACATTTTCAGTCATTAATCCTCTTCATAGATTTCCAATTCTGAAGTGTAATAGAGATAAGATTGTTCCATACTCTTCCCACTGTGCAAAGTCTGTACCAGGCACCAGTGTAATACTCTCTGTATATTAACATATGAATACACTTAATATTTCCAGCTCTACTTTATGCTACACTAGTGTGTATCATTAGATGATGCTTTAAAAGTATTTATTGAGTTAATATATATTTATACTAACATTCAGCTTCACATACAAAGGAAAAGAAATACAGAAATAAATTGCATTGTCACAGGTTATTAACTACACAACTTGTGTAGTTAATAAGATCTAAGATTTGGAATGCACAGTTTAAATCTCTGACCTCAGAGATCCTGTATTTAAAGGGTATGCTGTGCTGTAGAGAAAGAGAACAATGAGTCAAATGACTCTGCAGCTTAGAATCCAAGAGATGTTTAAAACAAGAATAAATTCTTATTTGGAACATGAAAAGCAATGGATTGCCTTAGTTAAAGAAGAGACATATATCATGTAAAGAGAGGCTTTAAATATTTATTAATCTTGGAAGGCTGGAGTTGGGCAATGTTATTTCCCTCTTTCAAATTTCACTAGCAGCAAACTATTTTCTGAGCAGGACAATGTTAAACATAAATACATATGCTTCTAAGTGTCCTACTACTACTTTCTTGCCACATTATTAACCCAAAGCTAAGAATACATTTGGATTTTGCAAAGTTGCTCAAAGAGTTTCTCCCTAGAAATGAGCTCTGACACACCTCCTATCTGTAGAAGTCTGAACACACCTTGGAGGGTTCCTATCTTTGAAAATGAAACGAGGTTTGTTTGGAAAGAGTAATTAGAAATCAAATGAAGTAAATTATAGCTTTAATTTCTGAAGTGTTCCTTGAAACAAAAATGACTGAGTCCAAATCAACCTGTCTCCCTTAGCTAAGGTTGCACCAGACTCTACTCTTTCAGGCTAGGTAGAATTTCATGTCTCAGAAAGGATTCTGGGTTAGTATCTATAATGCTCTCAGACCTGGGTTGATCTAATAAGGGGCTAATAACTGTCTCACTTAGTAGAGGATGAACCCAAGACTCAGGAAGGTAGAGAAGCTCATGTAAATCACAAATCTACTACTTACCCAAACTGGACTTTTCTTTGCACTTCTCTGCTTGGCTCTAACTCTACTCTGCCTGATTTTCAATCCTGGCTACGATGCCTCTTATTTCATCTTCAAGCAGGCTCTGAGGTTAGACTCCTCAGTCTATGTTCTTAGACCTACCATCAGAAAATAAGAAGAGCTAGAGAAGGAAGTTTTTCATAAAGTAGGTTTCTAATGCTAAAACATAACATTTCAATATGTGGGTTGCCTATATACATGGGACATATTACATCTTTTTCAAGTCTCTTTATACCTCTGTGGGATAGTAATGCTCCACTTGAGATTTTGAGCTCATCTGTTTCTTGTCCCTGTTAGCAATACAAATAACTTTCAGTTTAGAATAGCCATTTATCCCAGACACAGATGTATTTATGCAAGATAAAAGGAAAAATGAAGAGATTGAAGGAAAATTTTCTATAAATGTCACAGTTTTGAGTCAATATTTTTTAATGAATGGATAAGCTACAGCTGTGGAAATGTGAGATGATTCCCCATTTCACCTTATAAATCCTCTCTCCAGGATTCAGTGGAGGGATCACAGCTCATTAAGGTCCCCAAGAAACATGAAGTTAATTTGAATGGTTGGTCATCCTTACAGATGTATATAGGCTAACAAAACTGGCTTCACATAGTCAGATCCTGGAACCAAAGATCCAGGAAACATAGAGAATGTTACACAGAAAGAATACAAAAATTCTGTGGCTAGAAATACCATTTCAAACTAGTGAAAATAAAAAATAAAAATCAAGTTATCAAAAGGAACCAGAAGAGAGGACTCTACCTTACATTTGTAAACACACACACACACATACACACACACACACACACACACACACACACACACACACACGACCTCTTCAGAAATCTTTCAAACAAAAAAATAGAGGAATAAGATGTTTAACATGTTCATTCCCAAGCCCAATACACTAGAATTCATGGCCTCATTAAATTATGCTTTAAAAGCTAAGGCAAAATATAGGCATTTCCATAAACAGACACTGAAGAAATTTGACCTTTTTCAAAGTGTGTCACTAAGAATTTGGAAAGAGAGAAAAGAATATGGGTTGTAAACTGAGTCTATATAAAGGCAGAAAGAACACTGAAGAGATAAGTGGTGATAGCAAAATTAAATATTTTTTAATTTTTTATTAATTTAACAGAAGGCAATTATTAAAAATGATAATAACAACAATGTATTTGATAATCTGGGCAAACACACACACACACACACACACACACACACACACACACACACAATTACAGATAAGTCCAAAGAATGACAGGGATGAGATAAGAGAAAGGAGGAGTAACTAAATATACTGCAACTATTTTTGAAATGTGAGTCTACTATTTGCTACTTTGTTTAATCAGTCATAAGTGGATACTGTACCCTCAAAGACAGTCACAAATCCAAGTGAAAAAGACCTGTTATACTAAGAAAGGGGAAGAAATGAATGATAAAAATATTTGCTTAAATTTGCTGACAGTAATCAAAATAAATCAGTAGTTAATATTAATCTCAGAGAAAGGAAACTTCAAAAGAAGGAAAATGATCATGGATAAGGAATGGCAATGCATTAATTTTAAATGAATACATTTTCTAAAACAGGTATCAGTTAATAGTATATATATGCTTAATCACGTAAGACACAAGAGAGGACTGAAGCAAAGTGCAGGAGATTTGCAAAGAGAAGATGCATTTGCTGATATAGTTGCAGGCTTCACAACTTCTCTATCAGTAGACAGATGTAGGAAAAAATAAGTACTATCAATCAACATATATAATTGATTTTTAAAGGAATTATCCAAAACTACAAAATAGATTTTATAAAGAGATTATCCAAAACCACACAATATTTTTAAGCCCACATGAAACACACACCAACACAGACCACTTTGCATGCTATAAAACACATTTTAGTCCATTCAATAGGAGGAAATGGGTATCAGGCACTGTAAACTTAGCCAACTACCCATTTCTGGGGAGGCCATGGAACCCAGAGCTGTGCCTACTACTGCCACTTTCCTAAACTAGTATAAATCTCTAAGTGTTCTCTAACTACTTCCCTTTATACACACAGATGAATGTACCTCTCATCTCTCATCAAAGAAGCTTCTTTTTGCAACAGAGTTTATTATACAAAACAACAGCTGTTCAAAATGCAGAAACAAACTGACTGTTGGCTGCCACTTAATGCATTTACAACACAACCACCACACTGAAGCTCATGGAACATCAGGGAAGAGGAGATGGAAAGATTGTAAGAGTCAGGGCACCAGGGCATCAGCTCTGAGATAATATCTTTAAAAACAAAAAGAAAGAAAGAAAAGAAAAAAGAAAACACAACATGGAGTGGGCTGGTAGGGAGGAGGAGGGTGATCTGAGAGAAGTTGGGGGTAGAGGGTGAATGTGACAAAGATACATTGATTGTATGAGGGGTTCTGATGGTGACCCGGTGATTAAGAACACTGGCTGCTCTTGTAGAGGATGTGAATTGGGTCCTTAGCACCTGCACTGTGGTTTACAACTCTCTGTAATTCAGGTCATGAGGGACCCTCCTTTCTGGTCACAAGGGCACTGCTTATATGTGGTACACAGAAATACATGTAACAAAATGCCCATACTCACAAAGTTTAAATAAGTTTTTGAAAACATACATTATATGACTCAACAAATTAATACAAATATTATTTGGAAAGAGGATACAAGTCACAGTATGTTCTCCTAAACACAATAAAATTAATCTATCCATTAATAGAAGGACAACGGTGAGATTCCAAACACCGAGGGAATAATAACAGACTTCAAAATAACGGATGAAGCAGAGGAGAAATTTTCAAAGATATTAGAAAATATATATACACATATAATGAAAAGAAGAAAGTCTTAAAAGCAACCATCTAACCATGCATCTTGGGAAATTAGTAAAAGAGCAAATTAAACACACAAAAAAAAACATAAAGTAGCTAACTTTTAAATTTGGGGAGATAAATCATATTGTAGGAAGCATGCTGGGCCCATAATAGATACTGTTTTAATTTGTATAAAATATTGGAATATAAATTAGAAAAACTGAGAGCAGGGAATCAAAAGATGAAGTCAATGAAACCAAGGGATCAATCTTGGAAAACTCAACAAAAGTGTTAAGTTTTCCAGGCTAAGTAGAAAGAAAACTAGATGATAATTCGCTGCTATCAGAAATGGAAGATGGCATGTAGTTAGAAGTACTGTGTACATTAAATGGAGAAGAATGGAAACCTGTGCAAGTTTTTTTATCCATAAATTTGATCATGAAGATGAAATGACCCAATTCCTTGAAAAACACAAACTATGGAAGTTCACAGAGTTGGAATAGATTATCTGAATAGGTCAACACATGAAAAATGTTGAAGTGATAATAAAAAATTCATAATTTACAACAAAGATCTGACCCAGATGAGTTCACTAGTGATTTTTTCAAAAACATTTCTATATGAAATTTTACCAGTTTCTATAATTACTTCCTGAAAATCAAAAGTGGGAGGATACTTCCCAATTAATTCTTTGAGGATGCATAAAGGTATAAGAAGAAAAGAAAAAATCGATCAATATCGTTCATAATGAAAAATTCCAAACTCTGGGAGAAATTTTTAGAAAATCAAATAGACCAGTATGTATAATTACACAGCATGACCAAGTAAGGTTTTTTTTATGTGCCCATAGATAGTTCATAATTAGAAATTTAATTTGTGTAAAACATTGTATCAAAAGACTAAGAAGGAAAATCACATGAACATGTAATGGATTCAGGTAAAACATTTGACAAAACCCAATATCCTTTTCTCCTTAGCAATCGAGTCCCTGTTCTCAACTTAACAAGGAATATTTTATAAATTCTGTACAGCTAACATGCATCTTTAATGTTTAGAAACAGAAAGTTTCCTCTCTATTCAAGAAAAAGAAGCCCAGAAAGAATGTTCCTTCTCACTGCTTCATTTCAGTATCATGTGAAAAATTTTAGCAATGCAACAAGACAAAGCATGCAAATAAAAGCATGCTCATTGAATAATTGTCAGTAGGAATATGGCAATGTAAAAGGGTGGTCTACAAAATGCTGTTGTTTTCCTGTAAGTTAGCATTCAGAAAATGGATTTGATATTTAGAAACCCAATGCTAAGCCAGTCAGCAGTGCTACACACCTTTAATTCCAGCACTCTGGAGGCAGAGTCATGTGGAGTTCTGAAGTTGAGGCCAGCCTGGTCTACTGAGTGAGTTCCAGGATAGCTACACAGAGAAACCCTGTCTTGAAATAGGAATAATAATAATAATAATAATAATAATAATAATAATAATAATAATAATATAATCTGATGCTAGATAGAGAAAGCAGGATTTGCCTGTAATGTCTACTCTCAGAGGACTGGTATAGGAGAAATGAGCTTGAGGCTAATGTGGTCTACATAGGGAGTTCTAGAACAGCCTGGTGTACAAAGTAAGATTCTACACACACACACACACACACACACACACACACACACACACACACTAGTACCACTTACATTATTACCTTATACAATATTTGATGAACAAAGTAAATGAAAACTTAGAGACTAAGGAATATTCACATTTGTGGATAGAAAACTCAATGTTGCCAAGATTTCAGATCTCCCTATCTTAAACTATATTATTTTCAATCACAATATCAGCAAATTATTTTGTAGACATCAAAAAGGAAAAACAGACAACCCAGAGCAGCTGAGAAAATACAAATGAGTAAGACACAGTTGGAGTTCTGGCACTGCCTCACTTTAAGGCTTACCACAAATTCATAGAATTCAAGACAGGGTGGTAGTGATGAATAACTAGATGGGTAGATCATAGGGGGAGTTTACAGCATCAAGAAATAGACCCACATAAATATAGTTACTTATCTTTGACAGAGGAGTAAGACAATATGGCAAGGATAGTATTTTCAATAAATGGGTCAAGAAAAAAAGTTTCAGACAATTAACCTATGACCATTATAGTAAGGAGTATAGTAGCGAGCTGACATGGAACTGAAGCAGTCGCTGAGAAGTTTAAATCCTGGTCCACAGTCAGGAGAGAGAGAGGGGGGCAGTTGAAACCTGATAGTCTACCCCCCAGTGAAACACATCCTCCAACAGGCAACACCTACTCCAAAAAGCCATATCTCCTAATCCTTCTAAGCCTTCTCCAACAGTTTCACTCCTTGGTGACTAAGCAAGCACATACATGAGCCTATGGGGCTGTTTTCATACTCATTACACTGGCCAAAGTATAAAATGAAAAGTATAACAATTTCTAGAAGATAACATCAGGGGAACATGTAGATGATGATGACCATGGACCTGGCAATCAAACTTGGGACTATGGCCCTCCTTGCCACCATTAATTTATATATATAACATCAGTGGCATGATCTTTAAGAGCAAGAATAAATAAGCTTGAATTCATAAAAAAGTTTATCTTTGGCTCTAAGAAAAAGTACTGTTAAGAGGATGAAAATGGAAGCAAGACAGCAGAGAAAACTATTGCAAAATACATATGGTAAAGCAATATTATGGACAGTCATCCAGAGCAGGGCTTATGTAAGGTCTCAGAAGTTATGTAAAAGAAAAACCCTTCTCATCTGAAAATTGAGAAAATAAAAGGTCCAGATTAAAACACAGAGAAATGAAGACACGGAAGATGATACACAGGTGACAAAAAAAGCACATGAAGCAATGTTCTCTATTATGTATTTCAGGGGACAGAAAATTAAAATTGTGATATCATTGCCACCTGTCCAAGCAACCAAAACCTGGAATGCTGACACCAAATTTTGAGAGAGACTTAGAGCTACAGAGATGCTATATTGTTGGTGGATATCTCAATCACTTTGAATAGAACTGCTGGTTTCATAGATGTATTCTTGCTATTGAGTCCACTACTGCCTGTTTGGTATTTATCTAAAGAAACTTAAAACTTAGATGTTCACAGAAAACCCTGTACATGGGTTTTATGGTAGCTTTATTTATAATAGCTACATTTGGATAATCAGAAGATTAATAATGAATGATTATGGAATAATAAGGTGAAATAAACTGCCAGGAATGGGGAGAAATGGAGCGACTTTAAGTGAGTAGCTCTCAGAGTCCGAAGTCAATCTGGGAAGTAGCATGGTTCCAAGCATTGCCATTCTAGACAGGACAGAACTTTGAAGACAGTGAAAGATCAGTTGCTGCCAAGGGTTTAGGGAAAAGGAAGGTGGTAGGTGGAGCAGAAACATTTGTTATGACAGAGAAACTACAGTGATGCTGTAGTACTGGTTAATTCTCAGTGAGCCTACTTTCTAAGCCTTTTCAGTGTATGTTTTCAACCAAAACAAATTGACCGTTTTGGTGACAGATGTTATGGGAGGGTGTAGATGTCCATGGGATATCTCTGAATCATCTTCTTGGCTTTGCCATGAAACTAAGCATGTTCTTAAAAAAATTAAGTCATTTTAATGATACAAATATACATAAATAAATAGCTTTATAAAACAACAAGCTGTTACTTAACTAAGAGTAAACTTTCTCTAACAAAGTAAAACACTAATGATTAAAATGATTTCAAAGTATTTTCCATCACTTTATTTGTAGCAATAGTATATCCAAGCACATTTAATCAGTCCTCTAAGTGTCTCTATTAGAAGACTCGATTTATTTCAGAAACCAATATCGTGAAGTGTTGTCTGTAACAAGCATTTCTTGGTGTGTACGGATTTTCTGTGTAAGATAGATGGATACCTGCCATCATAGAACTTGCATGATTGAGAGGATGATACACATAAACATGATAATTTAAATTTTTGTTTATCGTTGTGATGAACACTTTCAAGAAACAAATGGAGTTAGAACTTACCTGGAGCGATAGGTGAGTGGATATTAAAGGACCTATTAGGAAGCAATTGCAGAAACACAAATAAGAATGCTATTAGCATTTAATTTTTCTTTTCAAAATGATCTCTAGGCCTGGAGGTTTTGTGGTAACTCAGAGATTATAATAAGTCACATAAATAACTATGGTAATATACTTATAAAATACATGCTTTATATTGATAATTACATAATTAAATTATATTAAATATGAGGACAAAAAACCTGAGGAATGAAGATTTGCTAAATGTTCTAGAAATGACCAAAATAATATTTCTGCCAGAATAATTTGTGTTTTCTTACTTACAATTTGACTAAAAGCTTGAATTTCACCATTTGTTATATATCATACATAATTTTATATCATATACTATTTGTGCATACTCTGTCAATAGTGAAGTGTAAGGTACTTTTAATGCTGCTCAAGTCTGGGGCTGCTGATATTTATTGTTTCTACTGACCCAAAGACTGTGTGTCCTATTAACTCTGAGTCATCATCTCCTTGGGGATAGATCTGGTGGCTAGGAGCCCTCTTTGGTCAATTGGAGTGGTAGGAGATTACACATACCTTCTAAATGGAGATCAAAAGGTCATGAATAAAGGAGTTTTAGTCCTAGAAAAGGTGGGATACATGAACCCTGAGAGGATAGAGTTTTAGGAGTTTCATAATTGATTCAGCTTTAGATTTATGGCACAGAGGATACGATGACAAAGTTCATCTGGGCAATTGCACAGGAAATGAGTGAACTTCAGATGTGCTTTGGGTGAGGACCATCAGTGGCTCTCAGAGATTAAAGCTGCAGTCCTCTGTGGAACTGGATGGAGTCACTAGAAGTTGTAGGTCTTGCTGACATGTATAGTTCTCAACTGGCACAACTTAGCAATGTATGAAACCGGGTGCACAGTGACACAGGAAAAGGGAGCCCAAATTCGTGGTGCTGCAGCAGAGGTTGGCCTTTAGATTCCATTCTGACCATCTCATAGTTATTTATTTCTTTATTTTCTAAGCCTCACAGTTTGGTAAAATAGTAAAAATATATTTATAACCATTTATTAGGATTAGTGATTCAGAGCAACATAACTCTGTGTTTGGTGTGTAGTGATGGTTAGTAATAATAAATGTTGAGAATCCATTTTAAATAATGAATATTCCTAATCACCCATATTTTATCATGATTTGCTTTTTTAAATTATAGATGCTTCCTAAAATCCTGGACAAGATAGCCCCAGCATTCACCATGAACAGCTGCAGCTTTCTGGTGGAAAAATCACGAGCCTCCACAGCCCGGGTAGTGGTATGGAGAGAGATGGGGGTTTCCAGAAGCTACACCATGGAAAGCAGCTATTGCGGCTGCAACCAGGGCCCCTATCAGGTATGTGAAGCTATAGGGCTCCTGCTGTCTGCTCAACAGCAGAACACAGAAACAGGGAGCAATAGCAGACCTGTCTTTCTCTCTTGCAAGGGACAGGAAGCTCCCAGCTGGGTCTGACCTCCCTCCTTTGCTTCGAAGAACTGCTTCAACGATTATCTTTACCTGCAACAGCATCTCCTTTGATCCTGGAAATAATCTGTGCATGCCTTCCAATGCAGTTCTTCCATCAGCTGTCTTCACTAGCAAGCGACAGGGAGCCTCTCTGTGATTTGAACTACCAGTCATGGCTGTTATACGCATGGAAATCTGTTATCTTTTTCAATAACCAAACTGCACATCATAGAGGGTATAGGCCTATATGTCTGATCAAAACATCTCTGCGTTGTGTGTTTTATGTGTCAGTGTAAACCAGCAGCTACCTGCTATCACCAGAGCACAGCAGAGTGAGTGTACACTGTGAGTCCACTGGAATGAGTGGCTTTTTTTTTTTTTGACGCATATGCTAGTGTTGAGGGAAAGCACTCCTGTATAAATCATATCCTTTCCACAGCTATATTAACTGCATGAGCAGCTGGATAGCTGCTACAGCACACTACTCTGGCTGCTCTTCCCACTCTCCCATAGAGAAGCATAAATAAGAGACACAGTGACACTGCCAGGGTAATAGACTCTTTTAAATTTCTTAGGCAAGTTGACAGACTACTCCTTGGTGACTTCTATTCAACCCCAAGGCTGCCTGGACCTCACGAGCACTAAAGCTCATTGGGCGTTGGCTTGGAGACCCTCCTAGAACAGCCAGGAAACACTTGACATCTATCATGAGTTTGTAGAAATCTGTTAGCTATCACAGGGAGTTTAGGGACTGGCAGGTTATGAGATCTGCCTGTCTTCCCACCTGGCCAAAGAGATTTTTAACACAGGGGTATTGAACCATTCATTTTTGTCTCACAATTCTGTCTGTTAATTATTCTATATAGTTGCTTCAAAGAATGACTTTGTTACTGGATTGATGTTATTAGACTAAATTAATCCAATTTGCTCATGTTAATAGAGATGCAAAGTGGAAAGATTTGGGATCTTTGCATAGGCAGCAAAAGACCTCACTCTTCGATTTGTCAAAAGACCTGGAAGCTCATTACCTCACATGAATGTTTGCCCAATCAAATGAAGATACTCATGAGATCTCCTGACAACATACAAGTTCTGCACATGCATGGATGCTTGGAGATGATTTTGTTAGGAATCTTTTCACTCTGCTGGTAATAAAAAAAACCTGTGGTATCAGAAAATATAAGCCGGGAATACTGTGATCCTGTGGCCTTTGGAATATAGGATTTTATCTTTTTGCTGTATGCCTTTTTATGGAAAGGGGCAGTCATTCAAAGACATCCCATGCAACCTTTTGCAGTTTTATTTAATTGTGGACTTTCATTGACTTAGTTTCTCCAAGAATTAATTCATCCTAATGTCATCTAGTCATATAAATACCAATGCCATTCGCAATGAATTAGCTGGACACTCAAAGACCTTTCTGTCTGTTTGAAAACAGAATGGCTCACAGGTCAGGTACTTTCTAGATCTCCATTTCCCACATAACATATATAATGACTATTAGAAATGACAAAGGATGAAAGATACTCAGGCAATGAGATGGCTTCCAGGCCCTGACCCAACATCTATCCTGTGAAATTTTCCACGTTGCCTTTGTATGAGGTCTCTTAAAGGAAGAATGGATCGAGAACTGGCTACAGAAAGCCCTAACAGGGCCAAACCTGGTTTTGCTTTCACAGTCCCAGGCACTATATGAAACACCTCTATGAATGGATTGGTTTTCTCTTTCCCATTGTTTTCCTGTCCTTACAAACACACTGTGGAGTTACTGAGCAGAATTACAGACAGTGAGCAGGGTTGGGTGAGTAATTTGACATATGGGAGGGTCTACCTCACAGGAAGGAAGCCAGCCTGGAGTTGGGTGTTTGGGTGATTTTTGTTTGAGGTGTATCATGAAGTCTATGAGCTATAAAGCAGTATAGAAATTTCTACCCTGAACATATTGCAAATGATTTTTTTTTTTTACGTTGGGAAGCTGAGTCCCAGTTCGGTCTTGAGGTTATTATTCTAAGGTCATCTTTCCATTTTTTTGTTTAGCATTACCATTTATTCAAAAGATTGAGGATACTTAAATACACCCATGAGAGGCATTCCTTCCTTCTTTCATAAGAATATAAATATTTTTGCAGTTTCTCTGGTTAACGTGGCTTTAAAGCAGTTCCAATCATTTCTCTCCCAGCACAAAGTACCTGATTTGTTAGTAGTGAAGTGAAATAGCATTTCTTACAGTGACATTTATGCTGGAGCTACATTAAAGAACATTAGCCACTACATTCAGATAATTGTTATTAATATGATATTTTTCTCTTCTATTTTCCAGTCTATAGACGGATAGGTTTAAAGAAATCTCCTGCTTATATCTCTTTGAGACACGGTTTCTGCTCTAGTTGTATAATTAGATCCATAATTTGTGTTTAACCTGGAAGTTCCACCTACTGAGAGAATTACTTTACCTATTGGGGACTCGCCTAAGGCTTTCAAGTCTTCTCAGGGAGAAAGGCAAAACAGAATGTTACAACCATTGGGAGCTCATGCTTTTAGAGGTTTTTACTTGACATGGGCTTCTGTGTGCTTTTTATCGAATGTCTGTGAACTGGGGGGTCACAAACACCATGTGCTTGTACATACAAAGTCATGTATCTGGGTTTCATGGGTTGCTAAATGCTATGGAGGTTGACTTGAGTACTCCTACTCAAGTAGTCTGTGGACTTGCTTCTTGGCAACATTGTGGGCTTGTGCAAAGATGGCATGGTCTTACTTAGAGCAAGAATAGAAGATGAGAGACTCAGCTGAGGTCAAAGAGTGCCTAACTGGTGTTTAATCTTCTTTCTATTGATTAGCTGCTTTAAGTTGTGGATCCTCTATATGTGTGATGCACCTTTTCCAGCATCCACTGAGGTACCTCTCCACAACCCTGAATTATTCAAGTCATAGTAATGGCCCTTCATCCATGAATTGGATGTTCTTTTCTTGGAGAGTGTGAACAAAGCCTATTCATCCATGTTTGTTACCAACAACAAACCAAGAAAAATGATTCCACTCATTTATGGTGGTGAAGCCAAGTGTGTTACTTGTTTACTTACAGTAGCCTGCATGAGATACTACATATAGGAACTTGTGTGGTTCCAAATACTTGTACCACTGAAAATCCCTACTTCAACATGGGTAACAACATCACAGCACCTACACAGATGGAGTCCCCTTTCACCCACCAAGTACTTTACCACCTTGCAAGACTACAGTCAACTAAGGCAGAATTGCATCCAAAAGGAAAGAATAGACTGTCATCACAGGGGAGGGTCTGAAGACCTTCCTCCTACTTTTACAAAGGGCTTTCGGTGGGCCTGATCTTGGGAGGGTCTTGTGTGGTCCATCACAGCTGGCCTAATTAAAATGGCCATAGGTCAGAGGACAACCATCTACAACACTATCCAAGTGTCCTTTTTTTTCTAAGTAAACTTCAATTGTTTAACATTGTGCTAAGAACTTTTACAATCTCTTGATTTCCTTTGAAATACTCAGTGCTTAGTCTAGTATTGAATCACTTTTAAAATATATGATGAGTGAATAAATAAATTAAGAAAATGGTTCAAAATTTCTAAATGGTGGTTGAATGATTATCTTGTATGTCCAAGTAACTAATAAAAATGGATTCACTGTGGTCCAAATGTGAGCACAGCCATAAATGGAGATTTTGAGGACTGTTGCAGGATGTGCAAATGGAAAGTGTGTGGGTGGGAGAGGGAAAGGCCAAGAAACCAGAGCTGAGATCTCTGGGACCTGTCACTATGTGTATGATTTGAGAACACCTAATGGATTCTTTCCCAGAATAAGTCAATCTGGTCCAGGTGTGGAATCTCCCATGGCCACATTCTCATAACAGATGGAGATTAGACAGAATATTTTGTGTATAAGGCAGATACCACAGTTCATACTCTAGGTCCCATTTTAGTCTCAGCCACTCATTTCCCCTACAGGCTTATAGCTGTGTCCATCATCATGCATTACTTGTACCTGAAGTAAGCTGCCAGTTACTTTCCCCCAAACTCTGGCTCTTCTAAGTAGGTACATTCAGTGGCAGTATACCTGAATGGTTGGTAAAAGGGCCTAGTCTCCTTGCCTCTGTTAGAATTACTATAAAAGACCCATCAGCTTTTAAGCTCTTTATTGGATCATCTGGGGCCTCTGTTGTATTTTCAGTGTGAGCTGACACCTCTCCTGACCAACTCTGCATTTTTGTTGTTCACCAAGTTTGCAGAGTGCACTCCTTAAATACTTCTTTGGAGACTCTGAGTCTCCTAAGATTTTTCCTGGGGCAAACAACCTGTAAAAGTGTTTTAAAAAGATATAGACTAGGAAACATAAATGATAGAACTAAACATTTAAATATTGAAGATGTTTTGACAGGGGTGAATTTCAGAAGGAAATTAGATTGTTTACAAATACTATCCAAGACTCCCAGGATCTCTCATTCATACTCCATGGACTTTAGTTGTTTAGGACAGGGAAGCCCTCTATTCGGCCAGAGACTCCACCAGAGTAGTTAGTTGTTTATATTGCTATGTAATAAAGGCTAGGTAGTCAGGTACTGTGATGTTTGTCTTCCTGGCATCAGGGATATGGAAGGTCACAGTTCAGTGGCCATTCTGGGCTACATGGTGAGTACAAGGCCTGGTTGGGTTACACAGGGAGGCCTTATCCAAAAAACCTAAGGACTTAGAATGCAGACCCATGGAACAGTACTTCTTCAAGTCCTCAGGTTCAATCCCCAGTACTTGAAAAGATATGAAGTTTGGACATATTATCGCAGTTGTGTGTGGCTGCTGCAACAAATGACTATAGATGGTGCATAGTGCTCTTGAATTGTTTTGGAGGCCAGAAGTTTGAAATCAAGGTCTCAGCAGGACTACCTGTTCTCTGGAAGCTCAATCAGAGGTGCCATCTTATACCTTGCTTTCTGGTGTTGTCAAAAATATTTTATGTTATTTGGCTTCTAGACCCCATAACTTTAACCCATACTTTGTTATCACAGGGCCTTCTCCATTTGTGCCTCCCTCTATCTTTTCTTGTCTAATAAAGACTCCAAGAGTACATAACTGAGGTTCCACCTTGCTCTTCAGAGTATTAGTTCTTTCTAACTAATCCCATCTGCAGCCACCCTGTTTCAAAACAGGACTGTATTTTGAGGTTCTAGGAAAGAGTACATTATGGAAGGATGCTATTCAGCTTCATTCTCTGGTTTGTGCAACATTCTATGGAACATGTGTACCCAAGATGAAGAAGATGGTATTCATATGCTTTATTATTGTTGTTAGTGTTATTATTAGTTGTGGACTTATATTTGGCATCTAATTCACAGCATGATGCACATGCAGAGGTCATAGGACAACTGTGTGGACTCTCCTCTCTCCTTGCTCTTTTAAATGGGTTCCTGGAATTGAATTCAATGGTTATGTGTATATGGCAAATTCCTAAGAGGATGTTTTTATTCTTGTCTTTTCTTGTAATGTTGTGAAGCTCTGTAAGTTACAACAGTTCTCTCTACTCCAAGATGAGGAAAATAAAGTTCAGGATTTCTTAGAGCTTCATGGATGATCATCTTGAATCTCACCCTGCAATAAGTGCTGACTAATGCCCCTTGAATATTATAGTATACAACATTTGAGCAGCAGTAACATTAACATATTTCCTATAGTGTATGGAAGGATACAAGACCTTTAGCATGCACTAAACCACTCCATGGGTACCACAGCAGAAGAAAGCATTACAGTCACAATTATTGTACTCAATATTCGTGTTTTGTAAATGAATGCAAAGGAGAGTTTTAGTAACTCGAAGGATTCCAAGCTAGCCAGGTCATACTCCTGTGATGCATTGCAGCTGCTTAAAGGGATCCTTGACTTTAGGAGCAGGTGATCCATTTTCTGTACTCTCTGATCCACTTTCTGTCATTAAGTAGATCTACAGCAACAGGTGAAGCACAAAACCTAGTTCTTATTATATGTGGATCAAAATTATCACCAAGGGGGGCGTTATGATAAATTATGTTTTGGAAAGGCAATTTCTGTTGAGGATCTAAAGAATCCCTGAGATAACCCAGCATGGATGTAACCCCCCACCCCAAATCTGTAACTTGTTCTGTGTCTGGCCATTTATTTTTTTCTAGAAAGTTTTCTTCTTTTATTAGGAATTTGTTAGTGGTCACATTACTTCTTTTATGTGTTCTCTTTAGGGACTATTCTCCCTCTCTTTCTTTTACCTTGTCAAAGTAGCCCCTCCATCCCCCTTCTCTCCCACTCTAATCTTTTCTGGGAAAGAGGAATGGACCACAAATGATTTAGCAGCTTTCTACACAAAATGGGTGAAGAACATCTTACATAAAGCATTCAAGCTAACATCATGTGATGTGGCCTGTTAGATAATTTTCTATGTTCATTTCACTTCTTAATCACTTTCCTCCTGTCTCTCCAGAGACCTGTCACACTCAGATACCTCCTTGGACTTGTGCAAACCTGATTGAAGGAATTCTTTTCAAATCTGAAGCTGTAGGATTGGCTTTTACCAGGGCTTGCACACAAGCCCAGGAAGAAATACTTCAACCCATTTGTGCATGCCAATGGATTCCAATCACAAATTCACAAAGTAATCTTACCTAGTTCTTCTCTGTGGGTTCCTTGTCTGAGTTCCAGAGAGATCTCTGGATCTTACAGTGAAGACCTTGAGACACCCCTGAGCTCTAGGCACTCAGTGGTAGATATGCACCTCAGAGTTCTGACTGCAATGAGATATACTCTGTCATTGGATGAGCCACTGAGTATATACAAATAACACCTCTGCCTGTAATTCAAGAATGCAGAAAACTGAAGCAAGAGAGTGTTGAATTTGTGGTTAACCTGTCTCAGAAATGCCTAAAAATTGACAAGACTAAGGAAACTACTGCTTAGAGAATACTTACCTCAATTTTCAGAATAAGAGCTCACTACACATTTAAACTCCAAGCAAGATTTTGGGTTGTATTGATAATAAAGATTATTAATGGCAATTTTACATTTTTATTTTAGCAGTGATGACAATTTCTAACCATAATATTGCATTTTAGACCTTCTTAATCAAACCTTTAGGATTGGTTAGAGATGATGACTCTGAATTAAAAAAACTGTAATATGTATCTAGAGTTTAGTATGTAGTGATTTTTGTGTTATGTGTAGACTATTATCCCCCCCCCCCTCTCTCTCTCTCTCTCTCTCTCTGTGTGTGTGTGTGTGGTATGTATATATGTATATGTACATGTTCATAGATTTACCTATATTATAGAAAAAATATATGTTAAAATGTTTAGATATTTCCTTTATCATCTGCTATTTAGTCTATTTAGTCTATCAAACTTGCTCCTTAGCATAATCTATACATATTACAGACATTGCATATGTAAAGTCCTGGACAGGATGAGGGAATGGAGATTCTGTGAGCCTTTATCTAGGGGCATAAAAAGAAACAAGGGAGGAATAAATGGCAATGTAGAAGACAACTTAAAATGTCTACAAAGATGACTGAATTAAAACAAGCAAACAAGCAAGCAAGCAAACAAACAAACCTATGACCATAACTTGGTAATATAGTTAGATTTCTATCCTCAAGTCACTTCTCCTATATCTTTCTTTTACAACAGTAGTATATCACTTATAGGCTTTGGATTGTCAGTGGAGGTGGATTTTACTTCCACTATAGTAAACAGGAGAAAGTTAAGTACCCCTAATACCTTTATTATGTTAACAACAATAATAATAAAAAAAGAAACCACCTGAAGGCTTAAACAATGAAATTTCTGATCCATGGGACCATGAGTCCAGAAATTTCTTGAATAAAGACATTGCTCAAGAATTTGATTTCTCTCTCTCTCTCTCCTCTCTTCTTTTTCCTCTCCTTCTTCTCCTCCTCCTTCTTATTCTTGATGTCTTTGTTTAACTTTAACTTTTGTTTTGCTGGTTTATAAAAGGTCTTGCTGTTGTAGTCCTCAATGCTCTGGAACTCACTGTGTAGTCTAAATTGGCCTCAAATTATATCATACTGATTTTCCTACCTTAGTCTCCCAAATGATAGGATACTAGAGGTAAACTATCGTATCTCACCCAGATCATTCAGAACCTAATGACCCAGGATTTGCTCATAGAGAGAGTGAGGCAGGTTATTAGTGTCAATATAGAAGGCGAGATCGTTTTAAAACTATTTTGTTACTCTAGATTCTTCTTATGGTTATTGGAAAATACCCACAGCTTATGCCAATACTCTCACATTCCCCTGTTCTGACCTGCTTCTATTTATCCTCTGAATTGTCTTCTGCACATTTATATGGTTATCTTAGTTTTAAATTAAAAGAAAATTCCCATGGAATATATACATGACGTTGTTTGTTTCTCCTGGCTTCTGGGCCAAGCTCAGAGTAGCAGGCTTTAAACCATTTTCTTATATGGGCTTACAGGGGCCTAAAAAAAAGCTTCAGTTATATAAGAGAAGGGAATAGGAACTATATGCGTTTTTCCTGGGAGACGACTTAACCGTTTTAAAAGTTATTCTTGAGAGTGCATGTGATCACCTGCAAAATATTGCAGGAACCCAGGGTCTCCAAGGGGCCTCCAGGGCTTCTGTACTTTGGTAAGCTCTCTAAGTTCTTTACTTGACTTTCTAAAAAAAACAACAACAACAAAACCCCAAATCAACCAGTGTCTGTAAATCACTGGATATTTGTGCCTTTGTACCCCTTAGCAGAGGAACAATGATGCATCTCATTAAGTGTTTTGGATTAACTTCAGCCTAAATATCTGTGATTACACAGGATGCTAATCTCCCAGAACTCTTGTTCACAGGTGGTTCTTTAGCTCATGAGACATCAGCAGTCCCTGGCATTTGTTAGAAAAGCAAGCCCAGGTCCCACCTGCTCAAACAGACTGTATTTGAAGGAGCTCTCCAGTCGACTCTTTCCACTAGAGGGACACAAAGTGGGTTAGCAAGGGTCAGGAGTGAATCACTGGAAACTGGGAGCTCTAACCTTTTTGTTAGAGCAAGGCCGTTGTTATATTTATTTTTGAGCTAGCATGCAGTGTCATGTATGAATATGATTTACAAGCTGAATGTAATCTCCAGTATGAAACATTTGGTTGCTCTAAGCTAACATTTTAAGGTTATATGAGCATTTCTTTTTTTTCACCCATGTTCTGTAACAGCCTTCCCTCCCTGGAGTTTAGAAAAGAGTACAATTTTCCAAGTGCTTGCTTTTGCCATTGGCATGTCACTGTAGTCCTTTGCAGATACAATGACGAAGTCCAGATGGTAATCCATCATTTTGGGAAAAGACTTTTTGGACCGTTTATGTCAGTATTCTTTCTTTTCTTATTAACTCTGATTCCATGCGTGTGGTTCCCTTGTTTAACACATCATTTTACTGTTATTTATAGGGCTGGTGATCAAACCCAGGGCCTTGCACATGCTGTACCACTGAGCTACAGCCCCAGCTCCTTTGCCCTCTTGCTATATGATCTCAAAGCACTTTGAGAGCAGTTTATTAGCTCACTGCAGGCTTGATGATACAGTGAAATACTGCCTTCCTTCTGGAGACCTCAGCTTCATAATGTCTGTCAGCACTGAGATAGAATATTAAAAGGAATTAAATAAAAATCAGGAGGTAGTGATGCTAATAAGGTTGCCAGCAGGGGCCTTTCCTGGGATTACTCACACCCTGGCAGCCTTGAATTTTAAATGCCTGTTGTAGAAAATGATTCCTTGTATCAAAAATAAGGAGGGAATCTGACACTTGGAATAATCCAATAAGCCTTAAATGACCTCTGGTTCTTTAAAAATAATTTGGCTTCAAAGGAGTAAGAAGAAGAAAAGGTGGTTTATCTCTGTAAATCTTATTCTCCCCATGTGATCAATGTAAATGCAATAAGTCCGCTACCCTTATAGAGCAGACATCTAAAACCACAGAAAGCAGACTTAAGCCAGGGTTTTAGTTCACTTGTAGCACTGGGACACAGAATTTGTCCCACCTGGGATGCTTGACTTTGTTCTCTGGTGCATTACCGAGTCTTTGGAGTAGCATATACATACTAATGTGTCTAGAAAGGTACAGTCCAGGTTAGAAAGTGCTGCCCAGAGAGTAAAAGACAACATGGAGAAGACCCTGCTCAAAGTAACTACTTTACTATGTGAAAGGGAAGGTTCAAGATATCCAGCAGATGTGTTGTCTTTTTTTCTACTGTGTCTTCATTTTAGTATAGTGACTTAGAGGATTTTTTGTTTTGTTTTCAAGTAAGCAGTAATTCTTGGCTTGACTATTATAAAGAGAATTACTGTTTACATGCTAACAAGTAGAGAATATCTTAGAATATTTTGAACTTTGATATTAGAAGACATGCATTCGATGTTTTTATGTAAACTCATAAATGTTGCCTCATCAGCCAACATATACTTGGTATCTACTTTTTTTTAAGCTTGCTTATGACTGTGGAAATAAACAGAGCACTAAGAACACTTCACCAAGGCCAGATATGTGGTCACTGCATCTTCATTCTTCATTTGTTCGTTCATACATCATTCAGGAACACTTTTTAAAAAAAATCCACAATATGTTAAGAGCCAAGAATATGAACAAGAGTAGAACTGACAGCTCCCTGCTCCCTGAGAGCTTTTCTACAAGCCAGAGCATCAGATAATTAAATAAGCATCAGCATCAGAGAGTAGTGGGAAGGATCTGGGTGCTGTGAGGAAGCAGAAGATGATGATGATTTAGGTCCTCGCTCGGTAAATGTTGGTTTCATTGAATATGAATTACCCACAAGGGTTTTTTGGTGTGTGTGTGTAAAACTGAAAAAGGCAACATCTGGGAAAACAGAAGATGATCGTTTGCAAGTAGGACAGGGTGAGGAAGCTCTTGATTTCTCTTTCATCCTCATTTCCTTTCATCCTTCTAGCTCATTTCCCATGTGTAAATCTCACCACAGGATTCTGTGCTGGGCTTTTGCATCCCGTACACTGGAGTCCTTGTGCCCTTCATCATGTGGTTGGCACAAGGACCCTCCTTAGGAGCACTCACCATGTCCTCAGAGGGCATTGCTATGTAGTCCATTGTTCACTCTGCCTCCCTGGAGGCAAGGAGATCCTGAAAGATCAAAAAGATTAGAGTCTTACTTAGACAGATAAGAGGAAGTCCTAATTTAAGTAAAAGCCAGCATAATTATTTTTTTGTTGTTGTTCCAAAGGAAATCCTGGCTGCACCATCAATTCTTATTTTCCTGAAATCACTTTCCCTTTTCATATAGATCTGTAACTTACAAACGCTTTTGTGAAAATTTCTGATAACCAGCATGGGACTGATCCAGATCCCAGGAACCTGGGTGTCAGTGAGGAGGCTTTGGAAATCATGGGGCCTTCTGTAGTAGATCAGTACTTATCACTAGCATAGGTGTGGACTTTGGGAGCCCATTCCACATAGTGAGAGACTCTCTCAGCCTAGACAAAAGGGGGAGGGCCTAGGCCCTATCCCAAAGGACATGACAGACTCTGAAGACCCCTATGGAAGGCTTCACCCTCCCTGGGGAGCAGAAAGGTATGTGATAGGTAGGGTTTTAGTTGGGAGGGGGTGGTAGGGGAGGAGGGGAGGGAAAGGGAACTGGGATTGACATGTAACACAATCTTGTTTCTAATACAAATAAAAAATGGCAAAAAAAAGTTTCTGATAAGTCAGAAATGTAGTAGAGATGAAACATGAGGGGAAGTGATGATGGAAGATCAGGAGCAAGCCAGAGCAGGGAAACAAAAAGTGATGCAAAATAAGCATTGTTGTACTCATTAAAGCCACCAACAGGCCTTGCTCATCTACATGGATGTTTCTAGATGGCACTCGTACTGCAGGGCATGAAGAACAGAGCTCTTTCTTGTGTGTCCTATCTGCCATCACCATCTACCTTCTCATTAGTCAAAAGGAGTCCCCAGAAAATTAAAATGGCATTTTCACTTGCATCTGCATCTGGCTTCTCCTGTGACTCCTCATCTAAATACAAGGCCAGAATGCTTTTTTTTTTTTTTTTTTTTTTTTCTGGCCAGAAAATCAGGATATGAGGTTGGTTGGCCTGGCTCAATCATGGCAGCAAACATGAAGAATTTCTTAGGCATGTAACTGGAGGCCCAGGTAAGGAACTGCCAATTCCCAACCACAGCTGGTGACACTGGAGGCAAAATTCACCACCAGGGACTCAGGAATGGATGACCTTGAGAGAATCTGAAAAAGTCTCTAAAATATGCTCTTTACAATTCCCAAGAAAATATGAATATTTCATATGTTAATGATAGCACACACTTGCAACACCCAGCAAAACATATGCGTGGTTTTTGACCCTGTTCTTACACTTGCCAAAAGTTAATTCTAGGGGTGCACAAAGATATGTGTGTACCCAGTCACTGCTTACTAACGGTGGAAATATGAATGTAAACTCAGTTCTCATTAGTAGAAGACCAGTGAAATAAAAAAGGTATCAATAGGTGAACAATAGATGGCACATGGAAAAGAAGGAAGAAGGCAACTAATATTCACTAGGCTTTTTGTACTTGCGTACATTAGGTCCACAGTTTTTATGCCCCCATCTGTGTAAATGCACCAAAAGCATTCAGTTTGTGTCTGATATGAAATCAGCACCTCCACAAGGCTTCATGACCTATATCTCCTTATATCCAACTTTCTGAGTGATGGCCAAGACAGGGAAAATTCCAGTGGCTTGTCAATATCCTGACAACTGGCCAGTGGTCCTCGAATTCTGCTTAGGCTCGTGACATTTTCAGACATTATGACATTAGCGCAAGCAGTTCTGTCTTATGGCATGATTGTATCTTGAAAATAGTGGTGAAATGGAGTCCTGGGTGGAATCTCAAAAGAGGAATTTAATACGTATAAATCACCTTGTATTTGGTTAAAACAAAAAGAGATCACTCGAGTGTAAAAAAGTTTATAAAAATATTTAAGGGTTTTCATCTTATTTTCAGTGTAATATGAATTAAATGTGAACTATGACTGATAAAATTTGTATGTCGTATTAGGTTACACTAAACTGATCATAATACCTAAAATGAGAAGCATGATATTTCTCCCTTTTCCAACCCTATCTAATTGGACTGAAGGAATGTGTTTCATTTAGTAATATAACTCAATTTTTAGATACATGTGGAAGATTTGTAGTAGAAGTAAGCAGTGGTCACAGGAAAAGAGCTTTATAAGTTATCTTAAAGAGGTGAAGTTTAACTCTAAGATAATATGACATTGTCAGTATGACTTAAGGAGATGAATAATGGGATCACAGTGTCTTTTAACATCTGTGCAGTATATAGATGAATGAAGAATCTTAGTGCAACCAGAAAACGGTCACAACAGCCCAATGTTGGCAAAGGGCAGATAATACTAGACACACAGCAGAGAGATAGTCAGGAGGTGAAGTTGATAAGACATGAACACACGATGTGGAGGTGGTGAGGGATGATGTCATGGGAATTCTGCAATGGCTCTTACATTCTTAACCTGGGTTGAATATTGTAAGTATAAAAAGGCATGTGTGCCTCTCTCTCTTTCTCTCTCTCTCTCTCTCTCTCTCTCTCTCTCTGTGTGTGTGTGTGTGTGTGTGTGTGTGTGTACAAGCATAAGCATCAGAAAATGAGGCATTGGTGGAGAACCTATCAGCTATTATGTCTAGTAAGAAGCTAAAGAACCAAAATTTGGCTTATAAATGTATAGACAAATTGTTCTATGGTATTTTGGGGTCTGCCATCCATTAAGCCATTAATGGAAGAGACTGGAAAACTGCTCACTTAATATACAGGAGCTTTCTAACATACACTCATCACTGCTTCAAATCAACTGAATTAAGTTGTTGCAACCTAATTAAAATCTAATGTTTGTTTTTCAATACAATTCAAGATTCTTGTACATTTTCTTGTTAGCACTGGCTTCCTATAAACATAAATCTATAATTTTGTTATTATTTTGACTGAGGAAAGGGACTATAGGTCAATCCTAATTGCATGTGTGTTTCTATGTAAACATACATCTTATATAGCTGTATTATAGAAATATTAAAGAAAAATAAGACAGCAGTGTGGTTCATAAATATAATATGTGTATCTATTTCTGCTATTTTGTCATTTTGATGTTTCTTCAAATACTTGGTTTGCATGCAAATCTCTAGCAGACAGGTGACCAATGTGCACATATATTTGTGAATCATTAATTTTTTAATTGGAAATATCTTATCTCATACAATAAATTTACCAAGACCACAGTTTCCCCTATCTGCATCCTTCCCTGCTCTTCCCCATCCACTCCCCTTCCATCTCCTTTTTGAAAAGAATAGGCCTCCAAGAGACAAGAATACATGAAAAAGCAAAATACAATAAGACAAGACAAAAGCCCTTACATCAAAGCTGGTCAAGGCACAGGAGGAAAAGAGTCCTAGGAGTAAAAACAAACAGAAACACAGCTGCTCCCAACCACCAACCATAACTCAAACACAGAGGTGATTCATGCAGGCCCTGTGCTTGGCACTTCCATCTCTGTGAGCCTGTATGAGCTCTGCTGAGTTGATTCTGTGTGCATTGTTCCCCTGGTGTCCTCCATCCCGTCTGACTCCTACAATCTTTCCACCTCCTCTTCCATGGGATTCCCTGAACTCTGAGGAGAGGGACCTAATGGAAATTTTCTATTTAGATTCTCTCTCTGTATAATATCTGGCTGTGGCTATCTTTATCTACTCCCATCTGCTGCCAGAGAAAGCCTCTCTGATGATCACTGGACAAGATACCAATCCATGAGTATAGCAGAATATCATTAGGAATCATTTCATTGATGATTTTTCTTTGCTAGTTGTGTTTGATTCGAACCTAGGTCTCTGGGCAATCCAGTCTCTGTTCCTATTTATCCAGGCAGTTTACAGCATGTGCTTCCTCTTGAAGAGTGGGCCTCACGTCAAATTCAGAAATTGGCTGACCACCCCTACAAGTTCTGTGACACCTTTGCCTCAGCATAGCTTTCAGGAAGTACAGATTGTAGGTCAAAGGTTTTGTAGCTGGGTTGGTATCCAAGTACCTTCTTGCACCAAAGAGACTAGAATGTGGGTGTGAAGGCTCCATGCATGCACCAGCTCAACTGCTCTGCACTCAATGAGCTGTATTGTCTTTGGCTATGGGGCCCTACTGTCAGTTTGTAGAAGACAACCGTCTTTCCTGTCATCTGCCTGGGTTATTTGGGGAATCTCCTTGGAATCTACACAACCAACAACTCAACCAAATGCAACCCAATCCTGCTACTAGAAGCCTGGTCTGGCTACAAGAGATGGCTAGTTCAGACTCCACATCCTCACTGGGATCACCTTCAAACATGCCGAGAAGTTTCTTCTGAGCTAGCTTTCCATGGTAACTCTCCCCCCTTAAAAGGTCCGCAGTTTCAGCCATTTCTCCCAGCACTGTCTTCCTCTACTCCCACTCATCTCTCCTGCTCCCAGACTCATCTGTCCGCAGACCATTTTAATTGGTGTTTGATAACTCTTATGATATTGTTCAGTGGTATAGCATGTGCCTAAAGTGTGAAAAGGCCTACATTAAATTCCCAGTATAAGACAACAACATAATAAATAACAAACAAAATTCCCACATATCTTTGAAGATTTCATGCTTCTAATTATTACTTTTTGTTGCAATATTTAGTTGATTGTTCTGGAGTTTACTTTAAATACTTGTGATTTATTTTATATACAAAATTCTACTAGATCACCTATCTTTAGGAAGATCTTTGAGTTTGTATTTTCCTCCACTTACTATCAATGATTTCATCAATTGGTTAGAGTTCCCAAATGGTAATTATTAGGCTAAGACAATGGAAGAAATTGTTGTTTGGATAATGTCATTCATCCAGTAAGATCTGACTTGGTCTTTCCTATTGGTGCATGGTCAGTGTGAGAAGTTTGCTTTCAACAGTGGGCATTTTAGTTTACCCACATATGGCAGCAACTTCTTCTGTATGATCAGGTAGAGGATAGTAGGCATATAGAAATGGAATGGCTACTTTGACTTTTTTTTTTTTCAAGTTCTCTCATCTCTTGGTTTGAACAGCTCCTTCTTCTCCAACCCTATGAAACTTAGCTCAAGACAAGATATAGTGGCACTTTCTCTTTTAAGTTTTGTTATTCAGATATCTTGCTATTCATAGAAAAGAATTCATGAGTTGGTCTGTCTATGTTCTAGCTCTTCTGAATTAGTATCCAGGAAGAGGCCACTGCAACAACAGATTGACTTTCAAATTGGATCATCATTTTAGCAGTCATTTGAAATCTCATTTACCACTGACAGTCATTGCCAGTTACCATAACAAATCAATTTGTGTGTCCTAACACTCCTTAGGCACTCTTCAGTCACTCATGAACAGGTTGACTACAGCTGTCATGATCAACCCCACTCCATCTAACAAAGCCACCAAGTCTTTATCTCTGGTAAATCTCCCTGGTGTTGCTACTTCCTCACTGGATCAGCAGAGACAGAATGAAAACCATATGTAAATTTCAGTCATCAAGCACTGCAGACCTTCTAATGAAAGTAGAAGCTGACATTTTCCCTCTCTTCATCCAGGACACGGGAGATGAGTTTAATTTTCAGATTATGAAGTTCTTATTGAGTGATAGTGAATATATGATGAAATAATACATGGGGAATTATTTACTGAGCAAGGTGACTTTTCTGTCTTGGACTTTCTCACTCTAAATTTTGATGATTTGTGCTGGGTGTTTCTTTGTTGTGAGTTCCTATCAGTGTGCCCCAAGTGGTGAGCTGAACTAATGGATTAGAGTCCAGCTCCTCAGGGAAGAACATCGTTATCTGAGACATAATTCCTGGTAAGATTGAACTAGAAAGAAGAAAGGATAGGAAATCTCTTGTTTGTTTTTTTTTGTTTGTGCCATTTTTTCTCCCCTATCCTGTAATTCTAAGTTATCCAAGCAGAACAACTTCAAATATGAGTAGCAGGTATTCATGACCGTGAATGTATCAAGAGATTTTACTTAAGTGCTTATCATGAGCTTTCTCAAATTGTCCTTGACTTTATAATAAATCATAATATTTATTGAAGCTTAATATATACTCTTACATTTGCATGAATTAGCTATTAATATAACCCTATACACTGGTTGGTATTTTTATCATATATCTTTTAGGACAAGAAAGTTAAGCCAAATAATAGTTGTTGCTCCACCATGTACATCACCTATGCACATTCTAGGCATGTTTTTTTCTGACCCTCAATCTGTTCTACTAATATGGGTCTTAGTGTTAGTCTTCATTCTATAGATGAGAAAATGAGAAAAAAGGAGGCTGGATAACTCTCAGTCATATAAACATGAAGTACAGAATCAGGGAATTAAATGTAGATGGTTGCTTTCCATTTTCCTTCTTCTAGTCTTTTGTTCCTCTCCAAGAGTACAAATTTAAACACACTGAGAAAAAAAAACAAAACAGCTTCACACATTGCTTGAGACATGAATGTATATTTGATTGCTTTTGATGACATCACAGAAGGGATGTTATAAAATAAAGATCTAGTTTTAAGATAGGGAATTGTGTTTTCCTGGAAGATGGGTCAGCAAAAGCCAAGGCATGCAGCCCAGTGATGCAGTGTAAGCTACTGGCCATGTTATTGCTCAGTTGTTCATTGACTCAAAGGCACTGGGATGGAAGAATCTTCTCCTGCAATAGCTGTAGTAGATACTTCTTAAGGATTTTCTTGAAAGTATTATGATTCAGCAAAACTCTGAATCCAGAAAAGTGTGCTTAGTTTAAAAAGAGATGTATGGGCCAAGTTTGTCATCCTTTTTGTCACTGTAAAATCTCTGATAGAAGACGGTGAAAAGAGGAAAGATTTCCTTTAGTTCATGTTATCAGAGGTGCCAGTCCACCATGATAAGGAAAGAAAGGTGGAGCAAAGTTTGTCACATCACCTGGGCCAAGAAGTAGAGAATTTCAGGACTGGCTGGCTTTATTCCCCCGCCCTTTATTTCATCAGGGTCCCAGCCAATGAGATACAGCTCTACCTTCCTCCCACATTCCAGATCAGCCTTCCCCTTTAATTATTTCTTTCTGGAAATGCCCTCAGACACACCAGACAAGTGCTTTATTAATCACCTGGGCAGGACCCAATCCAACCAAGTCAGTAAGATTAGTAACTATAGGCATGCTGATGAAAGAAAGTCTGTATGGGTGAAAAAAGGGAAACGTTTCTATGGGGCCCTGCTTGATAATCAAGGAACAGTGGCTGGGCTGAGAAAATTTGGAAAACCGGAGAAGACAGTCATACATTGAGAGTCCAGCAGGAAACGTTTGGTTTTGGTATAGCCCCAAAGGCTCTAGATTATCTTACTGGCATTATCCCTTTGCTTGGCTCCTGGGTTGTAAGATTGGCCATTACATTATCCTTTATTTTGAAATAGTTTTCTCATATTTATTGTAAAGTGTTACAATATTGAAATATATATATATATATCCATATATATTGGCGTAAGCATTTGTATGTATTTATGTATGTATATTTATATGCATGCATTATATAGTTGTGTGCATATATATGTATATATATATGCAATACATACATTTACACAACATGCTGGATACTATCTTCTGTGATTTTAATTATGAATTTATTTCAAGAAAATAAAACAAAAAACAATGCTTCTAATTAGTTGCCAAATTAATTATATTTATAGATAAGAATAAAGTTCATGAGCAAAGTTTAAAAATTATACATTACAAATTCACCAAAACAATATTAAGATGTTTCAACTCAGAACTTAGGACTGATGAAATGACTCAGTTAACAATATCACTTATCAGTAAGCCCAATTACCAGAGTTCAAGTCCTGGTACTCACATGGTAGAAGGAGAAAATTGACTCCTGGGAGTTTTTCTCTGACTTCCACACCTGCACTGTGATATATGTACATTTAAGTGCATACACAAACACACACACACACACACACACACACACACACACACACACACACACATTAAAATAAATAAACAGGCAAATAAATAGATAAAATGTAAGGTGAAATATAAATCAGCCGGTTTGGCTACATTGCTAAGAAAGAGTATAATCTATTCTGTGTTAAAGAATAAAGGAGCTGAGCTCCTTTTGCTCGGAGGTGATATCAAAGGCTCTTTGATACAGTTGGTCTCCTCT
The DNA here is from genome assembly GCF_003668045.3 of Cricetulus griseus. NCBI lineage: Eukaryota > Metazoa > Chordata > Mammalia > Rodentia > Cricetidae > Cricetulus > Cricetulus griseus. Next base: position 120,701,492 of record NC_048596.1, on the reverse strand, counting down.
AGTTATCACTAACTGAGAAGATTCTGCCAATAGGAATTCTATAGGCTCAAACAATGGGACTTGCTTCACCCCATGTCTCCATCAGAAGAAAACTGACAGCTGAAGCCATTAAGGACAAGCCTGCTTGCTGTGCCCACACACTAGAAACGACTGAAGGGAGTGCCTTCATCTGTCAGATTAGCTTTTCAACCTTAATAAAACTGGTGCACACATGTACACAAAACGTATTTGCCTGAGGTCAGATGACACTGCAAATATAACCTGATCATATCCTACTTCTGTTATATATGCCAGGTCCTCTGAGATGGGGCCCAGCAGGCTGGCCTCCAAAGCTGAACTTTACTCTTAGATCCACTTGTGCACACTCCAATGAAGCATTGCCTTTAGTTCTTTTTCAGGCGAGAACTAAACCAGACTGTGTGAGGTGTAAGAACTGAACAAAGACCCTTATTTGTTCAGATCAACTTTTCCCTAGAGGAAAATGAAGCAGCTGTCTGTTGTTTTCAGAAAAAAACTTGTGCTAATTCTTTGTAAATATATTTATTAGTGTTGAGAAAACTGAGAATTTACTGATTAGGAAATGAAGTGAGAAGACACCAAACCATGGTTCCTAGTCCATAGGCACAATGTGGACAAGCCCACACTATAAAGAAAGTACCATGTTTTCCACCATCATGAACTCAAATCTCTGCCACTGTAAGCAAAAATAAATCATATCTCCCTTTAAAAAAGAAAACATCTAACATTCCTACTCATATACTGTAACACAAAAAATAAATGACCCAGAGACTGATACTGGGGTTCAAGCTTCAAGCTGAAGATCAGATAGGCAAAGCAGCTAGACCACTAGATCTTACCTATACCTCAGACTGAAAGGGATGATCCTGTCTCCAGGAGCTCTCACCAAGCCTCAGACTGCTGCCTCTCCTCAGTTGGAGAATATGGTTGGAGAATATATGCCATCCTATACTCAATGTGGCTTGAGAATGAATGCCAGCTCTGAGACCCTGTTCCTGTCTTAAATACTTCTGTGAGTCCAGGGATTAAAGGCTTATGATCTCAAGGGCTGAGGTCATCTTTGTGTGAGCTGTTTCATGTAGCCCAGTGTGGACTTGAACTAACAGATCCGACTATCTCTACTTCCCAAGTGGTGGGATTAAAGGTGTGTACACCACTGCCTAGCTTCTATAGCTAACTAGTGTGGCTACTTTGCAATTTTGATCTCTACTAGCTTTAATAGATTATAAACAATACATCACCACAATATGCTTTTATAATTTTCATCCACTTTCTTCCAAAATCATTTACAGAAAAACACATACTTTCATACAGATACTGTATGCACAATGGTTAAAGGCAATTGTTTTATTGAAATATGAGTATTTTGGAACTGTTATTCTGACCATTGTATGTTGATCACTTCAGAAGTCATTGAACAGCTTTCTGAGTTTTTGTGTGGATGAGAGTTTTATCACCATGCTGTCAGATCATTATCTATAAATTCAGTCTCTTAAAACCACTTCATATCCCCAGCAGCCATATTAAAAACAAAAACAAAAATCCTGGTCACAGAGGCAGAAGTATCCCTGAGGCTTCCTGAATTGGTGAGCTTTCTGTTAGTGAGAGACCCTCTCTCAGAAAAATAGGTGGAAAACCCAGTGAGGTAGACCACAAGGTTAATGTACTTATACAAGCCCAGTGATCTGAGTTTGATTCTGGAACCTTACGAAGGTAGACAAAGATTACCAAACTGCAGAGTTCTCTTTCTCTTTCCAACATCTTTATGCCCATTGTGGAACATATATATATATATATATATATATATATATATATATATATATATATTTCGTACAATAATTATAATAATTTCAAATAGCTCAAAAGCTTAAGGTGGAGAGAAACAGAGGAAAACACCTAAGATTGTGAGATTGATTTCTGGTCACCAAACATTCACACATATAGATATACATGTGCACATATACATGAACACACATGGCTCAGCTACTAAGAGAACAAATTCCAGTCTACAGAGGTAAATTTTAGGTATCTAAGTAGTTTCTCAATATAGCATATACCTCACATATCTCATTAGTTTCAGTTACACACCATTTTAATAATGACACCGATGTCACAATAACTAGCTGGAAACAAATGCAGTGATATATTTATTTATCATTACTGGCACCAACAAGTGAGAGGGTATAGTTAGGCTTGCACATCTGTAAGTTTTTATTTTTACACTCACTTCCTAATACTGGGGAAAGTCTTCTGATGGTTATAAAAATTGATCTAGTTTAAAAGATAGTTCAATTTGACACTTAAACTAAGGATATTATGTTGAAGGTTGCAATGACTTATTGTAGATAAATTAGTTGGTTTACAATATAGAAATTAAGCTTTAAATTTAGATCCAGTGTCGCACTGTCCGTCTAAAGTTGCACTTGATATTGTCAAGAACTCTAAATTGCAGCAGACTTTCTGAAGAGAGAAGCAGTCTTTTCACTATTGAATGCTTTCCAGTCTTAACTGTTTTCTCAATGACTTCAGGATACCGTGGATACTGTAAAATGTTTGAGCTTTGAGTGTATGGTTGACTTAAATTGAGTGGAAATTTTTTTTTCAAGCCAAGAACCTGCAACTCAGAATGGTTTTTAAGAGATGTTGATTAATGACTAACTGCTTTAAGAAAAACAGTATGTTTCATTTTAGGGTAATCCTTGAAAGGGAAAAGAGATTGGTTTTATAGTGAGATGGTTTTCTTTCAACCATGATGCACTTGCTTAGTTTTTAAGCCAGAGTTACAAAGAAACACTTACTAGACTTAGACCCTTTCATCTGTCACTGAGAATTTTCTGTAGGAATTTGATGTTCTTTCCATAAAGGCTATGTGAATCCTGTACTGAAGATACTTCTATTTGTGCTTTAGCTGAAGCCCAAGGGTGAATTTACAGTGAACTTGTTAGCTATGTCAGTTCATGTTGCCTCTATTTTTGTTTTTTCCTTTTTAGCCTTAAACTCATATTATAAATGACACAGCAACTGGCTCCATTTTAATATTTTAATTTTACTTACACTGCACATTTCTCTAAATACCTCAAATACTTACATGAATGAGACTGATAGACTAATAAAAACCATGTGTAATGACAAGGTAATATTTTCTCAGTAAGTGCTTATGTGGTGATATCCTCATGTTCTATGATGAGCAAGTAAGCTTCAATATCTACAGTTGACAGAACCTTCAGCTAACATCTAAGCACTTCTTACCTAGTTGGGTATCCATTTTAATAATCATCAGTCTCATTCCTGAACCCTTGTTTTCAAAATAATCACTAAGACACAGTACTTAGTAGATAAAAATGAGAATATTCCTTTTACAGTATATAACCATACTATGTTAGAAATGAAACTTATTGAAATAAAAACACCAGATGCATCACACAGAGGTTACTTAGCTAGAAATATATTAGACACCAAAATTATGGTACACTGGTTTGCTAACTTTTAAAAATTTAACTTTAAGTTGTTTCTACGATGGAAAGAAAGTGATCACCTGTCTATTGATTTCTTGAGCATGCATAGAATATATGTTGAGTTCTGGGCATCACAGGGCAAGGATCGGAATAAATGGTTTCAAAGGAAAGTATCAGATTCAAAATAGTTATAAAGTATATCTCATGGCACTGTTGAAAATAAAAAAAAAAAAAAAAAAAAACAGCCTGGAAAAGCTTAAACCTAAATTGAAGTGATAAGCTCTTTCAAATATTGGACTTTAATTTGTCAACTGTGTACCTTAAATGTAGTGTGGCTTTTAGTGATACAAATATATGAAGAGCAGGTGACTTGGTTTCCTTGTACCAAAATAAATTTCGTCATACTGAAAGATTCTAAAAAACATTCCCAAAGCCTGTATTGGCTTTGGCATTCTGCCAATTTGGATATGACCACCCATAAGTGAAGGTATATCTGCATATACTTAGACTATGTTTAGGGCAAAGTCATTGCCTGGAATATAGGGCTGGATTTAGACTATCACTCAAACAGTCTTCTTGTTGTTCTACTGATGAAGCCAGACAGAATGTAATGGAGAGCTGAAGCCTAAGAAAGCATCTCGGGGGAGGACAGTGAGTCAAAGTGGAACACTGTTTTACTGATTCTTTCCACCCACCCTCCTCCTACCTCCAACTCCAGAATTACTCTCACAGCTAAGCAATTTCATAATCAGAGGATATATGAACGAGAGAGAAGTTGGCCTGACTTGTGCACTCAGTGGCACAATCCCAAGGAGCTTTATATCTTAAATGTGTTGGACACCTGAAACTGCTATAGTGGATGGGATGGGGGAGAGCTAATGCTAACTTAATCAAGCTAAAGGAGAAGGTCTGTGACAGCATTCCCTGCCAGCTCTCATGTTCCTCCAAGAGCCCAGGACCTGCTTAAAACCATTTGCAATCTTTGCAGACTTCTCCCTTTGTGAAGCTTTCCTGTATATGAAAATACCCCAGGATTGGTGCTAACTAAAAACAAGCCTATCCCATCTGCCTGTTTACATTGACCTCCAGCCAGTCCCTGTGGAGCAAGCAGCCTGACAGCATGGATTCTTGTCAAGCAAGATGGTGGAAACACAAAAGAGAAGGAATCTTGCTGGTTGCCAGTCAGTTTATTACAGGGGGCCGTCGCATAGATTTGGTTGCAGATGTGCAGGTTCTTTAACAGACAACTCAGCTGCTGGCTATTAAATCCTGGAGCCAGCAATTGTGAAAGAAAACCGCTCAATACATTATTCAGTTTTTGTCTTGTTTTTCAGGTATTTCCCTTTCTCGTTATGCACTGCTTATGCTAATAATACAACACATTTACATTTCTCGGAAAAGCCTTAACTTGGAATTGAAGGCTTGAAAACATTAGCTCGCATGAAAATGTAGTTGTAAAGTTAAGCATCAGTAATGCTTCAGTTGGGCAGAAGTAGGTTAATTAATTCAATGAATGAGCAAACACTTGCTTTTAAAAAAAAAAGACAAGCAAGGTGTTGTTAGACTGCCGAAAGATAGACAAGTTTCTTCCTGACTAATTAAGACCTAAGAGAAAGGTGTCAGTGATGTGCTATGGGAACAAAAGAAAAGAGAAACATTTTACCTGCTATTTCCAGTAGTCATCAGTAAAGATGTATCCATGTACTGGTAGTTTTCATTTTCCAAGTGTCTTCTATACTCACCGTATCACTGGATTTTGAGGTGATTTATGCTACAGACAGTCTCCATCATGAATATTATATAAATGAAGGTGGTAGGATAAATATTGCCTCATAAGTCACCAAGATGGCTAATAAACAGATCTAGATCAGAGCCCAAGCCTCTTGGCTTAGCCACACACTCCTTCCATGAGACTATGTTACTGCTAAAAGTTCTCAAAGGATCATTAATCAATTCATGCCACCAGATGTTAACTATGCACTGTGTGTGTGTGTGTGTGTGTGTGTGTGTGTGTGTGTGTGTGTGTGTGTGTACTTGAGCACATGTGCCCACGCTTGTGCTGTTCATGTGTGTGTGTGTGTATACATGTGGAAGCCAGAGGCCAGACGATAGAGTTTAAGACATTTTTCTCTATTGCTTTCTCCTACATTTTTTGAAAACAAGTCTTTCACTAAACCTGGAGTACAACAAATGGGAAAGTTTAGTGAGTAAGAAAGCCATTTCCCCAGGGCTAAGATTATAGGTGTGCACTACCAAACCAGACATTTTATGTAGGTGCTGGGAATTTGAACTCAGGTCCTCATTCCTGTAGAATAAGTATTTTAGTGACTTAACTACCTCTCCAGAACACTAAATTTAACTATATTTTGATTTCTTCCTCTTTCCATTGTTCCCTTCCTCTTTTTGCCCCTCCTCTCTTTCTTTCTTTCTTTTTCTCTCCTTTGGTCCCTCCTTTGTTTTTTTGTTATTCTTTATAACACTGTGACATTCATAGACAGGTTGATTTCTTTGTTAGGGAAATTCTAATCTTTAGTTATTAAATGTAACCATGAGCTTCCAAGCTTCAACTATCTCTCTTACATGTGGTGTGGTGGGAGTAGATGGTGTAACAAATTTCTTCCCTTATGAATTGCTTCTGAAGTTATTCTTAATCATTATGTGAAGTGCTCAACACAGCCCCTAGTACATTGTGACACATAAGTATCCATTAAACACAAGTGGCCTCTGTTGTTGTTCATTTCCTCAACAAATAATGATGAAATAAGAACTTTAATAATGACAACAATCTATTCTCATTTCAAAAAGGAAGGAATTGGATTTATAGACTATATAACTCTGATTTGAGGTAAGCTTAGATATTCTGTCATCAGCTGGTTAGGGAGAGTTCTGGGCAAATGCCAATTGATTCCAATACCTCTCTTGTATTAGAAAATGTTTTCAGTGGGTAAAAGAATATGTATCTAAAAATGAATGCTCTAATTGCTTATATGTTTGTGGAATCCTAATCGGCATTTACTAGAGTGGATGGCGTCTATTTTATTGAAATGTTGGGAAGTTACTTTAAAATCAGCCTATGACAGGTGAAATGTCTTCCGAATTGGAAAGGGAGAATTCTGAAGTTATGTGCAGTAGGAGAAAAAAGAAAGCAGGGCCTGAGGTTAGGGAGACTTTAGTCATTGCTTTTGCTCCTAGAGTCAACATAAAATGTGTACGGGCTCAGTGGAATTCTTTAATTGCTGTTCCTCTAGCAATGGACCAGGGAGGCTACTTTCCTAGTAGTGACACATCTTAAATCAGACCTCACCCTGGTTGCTGACATGCTCTTGGGTGCAGACCTGCATTGGGGATGAAGCTCCATACCAAATGGTGCAATTGCAGTTTAGTTCTAGAAACAGTGGTAGAGTGAAATCAGAATAGCTCCCCAACAGGGGAGATGGTTTCTGCTAATTCTCAGAACTGGAAGATCTCTGATCTTTCATTTTTACCCATCCCTGCCAGCCGTTTCTCTATTCTACATTGTGGACTTTGTTGCCTGTTTCCTCCCAACACAGTTTTCTTACATCTCAGCATAGGCAATCCTCTGATGAATATTTGAAAGCTCTATTTTTCTGTGTGATGTTGTTACTTAGACTGACCTGAGGACATGAATATAAAGTCCATCTAGTATCTCTCTTAAGATCACATCTCCAGGTTCTGGGCACTTGGCTAAAGGTTTGCTCTAATACTGCATGCCTGACTCCTGCCTCCCTAGCCCCCTGCTTTTCCGTCCATCTACTTTACTTCCAAGATGGGCATTCTGCCTAAGCCTGGGATAAAGCTGGCACGTTACCTAACAGAAAAAAAGAATCATTTTCAGACAGAAGTAGGGGAGCCCGACCCTTTCCTTCTCTTCCCACTCCCTCCATCTGGAAGAGAAGAGAAACAGAGAAATTTGGAAGTTGCCAAAGTTTAATTACTTCTATGGAAAGTGCCAAAATATGGGAAAGTTTATCCTTCAGTGGAAGGAGCCTGGAGGGCCCTGCAGACATTCTTAGCAGTCTGTTTGCCATTTGTATTTCTTTTCTTCTTTAGCCCCTGAGTAGCAAATTTCCACTTTTCCTTTCCAAGAAGAATGAGGACAGATTGTCCCTTAGAGACATCAAAAGGGTGTTTCAGAGCCTTCTACTGAACCCAGGGCCATGGGGCTGCTTAAATACTTCGTGAAGGCACAGAGGAGCATAACCTGAAACACAGGGCAAGCATTTGCTGGCATGACCAGGTCTTCAGGTCAGCCATTGGAACACATAAATCACATTAAGAATTAACCTACCCCTAACCAACTCATGGCAAGGGACACCACAGTTAATTTTAAAATAGTTCATGTACTTCCCTTTTAAGATACAGGGGGAGCAAATAAGAAAGAAGCAGCGAGACAAAAATGAAAAAAATGATGTGCAATTACAGGCAATCTCCTTTTAAATAAGTTTTCAATACCAGTGTGCATTGGTTGGGCTGTACATATTTCTGTGGCTTAATCAAATTATTTCTCACTATAATCCTGAAGATACATGATAATATCGCATTAAACAGATTCAGAGAAAACCTTTTTTTTTTTAATCAAAGTTGTGGGACTTCATTGAAATCACCCATTCAACAAAGAGCAGAGCTCAAATTGCATTCCAAGTCTCCCAACCCCAAGACGAGGCAATGTTATTTCCTTCACATTCATCTGCCAATTACATGGTGGCTGAAGAAACTTGTGGCTTTATTGGCCCACTTTTTCTATTTACTTATTGTCAGTATTTGAGCATTTATGTTGACATCTTCATTTCCAAAAGGATAGGAAGGATTATTCACTATCCTGCTTATTAGTTGATTCACAGATGGTTGAGCTCAACAGTTAAAATTTTGTATAAATAATTATAAGTTGAAAATACTGTAGTTTTCTCACTTTTTTTCACAATTGACTTAAAACCGGTTACATAGAGTAATTTTTAAGGAGCAGATTGCTTATATAAGAATTAAACATTACTTCCGGTCTTTGGTGGCACATGCCTTTAATCCCAGCCCTCGGGAGGCAGAGGCAGGCGGATCTCTGTGAGTTTGGAGACCAGCCTGGTCTACAACAGCTAGTTCCAGGACAGCCTCCAAAGCCACAGAGAAACCCTGTCTCAAAAAAAAAAAAAGAAAGGAAGGAAGGAAGGAAGGAAGGAAGGAAGGAAGGAAGGAAGGAAGGAAGGAAGGAAGGAAAAAAAGAATTAAACATTAAAAAGAAATAAGCTGAATATGTTTTCAGCTCTGACCACAGACTTGCTTAAATCCTGAAGGAAATCATTTGCAATAAAAGGGAGTATGGTAGGTTTTCTATCTTTTGATAGCTCCTTAGAGAGCATGGGAGCAACATATCCCCCTTAAGTCCTCTGGGAGGTAACATACATCGCTTTTCTTATTTCTGGTGTCTCCTGTTGTGAAAATCTCTGCAGCAGCTGGACCATTGTCCTTCCATACAGCAGGCACTAAGCATGAACTTCCCATTGTGGGAACTGGTACAGGGGATGATGGGAGTAGCTTGTGGATTAGAAGCTGGTTGGACTTTCTATTTTTAAGTCCGCCTTTGCTTTTCTAATCTTTGGTATACAAGCCTCATTCTTAATATCACATGAAATATAGAAATTTCCCTTACAGGTTAAAGCATTTATTTTGCTAGTCCAATATTGGTCTCCCCCTGAAGTCAGGCTTTAATTTTTTAGAATATAACAAAAACTTTATATTGTACTGAACCAGGCATACATTTGTGTGTGCGACAGAGGTGTGTGTGTGTGTGTGTGTGTGTGTGTGTGTGTGTGTGTGTCTGTGTGTGTCTGTGTGTGTCTGTGTGTGTCTGTGTGTCTGAGAGAGAGAGAGAGAGAGAGAGAGAGAGAGAGAGAGAGAGAGAGAGAGAGAGAGAGTCTGTGACTGTTTATTATGGATATAGTGTTCTGCATGCAGGCCCAGAAGAAGACACCAGATCTCATTATAGATGATTGTCAGTGACCATGTGGTTGCCAGGAATTGAACTCAGGACCTCTGGAAGACCAGCCAGTGCTCCTAACCTCTGAGGCATCTCTCCCATCTGTGACTATTATATGTGTATTTCTGGGTGCTTTAAAAAAAACTTGAAGCATAAGTACAAAAAATACAGGAAAGTATCTTTGTGATAACAGCTTATTTATTTGCACATTTTTCTTTATCTTTTCCTTTCATCGAAGATAGATTTTTACTCACATAATATATCCTGATTGTGATTTCTATTCCCACTATTCTTCCCAGTTCCTCTCTCCCCCCATCCCATCCAGATTCACTCTCTTACTCTCTGTTTTTCATTAGAAAACAAACAGGCTACTATGTGGTTATAATATAATAAATATAATAATAATAACAGTATAAAACAAAACTAACACATTGGAGTTGGAAAGAAAATCAAACATAAGGAAAAGAACCTAATATTATGAGTACCTTGCTCAGCCATGATCAGACAGATGGGAACAAATTCAGAGACACACATATAGACATTATACAGTGAGAGACACTCGGTCCTCAATGGTATATATCCATTAAATCCTTCCCCATAGGGCTCAGGAAACCCCACCAAAGAAGAAGCAGCATATAAGAGGGGATGATGGACATCAAGAAAACAAGGCTCTTTAAATCAAGATGAACAAATATCATATAAACTGTTAGAAACTGAAGCAGCATCCACAGGGCTTCCTCAAGTCTGCACCAGGGCCTCTGTGTATACATTTTGGCCTCTGTTTTAATATTTTTACGAAATTCTTGGGTGTAAGATAATGTCTTCTAATTATTAAATTGATCAGTCATTTTTTTGTGTGTGTATTTCAATGCAGGGTTTCTCTGTGGCTTTGAGGGCTGTCCTGAAACCAGCTCTTGTAGGACTGGGCTGGAACTCACAGAGATCCACCTGCCTCTGCCTTCCAAGTGCTGGAATTAAAGGTGTGTGCCACCACCACCCAGCCCATCAGTCATATCTTACAGCCTAAAGTCTGATGTTTAGAAGCTATGATTCTGCTCATGTGTAATGGCATATTTGGGGAAGTAGCAACATTCCTTCACGCACCTCCTCAAAATCATCGCCATGTTGTGTTGATGGAAGTTTCTTTCCTGGCTGGGTCCCATAGCCATTTAGTCCCAAATAAACACACAGAGGCTTATATTAATTATAAACTCTTTGGCCGGTGGCTGAGGCTTCCTATTGGATAGCTCTCTCTTAATTATTAAACAATTTCTATTGATCTGTGTATCTCCACATGGTCTTGGCTTACTGGTGATGCCTTGATCTCTTGCTTCTTATGTAGCTTCATGGCGACTCCTTGACTCCACCTACTACCTTCCTCTATCCCTGTTTGGATTTCCCACCTGACTAAATCCTGCCTGTCCATTGGCCAAAACAGCTTTATTCATCAATTAATAAGAGAAACATATATCCACAGCATACAAATGGATATGCCTCATCAATGTTGTAAATTTGATCATGGATCTTAACTACTATAATTTGTCTGTGCATTAATTCGGGTGACACATTCAGTTAATACAGAGTAATGGCAAATTATTTCATCTAAAAAGACTTTGGGCAAGGTGCATGAGAAAGTTGTTTATTAATGATCTCACACATCTGGATACCTGAAAACTGTTAAATGACTCATTGTTAAATAATGATTCTAGGCTGCATGCAAAGGATATCTAGGCAAGAGTCTAAGAACAAGCCAGTAAGCAGCATTATTCTTTTGGTTTTGCTTCAAATTCCTGCTCCAGCTCCTGCTATGGCTTCCCTCTGTGATGGACTGCAAACTGTAAGATAAAATAAACCCTTTCTTTGCTAACTTACTTTTGGTTATTGTATTTATCACAGCAATGGAAAGCAAAGTAAGACAGGAGCGTTATTGATTTAACTAAAAATCCCTAATGACATGCAATAGTGAGTGTCTTCCTGCAGACTTATTTCTATCTGTGTCATCATTGGAGGGATCATTTAAGGTCCTTTGCCTTTTCAAAGAATTGGTTTGTTATTGTTGAGTTGTAAAATGTGCTTTTAGATTTTTGATGCTTCAATTGAAATGTTTTTCTAAAGAGAAATAATTATTATGTGAATTTTATGATTCTGAAAAAAAAGTGAGCAAAATTAGGACAGTGCAGGTATATATTGCCCTTAGCTTACAAAAAACCCTGTTAATTGATATTATGAAATAAAAAGAAGCATGTATTAAACAAACATTAGAACCACGCTTAAAACTAAGTACTAAAATCTACATCTTCTAACTGTGTTTCCAGTAGTGTTTATATTTGCTGTAACATCCACGATGGCACAGTAATCACATAATGCATTTTAATACAATTAGTTTAAAATAATGATCAGTATGTCCTTTCTAGTGTATAGGCATACTATTTAGGGTACAGGAGAGTTTTAGCCCTTTAATCATTGGAGAGAAATACCACAAATGTCACTTCAAGTCCTAGGTCCCTAACTGTAATCCTCTCTAACATGTAAAGGAAAAATATCTGGCCAGAGCCTGACTGGGACCAGACCCAGAGTAGAGTAGAAAGTCTGTTCTTTGTCTTTTCCTCCTAATTTACTCCCAGGTCTTAGATTTTTAAACTATGGAGTTAAAAGAGAAAAGAAATGTTTGCTTGAACACAGCTTTGATTTCCACTATATCCCCAATTATGCTCAAATTATATAGTTTGCAACTCCTCACTGAGAAGTAAGAATGCTTATATATCCAGAAGCCTAGTGGGGATAGTAGAAGAATAAATTGGGCCTTGAGCTGCATTATGGAGGGACTATCCTGTGACCCAATGCTGAGCTGTAGAATTAAGCAGTAAGACACCTGGTAGGCATGCATGTTGGATGACGTGGTGCCAATCTAAGAAGCATTGCCTAGGGTAAAGAGAAGTTACTGTCTACTTCAGTCAGCCATCAAATTCTGGAATATGAGCCAATTCAGATTCTGCTGTGCAAGGGAATATGATTTTAACATGAAATCTCCTTGTTTCTACATACTGACACTATAGATTCATATCTTTAAAGAAACCTAGTATGCTTTGTGAAGTCTCCTCTGAATGAGATCTGGATCTCCACTGATGCTATTCTCTCAGTGTGGGTTCACTTTGCTAACCCTTTCTTTATGAGAAATTGCACTTTGACAAGCACAGGATGGCCACATAGGTGATGGTACAGGAAGCACACTTATTTTCCTTTTGTAGGTATAGAATTTTATTTCTAATTATGGCTAAGCCAACACATCCTTACTCATTTATGTAAGGATGTAATGCTACATTTTCTTTCTATGTGTTGTCTGATCCATCACATATACAAACATGGAATGATGATTTCTTCCCCATTCACCCCTGCAAAAAAAGGGGGTGCCTCCTTTTATTTTTTAATTCATCAAATATAGTTAGTCCTGCTCATATAATCATAGATGTGTTGTTCAAGTAGAGCAGGGTCAACCCAGCAGGGTCTGTACCCTTAAAGAACGTTGACTTCCCTTCCACCATACCTATCAGTTTCCAATAGCTTCTTAGCTAGGGGTAGGATTTGGTGCCCACCTACCCTATACATGATGCAGTTTCATACAGTGTATTTTGACCATTTTCCACCTTTGCAACCCCTCAGGGAGCTACTCCTTCCACCCTTCCACACTGAACTTTAAGTCCTCCTCCTCTTCTTCTTTTCTAGTTGAGTCCAATTTGTGTTGCTGAAATACTTTCGTGAGTAGGGCCTGTGCTGGTATTTGTGTCACATTATTTAAAAAAAATAGAAAACACAAAACAAGCAAGCAAAAAAAAAAAAGCAAAAATCCAACTCTCTTAGAAGTGATCAAATACCCATTTTTATGATAAAGCACAAGGGGGACCTTGGTGGATTCCATGGCAGCTGAGGGTGACTGAGGCCCTGGCAAACATGCCAGGCAGACAGATCTTAGTGAGAAGTTTCATTAGAAAGGGAATGGAGTGGGGAAAGAGGTAAATAGACACAGAGACACACAGAGAGATAGAGGATAGAAAAGAACAGGAAGATAGGAGTTCTGTCTACCCAAGGGGAACAGTGTGGGTGAGGAGTAGCAAGAAAGAGAGCATAAGTGTGTAGGGGTCTGTCTTTTAAAAGGTATCCTTTGCACCTGCTTGCAGACTATTAACTGTGGAACCCTGAGCTGACCAGAGTACTGACTGAGTGCATTCTGCCAGGTGACAGGGGCAGGCCAGGTGTAAGGATCCTTACACCCATAGGCCCTCACTTAGTGATAGGTAGGATTTTGTGTTTGCCTACCCTGTTCATGGATGCTGAGATTTTGTCTGACTTTCATTTATACATGCTATCATAATTGCTGTGCATTCATATGTACAACTGCTCTGTTACCAACCCACCTTAAAGTTACCCACCACCTTTGACTCTTACAGCCTTTTGTCCCTCTCTTGTCTGAAAAGATCCCTGAGACACAGTGGGACAGGTTTGATATGTATCTGTCTTTAGAGATGGCACTCCATAAGTCTCCTATACTCTAAATTTCTACCAGTTGAGAATCTCTGTGTTAATTTTTGTCTACTGTAAGAAAAAACTTCTTTGAAGAGAATTCAGAAATCAACTGTTTTATGGGCATAACACTTAGTCATTAGGAGTCATTTTAATACTATATAATTAGCAGACTATTAGTATTAGGTTTTCCCCTATGACCTATGTGACCTATCTAGGCAAAGTTTTGTGACCATATTATAGTGGCATGAATGAATTCTGGGAAGATGAATTACTGAAAATGTTGCCATCTCTCCTTCCCCGTACCCCTATCTCTCTCTCTCTCTCTGTCTCTCTGTCTCTCTCTCTCTCTCTCTCTCTCTCTCTCTCTCTCTCTCTCTGTGTGTGTGTGTGTGTGTGTGTGTGTGTGTGTGTGTGTGTGTGTGTGTGTGTGTGTGCATTACTAGAGAATGAAGTTAGGGTCTTCCCCATTCAAGCCAAGTCCTCTACCATTAAAATACATCCTAAGCCTTTGTGTTGTTAATTGTTCATTTTGAGACAGTCATGCTAAGTTACCTAGGTTAAACTTGAACTCACTGTGTCTTGAACCCAGGAACTTGCCTTGAACTTCTAATTCTACTCTTTGAGCCTCTTGAGTAGCTGGCTCATAGACAAAGGCCATGATGTTTCTGTCTTTATAAGGTTAAAGACTTATGACCCTGGCCTTTCTCTAGCAAAGTAATATATTTGAAGCTCTGTCAAATAGGCAAAAATCAGAGGGTATCAGGGGGATATGGTCAATGTATTTTGCTCACTTGCATAAAAATTTCCTTATGTATACCAGTACCATTTAGAATGAATAAACATCAATGGGGAATAAAAACATTTTTTAAAAGGAAATCACAATAGAGAAGAAACCCAGAGCAGAAATTTTACATGTCCAAACTCTGTGGAACATTTCTCATGTCTGGCCACTTGAGAAACACTCCTGTGTACAGTGGTGTAAGCTTCTTGGGCCCATGAATGCTTCATTACTGCTTTATGTGTAGACAGCTGCAAGATGGAAAGCAGAAGTCTTTAGGAGGGCTTTGTGGAGCCCTAGAGATTGACTTGTACTCACACTAGTTAGTCCCCATCCTTTTACCAGTGATTTCATTTTCTCCAGTTTCCATAACTTTCAACCCACTGCTGTATTAAGGTATTAATATTTGTTTTAAATATTTCAAGAGTGGCCACATTCATATATTGTATTATGCTATTACAATTATTCTATTTATCTTATTGCTAGTCATTTTTGTTAATCTTTTCTGTTCTTTTTGTTTTTCGAGACAGGGTTTCTCTGTGTAGCTTTGGAGCCTATCCTGGCACTCGCTCTATAGACCAAGCTGGCCTAGAACTCACAGGGATCCACATGTCTCTGCCTCCTGAGTGCTGGGATTAAAGGCATGTGCCACCATCGCCTGGCCATTGTTTTTAATCTTAATGTACCTAACATGTGAATTCAACTTTATTAAGGATATTTAAATATAGGAAAAGAGCAGTATATGGTGGTTTAGGGAATTATCCACACGTCTCTTGTACTGACTGGGTATTAGGAAGGACTCACCTGGTTACTATCTCAGTAGACTAAAGTAAAAATATGTTGTAGAATATATTGTATTTTCTCACCAAATACCTCATCCCCATAAAAAAACCAAACTTCTGTTTTGAATAAAGAAAATCCATTTATTCTAACAAATTATTCTAACAAAACATCTTAAAGAGGGATCACAAAGGGGGAATTGTGAACAATGGATGTTTCTCAGAGTACAAGATGGGGGGGATATAAATAGCATCCTTGCAGAAAAAGAAAAAGGCAACATAGAGCAAAGTAAAACCACCCAACAAGTTGGTCCATACCAACGTGTCAAGATTTTCTATAACTATTTAGTAAATGCCAACAATATACCTGAGTTTTACAGTGTGTTAAATAAACTCTATCTCAGATTTTCAAGTTTTCATTATAACTTCTTTTGTTTGCTGAGACAGGGACTCACTGTGTATCCAGAATGGCAATGCTGGTATTACAAGTATACAGTACCAAATCCAGCCTCTTTAACCATGTTTATACCCATTTATTTTGGATGAAACTGTGTTTCAATGAACATGCTCTCTGATACAAGTTAACAAAGCAAATAAGTAGCAGAGGCATAAATCATAAGTACAATCTACCCTCCTCCAAGATACCAAAAATGTAAAAACCCAATTGGGGCAATCAATACTTTTTTTTCTCTTAGGTATTTAATTGAACTATTGATTTAAAAAAATGACATAAGAGCTTCATTTATAATAAGTGTGTGCTGTGGAAGATGTTAGTAGATCTCTTTTGCCATGGTAGAACTGTGGTCATGATACCTGTGTGTAATGTTTCAGTACCTCGGGCAATGGAGTGAATGCTAAGCCTCATGACAGCAAGGACTCTTGGCCGAGTCAGCCAACTCGCTAGTTCTTTGTTTTACATGAGATTAAAACCAAGCTCAACATAAAACACCATCTAATGCCTTAAGACAAATTAAAGTGTTGAACATGCAGCAAACAAATGGGTTTGAAATATTTAGGTGGGGCTTTTAGTTATTAGGCCATTTTCTTGCTCATGAGTGACTCTAGCCTGTGACTGATCACTGCTCTGCCTCAGGAGAAACTGAAGTAAAGAAGTTCCCTGGACTAACTAGATAATGCAGTTCATTTAAACTTCAGATTCACAGAGAACTTTAGACTTACTGTTTCAAATGTCTCCCCTTGTTTAGAGTGGAAAAACACCTGAAACTAAACCATTACAGCAAAACTGACAGGAAATAAAAAGAAAGAAAGAAAGAAAGAAAGAAAGAAAGAAAGAAAGAAAGCAACAGAAAAGCCACCCACTGAGTTTAACTTCAGAGTGCCACTGCCACCTCACATCCTTGAGACCTAAATGTCCAAAATGAGCTCTGATCCTAGTCCCCTAAACACATTTCCTTCTCCTTTCCTTCCCTACATTCTTTTGCATTGTAAAAAAAAATTATATTTTGGGGCTGGAGAGATGGCTCCATGGGTAAGAGCCCTGGCTGCTCTTCCAGAGTACCCAGATTCAATTCCCAGTACCCACATGAAAGTTCACAACTGTCTGTGACTCTAGTTCTAGGGGATCTGACACCCTGACACAGAATATATACAGGCAAAACATGAGTGTACATTACATAAATAAATAAATCGTTATTTAAAAAAGAAAAACAAATAATAGATATGAAATCTTAAACAACAAAAATGTAAAGAAAGCTAATTAATAGAGAACATGATATAAAATAGATGTTTTTGTAAGCTGTATACCAGTAGTTCTCAAAATGTGGTTCTTGAACCAACACTATCAGCACCACCTGGAAGCTTGTTATAAACATGAATTCCTAGACATGAGTTTGAAACTCAGGGTTGTGTTCAGCAAGCTGTGTCTCAAAAGTCCTCTCAGTGATTGTGATGCAGGCCCCTATTTGAAAGCTTCCAAGTTTGTAAATCACATTGTATTATAGGTTTACGATGAATTATATGATATAGATGTACATAGAGTATGTGACAGTATATGAGTAAAAAGATAATATTGCAGAACTTGAACAATGCTACAAATTCTTCAGCTTTAATTGAACAAGAGTTCCTTTACATATCTGCATATTTGAGGGTATGTTCCGCTGACGTTAGCAAACTCTCTAGTTATTTGTCATACATAACATAAACCAAGATGGTACCTAACTCACTTTTGATGAGTCTTTAATACCAGGGATGGGGGTGAAGGTGGGGATGTGAGGGACTATGCAATGTTGCTTTGGTACTTTCATCCACTGGGAAACCATTCACTTTTTCTAGGAGATGGAAGCTAAGCCAGAGTAAAAAGAGAGTCAAAGAGACGAATATAAGACAAAGTGTTAACTTCAGAGACTACAAGATACTAACAGTAGTTTCAGCAGCCTGTGGAAATATTTGCTGATTGGGTGCTGTTCCTCCTGCCATTGCATTCTACTTTCCCTTGGCAATCTAATCAGAAAGCCAGTTTACATTCGCATAGGACTTTTATCATCATTATTATTTTAAAGCTCTGTATTCAGTAAGCAACAATGGTCAGAGACTTGGTTCATATTAGGAGAGCAAGCCCATTTTTAAGATACTATGAAAACAGCAGCTGCAAGGAATGCCTCAGAGGCGGGCGTTTACTGTAAACTTGAGGTGAGTCAACAGAAGGGCAAGACTGCCAAGAAAGTTAATTTGATCTTGTGCAGCATGCATAAACCATGGGTGTTTAAACCTAGGGACGGGCTGGGGAAGGGGGGCTAAGCATAGGTCAGAACACACCTGCAAAATTGCCTTTTGGCCTATGCCCCATTCTATAAAGGACTTCAATAAGTAAGTCTCAAATGTCTAGTCCAAATTCAACTCTATCTTTCCTTGTATAGCAGGTGTGAGGGAAAGAGAGAACAATCAAAATAGGCTGGGAATAAAATCCCCATGCTGTTCACTACTTGTTGAAAAGTTATATGACTGAGAGGAAGATGGAGTCCCTGAAAACTGTGCCCTTGATGGACAGCAGAGTGAGTCACCCATTGGAGTCTTTTGAATATGCAAAATACAAGATACAGAAAGATTGTGGTGCCACTTTGACACAGGGTTATTTTGAATCATGACATGTTTTAAACAGTTACAGCAAGAACACTCCAGCCTTCCCAATATTCTTCCTAAAAGCAGGAGGCCATAACCATGTGGAGATGTCCTCTCTGTATGAGGAAGAAAATAGTGTTGCCATCATTAAGGGTAACAACCTGAGCCTGGGAGAATTCTATATAAGCAGACCTTTTTGAAACCATTCTTTTCTGTCCATCTTCTCCCCATTTAGTTTGGTTACATTTCCACACTTTCCTTTCTTTGTTCAACCTGATTTTAAAGTGTTTGGCTTTCATTACCATTTTTTAAT
Organism: Cricetulus griseus; assembly: GCF_003668045.3. NCBI lineage: Eukaryota > Metazoa > Chordata > Mammalia > Rodentia > Cricetidae > Cricetulus > Cricetulus griseus. The sequence goes on along the minus strand of NC_048596.1, from coordinate 120,682,561 downwards.
TTCCTTTCTTTATGAGGGCTCCTGTGTGACATAAAATTTGTTTAAACAAATCTATATGCTTTTCTCTTACTAATATACCTTATATCAAAAGAGTTTGCAGATACTGCTACAAGACCTTAAACTATAGAGGTCAAAGTATGTCCCCATCCACCATCTATAGTGAGAGCCCTAGAGAAGGGGTTGAAACAGTCTTTGCCTAAACAGGTCACTGCCCCAATATGCCTACATTCTGGGTTCTCTCCATCTGATTTCAGAGCACTTCTCCCACTTTCTTTCTCTACTTTAATGGCCTTTATTCTTCTTAGTAATATGTAGCTGGTATCATGCTATTTGTTTTCTGAATGTCTGTTTAAGTGGCCAGAGACTTGCCTGCAGCACTTACTGATGTGTTTACTCCTGTGGTAATATTTGAAATGTCATGTTTTCTCAGTATTGGAAAACAAAAAGAATGAAAAGGGAAATGGGAAGAAAGTTTGCTCTTCTTGAGATAGGAGGCTGGAAATAGGATGGCTGGTGATAGGTAAAGTACACAATAGGCTATGTCTCCGCTGTGTCTGTCTGTCAACATATCTCTCCCTGGAAACGAAGGAAGCATTCTGCACTCCATTCCCAGGCTCTTATCAGAATGGGCATCAGAGACCAATCTCAATATAAACAGTCACATAAAAGAAGTAAAGAAAAAATCAGGAGAGGGGACTATGAGATTGAAATCCAAATGTTGTGCCTGGGTGAATGTTGCAGGATTCTATTACCCTGGAGCTGCATCCATCAAGGTAGGATGATATCTAGACATCAGGTTCTGATGCAAAGAAAATGACTATAATGGGCGAGTGACTCCAAGCTGCTTAGACCAATGAACAGTGAGGGACAATGGGAACATTTAACACAGGCAGAGAAGGCTGGATGTTAAGTAATTCAGAGCTTCTATGTATGAGAGAAGTTAAATTTTTCTCTCTGATTTTATCAGGGATGAAAATGGAATGCATATAACAATAAACTACCAGCATCCAGCATCTGATCAGGAGTATTTCACAAGAAAACATACATACCAGTTACCCAGTAGGGTCTTCACAATACCAGTGTTCCCTCACTTGAAAACAGGTTAGCTCACCCGGACACAGAGCATAGTTTTGCAGTTGACTTCTGATACACATACATAAGTTTGAGAAGCCCTGATCAGAGTGACAATACTCTGAGTCCATTGTTAAAGGAAACTAAGGTATTTAGTGGGTAGCTGAATTTCTTTCCACCTAAAAGGAAGAGAGAGACAGAATGCCACTATGTTCTGTATGGAAACAGAAAATGCTAGCCCCTTCTTAATGCTTGTCTTAATCATAAACAACTTCAGGACAGAAGAATGTAAAACTCAGAACTAATGATCTGACTCCAGGTAGAAAATTCTTTCAGATACTAGGAATGAAGAAAAGTTGTCATACTCTGCCTCTAATGGACAATATCACATTGACACTGAAGCACGTCTCAGTCATTCCTGGACATAGTAGCCATTCCTCATTGCCACTCCTTCTCAGCCCCAGTGATTTCCTAATCATTGGTGACACCCATGGTATCCTAAGTCACTCTACTTTGTTCTATGTATTCTATCCAAAGTATATGGGACTTTTGAACATCAACTGAAAACCATTTCTTATTTGACATATTTGTACTTCACTAGAGTATGTGTTTCACTAATACGAAGAACTGTGTGCAAGTTTCTTGATACACTGCAGATAAGCAGTCTTAGAGCTAGATTCTCAATGTCTAGTAATCATTGATTTCTATGGTGTGAATACTAATTTGCTAATATGACGTCATTGAATGAGGCACTAAACAGCACTGTGCATAGGCTTTTGTTGGTTAATTTGAATGAGTTTCATCACACAACTTCTCTTCAGTACCCAGAACAATGCCCCAAATGTAGATGCTCAAATAGTCTGCTTATTCATTAATGATGTAGTATAGTAAAGAAATAGTATTCTTTCAGTATCCTTTACTAGATGCAAGAGGAAATGTTTGCCTTGTGGGAAGGCAGTAGAGGCTACTATACTTTCAAAAGCCCACTGGAGGTTATTCTCTGGAGGTTGAAGATTATCTGAGTATGGAGTTGATGAGATGATGAAGGTTGATGGCTTAAGGGAAGGTGTGAAGTTGTTTTAGAACACCTTAACTAACTGGAACTGTGAGAATTTATGCATGACAATGTAGCTAAAATAACAATGATACCAAGAGTTAAAGATTTCAGGAAAGGTCTTGTTTGTAAAACAAGATCAGCTTGTTTTATGTGACATATTAAATATCACATTGAGAGGGTAGGGAGGAAAATAAGTAAATCTAAAAACAAGAATAGCATTTCATTCTGGAAAAATCCACTACCCAGGAATATGGGTAATTGTTTCTAGTATTGGAAATACAATGGATGTCCAAGAAAATGAAAAACAGAAAGACTATGAACCAAAAGTCAGTAAAGGAAGAGATGTGGTAAGTAATTTGGTAAGATTAGAACATCAAGGAAGGAACAATGAAAGCACATTGGAAGGCTATTTAGAAACAGATAGTGTGTGTCTAATTCAGTGAGAAGAGAGAGGGAATGGAATAAAATTATGCCCTTTGTACATAGTTGGAGGAATTCAGTGTTTACTATGGCTTTAACTAAAAATATTTGGTGGACACTGAAATGTAAAGGAAATGAAAAGCATGATTGATGGTAAGTCAAATCCGAGGAGGCCACTTGCCATCCACCTATGGATAATACAGTTTTGAAGACTGATATCCCATGGACTTGAAGCAGTCTTATCTAGACCTGACAAGGTGACAGGAATCTGACTGATATTCAAAGAGACAGAATTGGTGCTACATCCTTGACTGGCACAATAAGAAAAAAAAGTCTGTGCTTAGGACTGTAAATCCAGCTACTCAGCAAGCTGAGGTTAGGAAGATCACAATTCATAGCCTGTTTGGGAACATTACTGAAACCCTATCTCAAGGAACAAAGGTGAGTGCTGGGAATATAGCACAATAGTAAAGCACTTGCCTCGAATCAGGCTCAAGACACTGAGATAAAACTCTGAGTTTGAGTAGCCAAAACAAAGGAATACATTTGCATGCCAACAACACAGATAATAGTTCTAGAAATAAGATGTGTGAAAAATCAATAAAGGAAATTACTTATGAAGAGGAACTAGGCAAAGGCAAAGGCATCAGTATGAAGGAAACAAAAATATTCTTGGATCAGTGAAAGTAAAAATATCCAAGGGAAAGTTTGCAGTGGTAGAGGTAGGGGCATTAAGCTGATTACACCATCAATTGCCTCCATCAAGCAAAATGAAGGTGGAATGCTGGCTATTTCAGGAATGGTAATCACAGTGAGGTAAGTTTATGTTGAATTTGGTACTGCTTACACTGCAAGGGTTGAGTGAGAAAGGAGGTGAATACTAAAAGAGAATGTAAAAATTCTTGACTGGAGGATGGAGAAATGGCCCATTGGTTAAGAGAACTTGTTGCTCTTACAAAAGACCTGGATTAGATTTCCATAACCCATATGTTGACTAACAACTCTCCACAACCCCAGTTCCTGGATATCCAACAGGCTTATACATTCACACACACAAAGTAATTAATAATAATATATCTTTAAAATATTTTAAATGCCTGAGCACTGGACAAACACAAACTAGTTTTACTTTGCTTCAGCTGAAAGTTTGTCCTGGAAAAATGATATACTGTGGCTATATAGTGTCAAATCTAAAGTCATAGATCTGTATTTATTTTCAAATGGCAAATATTCAGTTGATGAATAACTTTATTCTTTACTCATAAATTTGTCTCATTTTAGGCACTGATAGTGTAACTCTCTATCTAACAATTGTCTGATTTTAAAAATTATGGTTCAGCACAAATATATATTTAGTTCTAAGATTTTTTTTTAAAGAAAGAAAATGTTTGTTATTTTCTTTCCCAACTCTTCTGTCACAAGGAACAGTTGCTTGCTTGTCGGAAAGAACTTGTACTGTCGTACTCCACATTAGTAAACACTAGAAGCACCTATCCACGAAAAGGGGTCTCTCCTTTCATCTTCACTTTACTCAAATGAGAGAAGCTGTCACTCAGTTGTACCTTTGGCCCTAGTGAATTAGGTTTGTTCAGACCTAACCTTTGATCTATAGTTTCTAACTGCATTCTATATATAAGGTGACCTGCTTTCACCTACTTTATTGACCTTTTGACGGGAATTTGGGCTCATGTCACTGGCCAGAATTGATGTTTCCTGAAGTCTGACAACTGTGTGGATTTCAAAGGTGATCAGCAACAATAATATTTCCATGGCTTTTAAGCACTGGTTAAAAACTAGACACATGAGGTTTAAAAAAAAAAAAAAAAAACCACTGCCCACAGTGGCTCTGATGGTGGAAGAAATGAGACCACTCACTACAGACAGAAATACTTTCATGTGAAAAATGCAAAACTCTTTAGTGGAATTTGTCATAAAATCATTTCTGTGTACTAATCAATTGTATATCTGCAGATACCCTATAATGAAAAGAGCTGCTACAAGAAACATTTTTAATAATTAACTGAATTGATTCAACTATTATATTTTCAATATTGTAATCACAGTTTATATGTTAAAAAAAACTGTGAAAATGCTATTTTGTGGGTTGAAAATGGACAATTATATAGACATATGTACATGGAAAGAAATGGAAGAGGAGGGGTTTCAAAATGCAAGAACTTTGTAGCAGAACTCCCACAGGCCTCTGTGGGTCAAATGTTTTAACTATTATTTAATTCTCATATTTCTGTGAGATAGGAATTGATTGACCAGGACTTTTTCACTACATTATGCTTTCATTTAAAACTTAGTAAAACTTATCATCTCTTCACATATCTTTGTCCCGGTAGAATATTTAATCATGAACAACAAATGAAGCTGCTCTTTTATTGCACATTGTCCAAGTTGCTAAGTCTGACATCCTGGAAGAGAACTTAGGTTCCAAAAGAGAAAGTGAAAACATGTTTGCTTAATCCCACCTTTGAAATACTGTGGTTTTGGTAACAAACTACACATTTCTCTGTGCTGTTCTGTTCTGTTTTGTTTTTCCATTTTTTCCCATTTGCAATCTGTGAAGTTTAGTTAATGCGATTTAAAGGCTCCTCCCCTATCTAGCTACAGCTTACTACATTTATAACACAGGCAAATATATTAAAATAGTAAAGAAGATCGAATTAAAGCATCTTTCTCAATATTTGGTCCTAAGACCACCCTCTTGGGACTCAGTTATTTGTTTTATTAAATATACACTTGTGGGCTCCAGCCTTACATCTACTGAGTAGAAATCTTTTGGATGGAGCTGAGGACTCTCAATGATAGAGAGCCAGCATCACACAATGCCTGGTGTTTCACTGACCATCTAAATGAAAGTTAATACTGCAATGCAAATACAATCATAAGTCTCAGTTACCTCAAGTTTGAGAGCTGCTAAACCAGAAACTATGATCCACAGACAACATGCAGGCTTGTTATTTAATATTAGGCCCATTCTTCCACCAGAATTGAGGATATAAAATCTCTCTGGATTCAGTGTGTTCTCAGACACAGAACAGAGTTCATTCTTAGATCCCCATTCTGCTTCATAGTATATCCTCCATGGATGATGCTACATCCAGCCTGTTCTTTGCCAGATGCTCTGCTGATCAGCCCTCCCCTTGGACTAAAAGCCCTGCTTATGGAAATGTCAGCAGTGTCACTACTAATCATTTAGCTCCATAAGAATTAAAATTTGTGACTTTCAGTGTCATAAAATGTCATAGATACTTCTATAACTGAAGCCCTCAGGCATCTAAGGCCAGGTAAGCACTGACCTAGTTTGAGCCTTTTCATTCCTTCTTTATGTGTCCAACTGATATGTACTATATGTCTACTATGACTAAGACATCCTACCAGGATCCTTACTATCAATGTCAAACATGTTATAGGTGTGCAATAAATAATTTTAATATAATACATTTTTTTTCTGAAAGCCTACAACATCTTTAAATTTACCAGTAACACAACAGCCATTTGTGTGTGGCCGTATCGCAAGAATGATCTACTAACAAAGGGCCTCTTAACATTCACCTCCTGCCTTCTGGGTTTTCCTTATAGTCACACTCCTATCCCTTTTTCTTGATATTCTAAAACTCAATGAAAAGTTCAGTGAAAATGATAAAGTTCAGATTTCATTAGCTTTTGATATCACTGTTCCTTGGGGAGGAAAAAAAAAAACATATTTTTGGGTGACCTTTTTAGTTAATTCACAGCTGAGAGAAAATCACCTTTAGTGTCTTTTCCATTTATGGATAATTAGGCTTACCAGTCATCATAGACCTGTGGGGTGGGCTATGCTGTTGTGGGTAAAGAGTGGTAGAATATGAGAACCTTCTCACTTTTTTACCCTAGAAGGCTTACTACCCAGGTTTGGGAGGGCTCTGTGACATCCTAAGAATCTGAAAAGTCTCTTGGGAGGAGAGATTTTAATACTGTGCTTTCAGTAACACTGGTCCTGGCTTTGAGGCATGGAAGAATGAAGGTATTTGCAGGAGTGGATATAAAACAAGGTAAAGAACTAAAGATTGTGTACTTGCAGAGCAAATTGACCAACTTGATTCATACAAGGCTTTTCTTCTAGATATTTCTATGTAGTTCAGTCTTCTCTATCAGAACCCAGTCTTTCTCCTGATCAAGGGTTTTCCAGACAGACTGAAATTAGTCACATAATGATTCTTCCAGACAAGCTGGGTCAAGACTGACCTCAGAGAGTTCTTTATTAGAACAGCGTGGTCTCCAGTAATATCACTTGTTTGTGAGTTTCCCACATGGAGAGGGAAAACCAAATTGGTGGTGTCAGATACAATTCCCATAAATAGAAGATGAAAAGAAAGATCTATGAGGTCACATCCAGCCTGTCCCTGGAGAATTGAGGCAAGAGGATTCCAGGATGTATCTATTTTTTAACACTCTGTCCAGCTCAGACTCCCATGTTTACATTTATACAACACCTTTCCTCAGAGGAAATGACTTCACTCATGGAATGGTGAAAGGTCACTTGAAATCTGAGTTACACAGGGATGCAATAAACTTCACCCTGTCAGGAAGCTTGCACTGAGACTTTGTGAACACTCTTTTGTGGACTGCACCCCATCACTCCCACTTACCCACCCGCCTGTGTGAGATGTTCTAAGTTATTGCACACCCACTGCTCAGGGCCTCCCTTCCCAGACAGCTCCCATGGCTTCCCCAGTGACCTTAATTATCACCTCGTCAAGTCTGTGTATTTAGTGCATTTAATATGTCCCCAGTAATCAATCCATCCTCTCCATGCAGACATTTTGGTTAACCCTTTCATCAACCCCCTGTCTTGTTGCCGTCTAGATCCACATTCTGGTTTGAAGTGACTCAGAAATAATCTTATCCTCTTATTAGAGCCTCATAAAAAGGGACTTTGCAAGCTGCCAGCTATGTGATCTTTGCACCTCTGAAAGTGAGCTTCAAAATGGTATTAGCTTCCTTTTCTTGTTGGAGCATTGCATGACTGGTCTAAATCCGACTCACTGCCTGTACCGTCTCTCCTTTTCAACTTTGCTCTGTGCTTTGAATATTTCCCATCAAAGAAAGCAGTTGCTCTTTCCCTACATTTAAATCTTTATTATTTTCTGCTTTCCTTGCTATGGCTGCTATGTTCTATTCCTCTGCATTGCATTTCTCCTTCACTGCTACCCCTGGCATTTGCAACCCTTTCAATTTGGAGTCTCCTTAGTGTGTGTGCCTTTCTTACACCATGGCAGTGAATACAGATGATAATTCAACTAAAGGTAACAACTTTGTTTGCGAATTTCACTTACTTATGGACTTCTGTTTCAATGTGTCTATATAGTTATGATATGTTCATCAAAGATGGGCTCCGTACTATGGAACACCAGTAAATCAGCTGAGACACTGGAATAATTCCAGGTCCTTTGGAGCTAACAGGTCAAGGTTCAAATCCATGCTCAGTATTTACCAGCTCAAAATGTTACATTTGTTAAATATAGGAGCTGTAAGCAACTGATCACAGTGTGGCTCGTAGACCTAGTGGTCAGAAATTGTGCCCTCCTAACTTTTGGTGGTTGCCAACTGTGCTGTCACCTTGACAGAACTTAGAATCCCCTGAGGAGTGAGTCTTAATGAGGACTTATTAGAAAAGAGTTGGCCTATTTGGCATGTCTTCAGGGAATTGTCTTGTCAATTGAAGGTAAAAGAGTCCTTTGAATGTGGGTAGTACCATTTCATGGCCTGTGCACTGGACTAAATAAGAGTAGAGAAAGTTAGCTGAGTTGCAAGCAAGTAACATGGATGTTTTTGTTTCTCTCTGATCTTGACTGTGAATGAGATGTGACTAGCTGTTTGAACCCCTGCCTCAGCTTCATTTCAATAATAGCATGTAACCTGGGACTCTGAGCCAAATAAACCTTTTCCTCCCCATATGTTGCTTTTTGTCATAATATTTTATTACAGAAACAGCAAGAAAAGCAGAACACCAACAATTTGAGACAGTTGTTGGCCATTGATTCACCAAATCAGCTCTGTCTCCATATCCACAGGGTTGGCTTGTCAGTCTCTCATTGTCTAATATTTCTCATAAGGATATCCTTGACTGGGCTTGAGACCCACTTAAATCTAGTATAATATCATTTTGAGGATGTCAATTATACCTGAAAAATCTTGATTTCTTAACAAGGTCATATTCACTAGTATCAATGGATTGAAGACAATCCTTGGAGGATGCTGTTTAGCATACTACTACTTTAATCAAGGCACTTGTTCTATCTGAGCCTTAGTTTCCTCATCTGTAGAAGAATGCTAATATTGCTATTCAGAATTTGTTCAGAGAAATAAATAATGTGATATTTGAAAAATATCCAGCATCAGATAATAATCAATGCATTTTTAATTCTCTTTCCCATTTTTCTTTAATAATGCACTTTAGAAAACAGGTATGATCTTGCTTTGCACTAAAATATTAACCAGTAGTCTAGTGCTAGATTAGTCAATTTAGAAAAATTTACTTCTCATTATTTTTTTTTTCCAGACAGGGTTTCTCTGTGTAGCTTTGGAGCCTATCCTGGCACTCGCTCTGGAGACCAGGCTGGCCTTGAATTCACAGAGATCCGCCTGCCTCTGCCTCCCAAGTGCTGGGATTAAAGGCGTGCACCACCAATGCCTGGCCTCCTTCTCTCATTCTTAAGCATGACTGAGTTGAAAATATTGGATGTGATGGGGTTCAAATAAATCTTCTCAGGACTCATTTTTCTGATTAATAAACACTCAATGAGCAAAGACTAAGGATTAAACACTGAGCAAAATAGAAAAGACCAAGTCCTTGTAGAAAGTTTGATAGTATAAAGTACCATGGTAGGTGTATAATACAACTCTGAGTAATTGGAAATAAATCAGAGAAAATGAATCAGGACAAGATTAAGTATGCAGCATAAAGGCAGATGAGAAATGGTAAGCTTTGATAGCATTTAAAGGTAGATTGTATAAAATGAACTGAGGTGTCATTTTATACAAAAGGGATAGATGTTAGGCTCCAAAGCTACACAGAGAAACCCTGTCTCAAAAAACCAAAAAAGGGGGGAATAGATGTGGCATATTTTAGAAAGAAAGAAGATTTAGTCAAAAGCCTGTGGCAGGGGGAGAATCGCAGTTGCTAAGGGGAGTGGGGAATAGCTTTTGTATAGGAAGACAAAAGCAAGATAGTCTACTTCCAGGGACCCTTGGTTGGGATAGGCTACCATGAGTGTTAGGTAGGATTTAACATGGATAACAGAGTGCAGATCCAGGGACAATGGCTGCCATGAGCTGTAAGCTAGCCATCAGTGTGAACTGAGGGCACCATGGCTGGCTGGTTGAACACTACAGAATTTCCCTGGGGTATACAGTTTATTTCTCTCTCTTCCTAGCTCTACTACCATTCATTTCATCTACTTTTCAAACTCTTCTCCAAATGTGAGATTGGCATCAGCTATGCATCCTTGTCCTTATTATCTTTTTATTGTAATATTTTTATTATACATTAGAATTAGATAGCAGTACTTACGGTATTTACAGAAACCACCATGTGACAAAAGGTATATTATAGGTTATCAGTTCTTTTTCAAGAATAAATGACATGACAGGAGGAAGATGGCTCCATTTGTAATGTACTTACTGTGCAAGGATGAGGACCTGAGTTCAATCTCCAGGACACATATAAAATCCTCAGCATAGTGGGTACTAATAATCCCAGGGTTGGGGAGGTAGATACAGAATGCTACCTGAGGCTTCCTGGTCAGGCTGTTTACCCAAATTGACTCTCAGATGCCTTGAGTGAACCTAAATCAAAAGCGAAGATGGAGAATGACTGTGGATGGTGTCTGATATTGACCTCTGGCAATGTACATATGCATGCACACACACACACACACACACACACACACACACACACACACACACAGAGAGAGAGAGAGAGAGAGAGAGAGAGAGAGAGAGAGAGAGAGAGAGAGAGAGAGATGCACACAGAGAGACACACACAGAGAGATCCTTTTCCCTTAGCATCTTTTGTGGAGGTAATCCTGGGCATGGAACCCAGGACCTAACACACAATAAATAAGTGCTGTTATACTGAGCTATGTCCCCGATATATTTTGATGTTTATTCATCTGTAACTAAACTCATATAAGTTTTGTGGGACATTCACCTAGGAAAGAGTATAGTTGATGGGGGCAGGGATGTTGAATTCTGCTCTCAGAAACTGCTATGCTAAATATTATCATTTTTCTCTTGGGGAAGTTTGAAGAACTAGTGCCCTTTGCATAAGAAAACAACAGGATTAGGAAGAGTGAGGGGAAGGTGAATAGAGGTTTAGGAAGTCAAAGAAAGAAGAGCCACAGGTGCATAATGTTGCCTAATTGTTCTACAAAGAATCTTATAAAAGTTCTCTTGTCTAAATCTCTCTAAGCCAAGTAGAAAGGCAAGGCTTTTAAGTCCTTCTGTTGACAACTCGAAGTCAAGCGCAGGTTAAAAAGCCTTATGCTAAATGTTCAAGATTGATTGATCAAATATAATATAATAGCAAATGCTATGAATTAGCTTTTGGCCAGGGCACTGGGCCTGGGACACATTCAACAACCAACATTTACTGAGCTCCTATAGTATTCATTGCCCATCTTGAATTTGGTAGGGTCCATCAAGAGGAGGAAATGGCCTCTATCTTTTGGAATTATCTAGTATTGATTCTGAATTTTTTCTTTCATTTCATGTTTCTCATGCTTGTTCTGAATAAACCAAGGCCAGTTCATCTAATTAAGGATGGAAGTAGGATTAGGTGGTAGAAGAGCAGTGGGGAAGACTCGAAGGCCAAAAGTTGGGACTCATTCCCCACTTCCCACACACACCAGGCCTGGCCATATGCTAGTTACTCTCTGTTTTATTTAGGTGCTATGATGAATCCACCTGGCCACAGGGTGTCTCAACTGCCCCAGGGAGTCTTGCACAATTGAGAATCAAGGTCTCACAGGTTAGACTGCAGCAAAAGTTATGTGAGAAGCATCTTTCTTGCCCATGTAGCTGAGTTAGTCAGCCCAGAGTCAACCCTGCCACTGTAGAAATCAACTGAATACCATTGCTGTTGGAGATCTGATGGAAGCCCTCCAAAACTGCTCCCCAAGTCAAGCTTGCTCCCTAGAACAGGAAGAAAACTAGATTCTAGGGGCCCTACAAGTAAGGTGAGGGACTAGGGAAATCTCCATCTCTCTCAGGACTGGGACAGTGTTCCTGGAAGTAGATTCATACAGTTTGTTTAGAGAAACATCAGGAAGAAAAGTCCAGACACAATGACTTTTTCCCCTAGAGGTTGATGCCCTTCAGCTGCTCTGTCCATGGAGCTGGACTTCATTTTCTTCATCTATAAAATAAAATATTACTGGAAATAGATGGTTCCGCATAAAAAGCACTTGTTCTTGAGAACACTCAAGTTCTGCTGTCAGCAATCATTGGAGTGGCTCACAACTTTTTATAGGTATGACTACCTTTCTGAGTCTCCTTCAGAGCTCCCTCTGTGCTTCTATCTCACCTTGTTTAAACTTGTTCTCAGGAGTCACAAGAAGTCTGTGTATGGTGCCTGATTTATTGTCCTGATTGTCATGGAGTAAACCCTAGCATATCTGGGTGAAAGTGTTTCCCTGTACTGCTTTTCCTTTAACTCTTGCTAGTCTCACAGGGCCTTAGCTCCTGTTAAATGGGACTGAATCATCCCACTGAAAGGTAGGTTCTAGATCTTTGGAATGGAAGCCAAGAAGGATTATGTGTGAATCAAGTGCTAATAACAACCAGGGACCAAGAACAGTAGATAAAGTTCACAGAAGAAGCAAAACAAACTTCAATTATATCCAACCAATGTGTATTGAATTTCTCTCCTAAGAAACTTACTCATTAAGGCAGGGAAGACATCTAGCCCTTGAAGCAAGATGTAACCTAGTCAAGCCAATATTCAAACACAAGTAAGAGCAACAGAGGGACAGGAGGAACATGCAAAGATTTGTAAAAATCATTGAAGGGAGCCTTATTCCCTGGCAGAGTTAGGATAGTGCTGTGGAGCAGGTGCTTTCAGCCAGATAGTGACACACAAGGGCACCCAGACATGAGAATCACTGTTGAGAAAGAATCAAATCTAGGAAACGGAGCAGTGAGTAATTAACAGTCATGGAGCACATCAGGAAGGGTCTTGCAAAAGTTTATTTTGAATCAAATTGTAGAAATCCTTCCAAAAACAAAATCATGTCTAGGGGACACTGATGAACTCACACCAATTCTGAAGTAAATAAGTTAATGATGCAAAGATTTAGGAATAAAACTTTGCCCATTGCTTTGATAAAACGTGACCAATATGTATGCAGTGTGACAGGAAATCAAAGTATGCCTTTCATTTGAGAATGGAAATAAGAGAAAAAAGCAGACCAGATAGGGAGATAAGCTTTGATGCAATTTAGTGACAGTGAGAATAAAAATGAGATGCTGTAGACACCAGTTTATGCTGGGAAGGCCAAAGAAATGCCTGAGATTTTGAATCTTAGTGAGAAAAGGGAGACACCAGCATCAGTATTAGAAAAAAGGATGAGAAGCAGTGGCATGATTTGAGAAACAGTAATGTGGGAGAGAAGGTGTCTTTAGAGGAAACAATGAAAACAAATGAAGCAGTAGGGAAGATGGATCTGACAGTGACAGTGAGGAAGGAAAGCAAGAATGCACCCTCTGAGGCTGAGGCTGGACTGCAGTACATGTGTAGTATTACAAAGGAGGGAAGTCGCAAAAAGGAATCATCTTTAGTTCCAGGGACCCTGGGGGCAAAGGGGCACCGAGGCAGTGTCTTTGGCGGTGTTTATGAGAACACAGCTGTTTGCAGAGCACTTCATTTCCTCTGAACATCAGAAGCTCTGTTTGAAGTTTTATAATTACAGTATCTGACAGGGTCCATGTACCAATCATCATATGCATTCAATAGGTTTTCAATAGGTAGTGCTGAGCAAAGAAGTACACACACACACACACACACACACACACACACACACACACACACACACCCCATGCCCTTTAGGGAAGTTTGAAGTTTGTTCTTAAAATGTCACTAAGGAAGAAGATGAAGAATAGTAAGAGAAACCCGTTCAGTTCTGGGTGGTGGGGTCCTTCTCCAACCATGGCTGCCATAGAATCATCTGCAGGGTTATTACCAGCCCAGCCCCCTTCCAAGAGGTTCTCAGTACTCTGAGGTAGAGATCCTGCCAACTGACTTTCACTCTAAGAAGCTACCTAAATGATGTTAGGGACCATACTTGAACTGTCAAGCTAGTATGGAGGCTCCTAGAGATTCACTTTTGAAGGCAGGTGTGGAATCCCAAGGGGTGTTTTTCTTTGTTGTCTGAGTACTGGTATGGGTCTGTACTGATTTTCTCATATGCAATATGTTTTCTGCCAACAATGCAGGACTCTTTGATGTGTTAATCCAGATCCTTAAACATGCCTGTTGGTTTAAATATTTTCTCACTGAAATGTTTATTTATTTATTTTCAATCTGGCAGCTTCATGGAAGTATAATTGGCAAAGCCTTATGTACTCAAGGTGAAGGTATGATGTTTTTGATGCATACATACACCGTGAACTGATTATCCAAATCTACTAATTCATATCCCCCATACCACACACAGTAAAGCTTACCTATTATAATTTCACAGTAAATTTCAAGCACAAAGGGCATCTATAGTTTTCATTATTATGATATATTTACATCACCAGGATATGTTATAGATTCATTTTTGTAGTAAATGCACATTTTCCCATTTGACCAACATTTCCCCACAACAGCCTCTGGATACCAACATCCCATTTCATTTCTTTGAGTTTCATTTTTTCCTTTTTTTAAAATTGAAAATAGATTTTTTCTCATGCAATACATCCCAACCAGTTTCCCCTCCCTCCATCCCTCTCAGCTTCTTCCCTTATCCCCCACCCCCACCAAGATCCATTCCTTTGTTTCCCTTCAGAAAAGAGCAGGCCTCCAAAAGCCAACAACCAAACATGACAAAACAAGGTACAATAAGACAAGGCAAAAGCCCTCATATCAAGTCTGGGCAAGACAACCCAATATAAGAGGAAATGTATCCCAAGAGCAGGCAAAAGAGTCAGAGACATACTCACTCCTACTGTTAGGAGTCTCACGGCGACATAAAGCTAACAGCTATAGCATATATGCAGAGGACATAATTCAGACCCTTCCAGGCCCTGTACTTGCTACTTTATTCTCTGTGAGCCAATATGAGCCCTGCTTAGTTGATTCAGTGAGCCATATTCTCTTGGAGTCCTTGACCCCTCTGAGTCCTACAATCTTTCCTCCTCTTCTTCCTTGGGTTTCCTGGAGATCTTTTTTGTTGTTGTTGTTCCTGGAGATCTAAGGAGAGGGACCTGAAGGTGACCTCTGGACTAGTCTCTGCAAAATGTCTGGATGTGGGTCTCTGTATCTGCTCCCAGCTACTTCCAGAGAAAGCCTCTCTGATAACAACTGGACAAGGCACTGATCTGTAAGTAAAGCAGAATAACATTAGAAATCACTTAATTGATTTTTCTTAAAAAATTATATGCAAGTCCTATTTGGTTTTGCCCCAGGTCTCAGGGATATCTACTCTCTGGATCTTGGCCATTGAGGCAATGTAGGGCATTGGCTGCCTCTTATGGAGTGGACTTCAAATTAAATCACTGGACATTGGTTGAACACTCCCACAAATCTGTGCTACCATTGTCGAAGCATATCTTTCAGGCAGGACAGATTGCAGTTCAAAGGCTTTGTGGCAGGGTTGGTATCCAGGTGCAGACTGTAGCCTGCAGAGTACCTTCTTGCACCAAGGAAACTAGATCATAGGGATGAAAGCTCCTTGCAGGCACCAGTTTGATCTCCTTACATTCAGTGAGTTGTGTTTATATTGTCATCATCAATGGGACCCTGCTGTCAGTTTTCAGAGAACAACCCTCTGTCCTAGCATCAGATTAGGTTGTTTGGGGAATATCCATGGGAACTTCTTCAACTAAATGCTATGCAGTCCAGTCACTGGGGGCCTTGCCTGACTATGAAAGATGGCTTCTTCTCTCTTCTCTCTTCTCTCTCTCTCTCTCTCTCTCTCTCTCTCTCTCTCTCTCTCTCTCTCTCTCCTCTCTCTCTCCTCTCTCTCTTGGTTTTTCTAGACAGTATTTCTCTGTAGGTTTTGGAGGCTGTCCTGGAACTTTCTTTGAAGACCAGGCTGGCCTTGAATTCACAGAGATCCACCTGCCTCTGCCTTTGGAGTGTTGGGATTAAAGGCATGCACCACCACCGCCTGGCTGTTCTCTGTTTTTCATAGTCCCATATAGTTTAAAACAAGACAGAAATAGTTGGAGCTTCAGAAGGTAGCACGAAGAAGAAATCATTTTTATTTTGTTTGCTTGTGAAATGGAAAAGTTTGTATATGTTTAGATACAGAAGATTCCTGTAAAATAAAATGATCCTTGCATACTAATAGTCATTTCCCAGATGTTTTGAATCCTGTGAATAGATGTACATCTGTCAGTCCGTCTGTCCTTGTGAATAGGGCATTCCAAACTAAAGGTGAGCTTTAGCCTTTTGCTCATACAAAGTTAACCATTGCCCACAAAAACCTCACACATTTGGAAGGGGAGGAGTAAAATAAAGCATCCTTTGAATCATATGCAGACGCATACTTTGATTCCAATAAAAATGGAGATGAGCTACAGCTAGATAACTATCAGCTTAGTCCAAGATACAAAGGTTTACTTCTTTATGTTTGCATTTAGTCATTTTTATAGTACTGACTTCCCAGATCATTTCAGAATAAATCCATGCAACATTGAAACAAATGCCAACGAAACAGAAAAAAAATACTCCCTCAGAATTTCCCGTCCATATTTATAGTGAGTTGACAGATATTGCATTTCGTTCAGATCAAATGCTAATCAATTCATTGCTGAGAGGAAAAGAAAAAGAAAAAAGAATGGATAGAATGAAGAAAACAGATGAAGAGGAACAGCTTATATAGAGCTTCTGGTCAGTTCCTTTTTGTTATAATTCTCATTAGGAGATCTAATTTGCATTATATTAATAAATATAGAAATTGGAGATGCAATAAGCAAATAAGTGGCTGTCACATTTGCAAATGTGTTGCTGCCCCTTGTTTCTTAAGCCCAGCATCTTGAATTCTGCAATCTGAGGCTTTGAAGAGGGCAAAATTTTCTCCACCTCCTGATCATGGTTCTCCTATTTTCTCAGAATACAAACAACAGGGTGAAGGGAGGTAGGTTTTTCTACCAGCCTTGTTTGCATCAACCAAACATCACCAGTCCAGTTCCTTTGCATCCCAGACTTATTCTCTTCTTGGTTATTGATGAAGCTGATTTTAGCCCTCGAAAGTTTCCTGCTGCATGATAGACTATGGGAAATCCAGAAAGACATTGACATTGACAATGGAATTAGCTGGGGTGTTGGAGTAAAAAGTTCCCTGGATTGTGCCTAGGGTCTAGACAAGGGAATTTGGGATCAAGCAGTAGAGTGCTGAAGTTGGGGGGGGGTGCTACGTTTTTTAAGAGTTAATGTGCACAGGAATCATTTGGGGATTTTGCTACCAAATATTCTACAGACTCCCACAAATATAGATACTTTGTGTTTGGGAAATTACCTGATTTACTATAGAACTCCCTTCTCTTACCTTGGCCAGTAACATGTTTCAGCTTCTTCCACCACTGCACACTTCATCTTCTGGAACAAAAGGAATGTTAGACTTACTGATTCTAACAGTCCAGGAGGGCCATATAACTATTATTTCAAAATTCTAAACAAAAACAAAAATATGATCAGTAATTATGGAATTACGTAAGGAAAACTGCTTGATTCCCCACTGACACATACAGAGGTCAGTGAACCAATGGCATAGTGAGCATCTTATTGTGATGCTAATGGATTTCTCCTGACTGTTTATACCAGCCATAGTTATTACAGGTTAGGGATGAAGATCCATGTCTGATTCCTAGGAGAAAATAAGGGAGAAGTGGGTTGGGCAGAGAAATGAGAGTATGCTCATATTCATTGAGCACTCTTCATGATGAATTTACTCAACACTTTAGGTTTTAATCTTTGCAAATTCCACAAGAGGGTCAGTAACATTATATATTAACTATAAAACAACTCACATGGGTCAGGAGAGAGGAAGAATCAGAGATTTAGTAGTTTGCCCAGAGCCAAGTTTACTAGGAAGATAAATAGCCTGAATCCTCTCTCTCTCTCTCTCTCTCTCTCTCTCTCTATATATATATATATATATATATATATATGTGTGTGTGTGTGTGTGTGTGTGTGTGTGTGTGTGTGTGTGTGTGTGTGTGCGCGCGCGCACGCGCGTGCGCACGCGCGCGCGCATGTATGCGTGCATGTGTGTGTTTCTGTCTTACCCATCCCTTATCTGTGGTTTGCCTTGAGGGCTACTGGAATATTATACCTATCTTGCATCATTTCCCATGAGAAGAATGCACCTGATTGAGTGTCAGAGCATCACAGAAGGAAAAAAAGATGCTCTTTTTGGAGAATAGCCCTGAGAAAGGGTGTTGCCGTATTGTGAAGATTGACCTCAAATTCAGTCATGGTGTTTCTTCCTTATTGCAACTATCTTTACACAGAAGTTTTTCCTTCAAATTAGCCATTCTTGGCTCACTTGCATATTTCACTTATGAAGTCAAAAGCACTTCCTACAGAAACATGAAAATAATATTTAAAGACAAATTAAAGAGGAAAACATTTTGAATAGTAGCATTAGTTTGACACATATGTTTTCAATACTCATCGTTAAAATAAATCTATGCAGTGTATTATAATAAAATTGCCAACAAACACCAAGAAAACACTTTTTAAAAACTGTACAGAAAAGGTAGTTTCTTCAAATATCATTTAGTACTGCCACAAAAGTACAGCTCTGAAAAATCGAGGCTAGTTTATGTAGAAATAAATCGATGGAAGTTGGTTGAGTCATTAGCCTTTATGGCTTCTACACACTCATTAATTACTATCTATATCATTAAGATAAGTCCTATTGGTTTTTCTGCATTTGATTGCACCATGAATTATTTTCGAATGGAATGTGGTTAGGTGCTCCTAAGTTAAAAGGACAGAAACATCTGTGTCAAGATGACCTTGTATATGACATAATGTAGACTGTGATTAGTATTGTGGATAATCCTGGTCTTTTATGTACTTCTGTTGAAAAGTACGAAGTTTTATATATTGTGATCTCTGAATAAGTAAGCACTTACCAGAGAATACTAGAATCCTGTGTCTCCAGCAGAATTATTATCTTAAATTTTGTGGGGACTTTTTTTCAGAGAGATCATTCATAAGTGGGATGAATTCACTCCTGTGGTGTAAAAAAGACCGTTTTCTAACATTTTCAATGACAACTTTAGAAATTACATGAATTTGAAACAGTTTTACTGGATGTTTTATGTTATATCACCTTTGTTCTGTATTTACTTATGATTTTACAAATAACTAGGCACCTAAAAATGGGGCAATGCTCAAATAAAAAATGTGTGTAGATTGCAAATCAGTAACCTCTTGAGGAGCTGTGGAGGTAACTCAGTTGGTAAAGTGTTTGGCTTCCAGGCATGAGGACCTGAGTTCAAGCCTCAGAACAGACATAAAAGCAAATCAAGCAGTTACAACAATTGGGTGTAGTAAGGCATGCTTATAATATCAGAGTTGGGAAGGAATAGATTTCTGAGGATCACTGATAAGCCTAACCTACCTGAAGATTTCCATGTCATAGCATTACCCTATCTCAAAAAAATCTAGATTGCAACTGAGGTAAAACACTGAGGGTTGTCTTCTGACCTCATATACAGGAGTATTCAAGTGCATATATAAACCCATCTGAGATGTCATTTAGTGTTTGATGAGGTAGTTGCATAGGTGATGCCATTAATAAGAAACATGTGGTATATCCATAGAGTAGATGTTTTGAAAACTAGTGTAGTACCCATGCTGCAGTAAGAATGATCTTGAAAATATGCTAAGTGAAAAGTCTAGATGCCAAGATCACACATTTTATTCAATTAAAATTTTCAATTTTCTGAAAATATCTAGAACAGAATAATCTATATCAGAAAAAGCACTTTAGTGGTTGCCAGAGATGAGGGGAACAAAAATGAGGAATGTTGGCTAATATGTGGAATTTCTTCACAAGGTGATGAGAATTTTCTAAAGGTAAAGAGGGTTAGGGTTTGTAGAACCCTGAGAATACAGTGAAACTACTTGTATGTCATAAAAGAATTGGATGGTTTGTATACACTTGCCCAATATAACTGTTACTTACAAAAATTAAGGGAGCTACCAAGTTGACTCAGGGAGTAAGGTGCTTGCTGCTGAGCCTGATGGCCTGGGTTCAGTCATTGGAATTACATGGTAGAAGAAAACCAAGCCTTGCAGGCTGTCTTCTGGCCTTCACATATGTGTCATGACACACATACCCCTGTTGAACCCACAAAACACAGAGGAAAGTACAGTCTATGATAGAATAAGCTTCCTAAATGAAAATTGTGTTTGAAAATAATTGTTGTAGGCGAATCCACATATTAGTTGAAGCCAATATACCTGAGAATTCCACACCAAAAATGTACTCAGTTGTTCTATTGTTTCTCTCTCTTTTGAGTTACATAGCCCCACAGAATGCTTTACCTTACATTTTTTTCCAGGAACAGATGTAACAAAAGATGACACTTTCCATTTTTTCTGTCCTCATGGTGGTCTCAAAGGCATATGCTGAGTATAGAGTGAGAAAATATGACTCAGAGGGAAAACAGCACATTGTTCTATTAGAAGAAAAAAACATGTCATTGGGTTTGTAATACATTCTTGTCCAAATAAGAAATTTGTAGACATAAAGGAAGAATGGTTCACATATTCTTCTTAAGTCCAATGTTCCCAGAGATTTCTCACAATTCCTTTGCTTGCCATAGTCTCTGAGTAGCAGGGAATATTGCTTTGTTTTATCTTTTTATTTCTGCCTTAATCATTAGTGACAAGTTTCTGCTAGATTGAGCCCTTATTCCACTTGCCTGGAAGGTAACCCCAGGAAGATGGTAA
Source organism: Cricetulus griseus (assembly GCF_003668045.3). Lineage (NCBI taxonomy): Eukaryota > Metazoa > Chordata > Mammalia > Rodentia > Cricetidae > Cricetulus > Cricetulus griseus. Next base: position 120,661,844 of record NC_048596.1, on the reverse strand, counting down.
TGCTTCAGCTAAATCTTAGATGCTAAAGGAACAGACTCAGCATTGGTCCATGTTCCTGGAGAAGGGATGACTTCAGGACCCTGAAGGGTTTGGCAGTTGCCATCGACCTTATTCCAGAAAAAAGCTGTGTGTTGATGTTAGAAATGAGGTCTTCCTGGTAAAGATATAACAGCTCTTTTTAAAAATGAACATTACTTATAATGTCAAAAGACATTACAAATCATAACAAGTCACAGAGGGAAAAGTGTTGCTGAAATGCTGTGTGAAATCTAAAAGCATGATCATTTCAAACAGTGAGTCCCATCCTTTCCAGCTCCCAGGGCTAAGGCCTGTGAGGTGTATTTGCAGAATGGCAGACTGCCTAACCTGAGTTTTGTACCATGTATTGGATGAGTTAGTGAGTGTAGAATTGTCAACAGATTTCTTAGAAACATTCCTGACACTGAAATGCTTGCTAATGGCATACCAGAGTCTCTGTAATCTGTATATGGTTACCTCCATACTTCTGTAAGTCACTCCCTGAAGTTGGTGTCTGGATGCCCACAGACACTACCTCAGCATGCTTTCTTTTTTGATATGACAGATGAGAGTGGAAAGCAGCAATATCACAGAAGCAAGATGGCAAAGTTAGCTCATTGCTGTTGAAAAAGACTCTTTGAACAGCACATAGCATATAAATGTGCATAATTTCTGTGCTTCTATATACTCATTAAAATAAACTTAGTTTAAGCTAAAGAAAAAAAAGATCTCACTTTTGTAAATGCTGTAATAATGGAGGGGCTGTGCTCCCTAGGGACCTTAAAACTTCATCTTCTTGAGATTCCTGTTAAATCCCCCTCTATTGGCCCACCTCATCACAGATTCCAATACACACAAATCTATTTTGCCATTGCTGCTACATCTATATAGAAATGTTGCTGTTGGCCAAGGCAGGTATGAAGATTTACTAAGGACACCAGCCCTATCCCTGGGATAAAAGAAATTTTATGTTTTGTCAAGCACATACATTCCAATTTAAACAGAGAATATCCAGTCAGTGATTCAATATGAGAAAAGAATTCTTTAATTTATCAAGATTTCTTTCTTTTCCTAGAATATTCTCTACTCTTTAAACATTCCTGTTACTAAGGAGAGAAATGAAACCTTCCTTTCCCCTCATAAAATACATCTTTAAAACAAATTCATAGTAATGTCTTCACCATGAGAGTATTATTAGATTACTGAATCCCTGTGAGTCAGAAGCCTTAAATCTTATCACACTGGCTTAGAGGACACTCGTTCCATCAGGAGTATAAATCTGCAAGTCAAGAAAAGACAACCCTTCTTAAAACAGTGAACTGGAGCACTGTGGAATCCTCTTTGATCTTTCTCCAGGCATCATTCAGTTCTCTTACCCATTCAATACTACTGATTAGTGTTAATGATTTCCAAACTTTTCACTGACCCTGAATTTATCAGATGATAAGATCCAGTCTTATCATCCAAGAACTAAGAAGTTTTAGACAGTATGAGGTACATATGGAACACACTGGGTGGCAGGTGACATAATGCAATATGGGACTCTATAGCAAGCAAGCTTTCACCTGACCCTCAGTTTGAAGACAGGAGGATGGATAAAATACACTGACCTCTGTGCTCAATGGCTTATAGTTTTCTAAAGGAGCAACTCAATGGATAACTCGAGATACACCATTCTGAGTTTTTTTTTTTTTTTCTGGGGAAATGTGAACAAATGTCTATTCACTCTAGTTAGGGCATCTACAGTAGATCAAAGAAACGATTTCTTTCTTTAGTTTGGTGAACCAATGAGTTTATTGGGATTACTTATAGGATCATGAGTGACTCAAAGGCAGCTGCATTATCAAAAATCCTACCCTAGCATAGCCTGGCAGACTTTTAAAATCTAAATTCTTAAAGGTCTTAACACAACATGCAGGTGGCCCCATGGAAGAGTCATCTTTTCTCCAGCAATTGTTTACTGCTTTCATGATGCTGGGGGGGAGTGGCTTATGGATCTTGTAGCTTTCTGACCTTCCTAGGCCTGTAATTCATAAGGGTTCTGAACCATTTAACTTTTCTTAGCTTCCTGAATCTTAGGAAATTGTTTCCCTACCCCCAGGAAGAAGTGCTTAAACTTGGACTAAGTAGACATATAACATAAATGTGCATATGCAATTGTCAATTGTGATATGTTTTGAAACAATAGATTTCAGAATAGAGGTCATGGGAATGAAGAGATGGCTCAGTGGACAAAGTGATAGCTACGTACGAGTGTTGACCAAGAGTTTTGTGTGCCAAAAACCCACATAAAAGGTGCATGGGTGCTGCAAACTGCCTATAATCCCAGTGCTTGTGGGGCAGAGATAGGGGCTCTCAGGGGAAAATGTCTAGCCAGAATTGATGATCTTCAGGATCAATGACAGAGTTTGATTCAAAAGTAAAGTGGTAAGTGCTTGAGCAAGACAGCCAACACTAACCATTGGCCTTTACATGCATGCACACGTACACATATATTTTCACATGTACATTTGTACTACAAAACATGCATGCACACATGCACACATGCACACACACCACACACATACACATACAATAAAAAGATTGTGGTCGCCATAAGTATGAGGTGATGTGGAAGGAGAGGTGAATTCTGTCTTCTCAAATGGTCTCTGAGTGTTCCCCCACTGAGATAAAGATGTACAAAATGTTTCTGCAGTTAGAATCCATTGTTTCGTATGATGGTTAGATGGACAAGCCTTATTATGTCTTCAGTGAGCATAGTGTAAAATGTGGCTCTTTTTGAGATTTTACATAACAGTAATACTCTCCCTGGATTTCCATCTGTACCGCATGACTAATTTCAGGAATATGAGGACCACAGTAAAGCCTGAATCACTCTCTGTCTTGTACAAATGAAGAGATAAGTAAAGAGTCATGAGGGTCAATTTCTTGTTCTAATTTATAAAGGACTTGGACTTGGATGGTCACAGGAAATACACATTCTCTTCTGCCACAGAAATATTTTCCAACCTCATTCTGTGCTGTTTGCATGGAGCTGTAGTGTCTAAATAACTTGATTGGGAAAAACTTGCCTTAGGGAATAGGATCATAAGGATTAGGAAAAGAGAAACATTTGAGAAGAAGAACAAAGCAAAAGAAGAGCTACTGGTATTGACATGTTAATCACCATTGCTGAGTGACAAATCACATTGGGATTTAGAGATGAGACTGCTACAAAGGATCACACTTTCTATGGCTCAGTTTCCCCGGGGCTTGGCTGATATTTCTGATATATTGCAGTCTGTCACAGATACTGGCTTGTCTTTAGTGATTTCAAGGCTCAGGGTAGTAAAGGCCAACACCCAAGATCACTCTTGTTATGGACAGGAATCTTCCTCCCTGGCAGTTATCTGGGGGCCACCTTTGTTTTCTGTGAGTACCTTGGCTCACTGACATTATTTGTTGTTTCTTCTATCTAGGTAAATGAAAGGGTGATGGAAATACTACAAGTCAGGGCATTGGTGTCCCATTGCCTGTGAGCGCTCCATTAGTTAGGAGCACATCACTAGTTTTCATCTATTCTCAACAAGTACCTACAGCACAAAGGCATAGTTTATATGACATGGGGATTGATGAGAAGCTTCTTGGATGTCTATCTTCACAATGATCTTATGTTAAATCTAGTTGCAAATGTCTTGTAAACATTTGAGGCTCTGTGAAGGATGAATAGACAATAGACAAACCTTCAGTGCTATCATATAGCAAATGTCATCTGTTATGAATAGAAACAACTCAGAAGTGTTAGGCTAATGCTTGAACACAAGTCACATGAGTTGGTTGAAGAAACAGTCTGATAGCCACATGTGATGCCATGCTAACATAAGTTGTTTACCATGTTTGCCCAGGTGTTAGAAAGAGAATGGGCTCCAAAAAGCCAGTTCAAGCACTAGGGCTAAATCCTGGTCCCACTGGAGGTGTCCCACAGACTGCCCAAGCCACACAACTTCCACCCACAAGCACAGGGCCTAGTTTGCTCCTATTAGGGTTCCCCCACTGTTAGTCCAGAGTCAGTGAGCTCCCACTATCTCAGGTCAGCTGTTTCTGTGGGTATCCCCAAAATGGTCTTGACCCTTTTGCTCATACTGTCACCCCTCCCTCTCTTTGACTGGACTGTGCCTAGCTGTGGATCTCTGCATCTGCTTTCATCAGTTGCTGGATGTAGTTTCTATGACAAAAATTCAGGTAGTAATCCATCTGATTACAGAAGAAAGCCAGTTCAGTTACCCTCTCCACTAATGCTTAGGGTCTTAACTGGTGTCATCCTTGTAGACTCCTAGGAATTCCTTAGTGCCAGGTTTCTCAATAGCCCCATAATGACTCCCTCAATCATGTTATCTCTTTCCTTGCTCTCCTTCTTTGTCCTGCCCCATCTCAACCACCTCCATCACATTCCCTTATGTTCTCCTTCCCCCCTCCACTCACCCCTCCCCTGCTGCCCCCCACCATGATCCCAATTTTCTCAGGAGATCTTGTCTATTTCCCCTTCCTGGGGGAATCCATGTATGTCTTTCTTAGGCTCAACCCTAAATATCGGTGGGAGGGCCTTAGTCATGCCTCAAAGAGATGTGCCAGACTTCCTTGATTCCCTGTGGGAAGCTTTGCCCTCTCTGATGAGTAAATGGAGGTGGGGTTGGGGGAAAGTAGGGAGAGTAAGAGGAGGGGAGGGAGTGGGAACTTGGATTGGTATGTAAAATGAGCAAAGACTGTTTTAAAAATGATATAAAAGAAAAGATGAGCATCTTCTACACTACATCTGTTCAAAGAGTCCCTCATGGTCTTCTGTCTTCTAGTTAGCACAGAACAGTTGCTTTAAAATTTCTCTTTCTTCTCTGTCCCATGCAACTTCCTAGAACTCTTGTCATTTCTTCCTATGCAGAGAACAGAAGTCAAGAGGAACGGTCTGTCTATAGAACTAAAATGTCCTTGTTTTGTTGTTATCTTTTTAACAGAAACAGGCTTGGGGCTTACTGAGCAAGCAAAGCAAACACTCAATAGCTATCAGGGAAGAAGAAAACATGAAAACTCAAACATTAATGTTTTCAGTCTCCTTACATAATGCACTTTATTTGTAGGGTTAATCTCTCTAAATAGATTGTGAACTCCTCAAAGGGATGTTCTTATCCTCTGCTCTCTTGTATTACCCAACAGCACATGTTGGGCTGAGAGTAGAAGAGTGGATGGCATGTGGGCTGGGCTGTGACATTTTTATCCAGTGGACTTGGTGTGATTGAAATAGATAATGTGCTTGGAAGTGTTATGTGAAGTGTAGCCTCCTCTATCTGTGGCACAGTTCCTATTGCAATGCTCACCCTATCAACATCATCCTCTTGCATATCTCTTATGCACCATCAGGAAAAATAGGCCTTTTCCTAGACAGATGCTCTGGTTAGACCATTATGGCTTGATCTCAGCAATACCAACAAATCCTTTCCAAAAATGCATTTATGCACCCATCCTCTGCTTTTGCAATCCATAATTCTGAGAGTGGAACTGTCACCTATAATGGTGTACATATTTCTAGGTGTCACTTTTGTACTTATAAGCATAGTCATGTTTGTATGAAATTGGGAAATAGAAATGAGACTACAATGAGAAGAAATCTCTGCTAGTATACCATCATTTTTTTCTCCAGCAAACTCTGCATATGTGTGTTCTGTGCACACAGACCATCTATCTGTGCTGATACATTTGTAATCTATTGCAAACAATTTTCTGTCATTTAGAACACTTGAGAATACTAATTTCTATTAAAATTTATCATTAAGAATGTCAAAATAAATAAAACAAAACAAACACGCACATAAAAACTTAAGCAGACACCAAGTCTACATATCTCTATGCACAGTTAGAACAGTGATTCTGAAATGATGGAGTGCCACATTGGATTTTACCTTTTACTATCAAAATTCTTCTGTGTACTCTTTCACCATCCAAACTCAAAACTCACATGATAGCTAAACTAGAAAAGCAATTAACTATATATCCTCTTCTATGACTCCAAAGTTTTTTACCTGCATTCAGTCCTTCATTATCACCTAATATTTACCCTTCCTTGTTTGGCTTCTGACATGTAATACTGTACCATCAAGTATATTTGTATATATATATATATATATATATATATATATATATATATATATTATAATATTTGAGTATCTGAACAAGAGGGAGAAAATATGTGACCTCTAAAAATGTATGATCTCATCTAAAATTATACATTCTAAGTCCTTCTATTTTCTACACATTTTGATATTTCATTTTTATTTAGATATGAGGAGCATTTCATTTTATATATGTTCCCAATTTTCATTATGCATTCATTGACTGATACAAAATTAGGTTGATTCTATTTCCTTGTTATTCTTTATAAAGCAGCAATAAAGGTCCATTGTGACTTAATATCCCATTTAAACATATGTAATAACAAGTTTAATTGTTTCTCAAAGTTTTGAAGATTCATGTTCCCCCTCTTTCCTAAAGTGAATTATTGGTGCAACTCCATAAGAAATCACTGTCTACATCTTTGGTTACTTTTTTAGAGTTTTAACTTTGGGCTATGAGGTCAGTGTTAGCAGCATTTAAAATACTTTAGAATTTTCATTAAGATTATAATATAATTACATCATTCTTCCTCCCCCTTCCTTCCTCAAAACCCATATAAAATATAAAATTTAACTTTCTCAGCTTGTAGAGTTGTATAATGTTACTTGTATATATCTTCCCAGGGCTGACCATTTGATGTTGGATAACCAATTGGTTTCCCTCTTCAGTGAGGAAGACTAGTTTGCCAGTTCTCAGCATTATTCAGTGACCTGTGGTGGTCTGTATAGGTTTAAGGCCTTATGAGCTTCCCCATGTCCCTGTTAGCACTCTATTTGTGTTTACTTTGTTCAGGTAATGTGTAAGTAGGCATGTTGGTGAGATTTCATGAAGTAGCCTCTGTCATTTCTAGGAGACACAACCTCACTGCAAACATTCTGTTCCTCTCTTATAATTTTTGTCCCCTCTTTTACTTTGATCCCTGAGCCTTAGTTAGGTACAGGAGTTGTACACTTACAAAATTTGGCAAAGTACTATTCCTGGAAACATCTGTGACTCTACATTCCTTCATGATTTGATAGAAAATACTCAATTTGTTTTTTAACTAATAAAGTTGACTTTTCCCATTTGTTTAAAAATCATTTGCATTTTCTTCTGTGAATGATTAATTCATGACATTTGCCAACTTGGCTCTTGAAGTTTCTCTCTTAATCTGTGAAGACTTTTTAATTAAGCATTTTTAATCTTTTGACTGTATCTTGAAATCACTTCATAGATTTTTTTTTGGATTTAATACTATGCCTGTGATGTTATTGGTATCTAAATTCATTAGCTTCTGGTGTAAAATTTCCCAGAGCAGAACACTCTATTCAAATCTCTTTAAAAATTGTGATCAACTATTTTTAAGCACACATGGATTTTCAGAATATGTAAATCAAATAAATAGATTCCATCTAAAAAGCATGTGTGCTGTTTAAAGAATGAGGATAAGATGAACACTCTGGTTCCTAGCATCAGTTTAGGAAGAGAACCAGGTCCAGGATTTGGCAGTCCCCAGGTATCCTCTCTAGGTATACAGCCAACCCCCAGCCCTACAGTGAACACTGGCTCACTGTATGGTATGATATTCATTTCCTAAGCTTGCAAATTGTATGTATCCAATATCTAATCAATATGTTATTTCTTTTCTGTCTTTGGATTTTATAGAAATGTTACCATAATGAGGCATTTTTCTAATACTCATTTAGCAGCCAAGAATACACAGTTCTAAACCACAGTGGTAATAACTTTCCTCTTAGCACTGCTTTCAAAGTGTCCCAATAGGTTTGGGTATGTTGTGTCTTCATTCTCATTAAATTCTAGGAAGTCTTTAATTTCTTTTTTTATTACTTCCTTGACACAGGAATGGTTCAACAGCACATTATTTAATTTCCATGAGTTTGTAGGGTTTCTGCAATTTGTGTTGTTGTTGAATTCTAAATTTAAAGTATGGTGGTCTGATAAGATAGAGGGGTTATACCAAGTATTTGGCCAAGTATGTGGTAAATTTTACAGAAGGTTCCATGTGGCGCTGAGAAGAAGGAATATTCTTTTGTGTTTGGATGGAATGTTCTATAGTTATAGGGTAAACACAATTGGGTCATAACATCTGTTAGTTCTTTTGTTTCTTTGTTAAGTTTCTGTCTGGTGGTCCTATCTAGTGGTGAGAGCAAGATGTTAAAGTCTCCTACTATAAGTGTGTGAGGTTATATGTGTGATTTCAGCTTTAGTAATGTTTCTTTACAAATGTGGGTGCCCTTGTATTTGGGGCATAGGTGTTCAGGATTGAGACTTCATTTTGATGGACTTTTCCTGTGATAAGTATGAAATGACCTTCTTCATCTCTTTTGGTTGACTTTAGTTTGAAGTCTAATTTGTTAGATATTAGGATTGTTACACCGGCTTGTGTCTTGGGTCCATTTGATTGGAAAATCATTTCCCAACCTTTATTCTGAGGTACCAGTTGTCTTTAAAGTTGAGATGTGTTTCTTGTACGCAGCAGAGGAAAGTTCATGGCACTAAATGCCCACATGAAGAAACTGGAGTACAGTCACACTAGAGAATTAAGTGTACAAATGAAAGCTCTAGAACAAAAGGAAGCAAAATCTCCCCAGAGGAGTAGACACCATGAAATAATCAAACTGAGGGCTGAAATCAATAAAGAAGAAACTAGGGAAACACTACAAAGACTCAATGAAACAAAGAGTTGGCTCTTTGAGAAAGTCAACAAGATAGACAAACCTTTTTTTCCAAACTAACCAAAAGGCAGATGGAGAGCATGCTAATTAGCAACATCAGAAATTAAAAGGGGGATATAACAAAGGACACTAAAGAAATCCCAAGAATCATCAGGTCATACTTTGAAAACTTTGTACTCCACAAAATTTGAAAACCTAAAGGAAATGGACAATTTTCTGGAGAGATATCACTTACCAAAATTAAATCAAGTACAGATAAGCAATTTAAACAGACCTATATATAACCCCTAATGAAATACAAGCAGTCATCAAAAGTCTCCCAACCAAAAAAAGCCCATGGCCAGATGGTTTCAATGCAGAATTCTACCAGAAATTCAAAGAAGAGCTAATACCAGTTCTCCTCAAATTGTTCCACACAATAGCAGCAGAAGGGACATTGCCAAGCTCTTTCTACAAGGCTGAAATTACCTTGGTACCCAAGTCACACAAAGACACAACGAAAAAAGAAAAAAGAGAATTACAGACTAATATCCCTCATGAACACCGATGCAAAAATATTCAACAAAATACTGGCAAATCAAATCCAAAAACACATCAGAGAAATCATCCACCATGATCAAGTTGGCTTTATCCCAGGATGGTTCAACATACAAAAATCCATCAATGTAATCCACCATATAAGCAAAATGAAAAAGAAAAAGCACATGATCATCTTACTAGATGCTGAAAAAGCCTTTGACAAAATCCAACATCCCTTCATGATAAAGGTCTTGGAGAGATCAGGAATAGCAGGAACATATCTAAACATGATAAAAGCAGTATACAGCAAACCAAGAGCCTACATCAAACTAAATGGAGAGAAACTCAATGCAATTCCTCTAAAATCAGGAACAAGACAAGGCTGTCCACTCTCTCCATATCTCTTCAATATTGTACTTGAAGTCCTAGCTAGAGCAATAAGACAACAAAACGAGATCAAGGGGATACAATTTGGAAAGGAAGATGTCAAACTTTCACTATTTGCAGATGATATGATAGTTTACATAAGTGACCTGAAAAACTCTACCAGGGAACTCCTACAGCTGATAAACACCTTCAGCAAAGTGGCAGGATACAAGATTAACTCAAACAAATCAGTAGCCCTACTATATACAGAAGATAAATGCACTGAGAAAGAAATCAGAGAAACATCAGCCTTTACAATAGCAGCTAACAAAATAAAATATCTTGGGGTAACACTAACCAAAAATGAGAAAGACCTGTATAGTAAGAACTTTGAGTCTTTAAAGAAAGAAATTAAAAAATAAACCAGAAAATGGAAAAATCTCCCATTCTCTTGGATAGGTAGGATCAACATAATAAAAATGGCAATCTTGCCAAAATCAATCTACAGATTCAATGAAATTCCCATCAAAATCCCAGCACCATTCTTCACAGACCTTGAAAGACCAGTGCTCAACTTTATATGGAAAAACAAAAAAACCCAGGATAGCCAAAACAACCTTGTACAATAAAGGAACTTCTGAAGGCATCACCATCCCCGACTTCAAGCTCTATTATAAATCCATAGTCCTGAAAACAGCTTGGTATTGGCACAAAAATAGACTGGTAGACCATGTAGAAGATTGCAGATAGATCCATATCTATCACCATACACAAAACATAAATCCCAATGGATCAAGGACCTCAACATAAATTCAGCCACACTGAACCTTCTAGAAGGTAGGTAGGTGGTACCCTCGAACAAATTGGTACAGGAAACCACTTTCTGAACATAACACCGGTAGCACAAACATTGAGACTGACAATTAATAAATGGGACCTCCTGAAACTGAGAAATTCTGTAAAGCAAAGAATGGAGTCAGCAAGACAAAACACTGCCCACAGACTGGGAAAAGATATTCACCAACTCCACATCTGACAGAGGGCTGATCACCAAAATATACAATGAACTCAAAAAGTTAGCCACCAAAACACCAAACAATGCAATTAAAAGATGGAGTGCAGAACTAAATAGAGAATTCTCAACAGAGGAATCCAAAATGGCTGAAAGACACTTGAGAAAGTGCTCAAGATGCTTAGCCATCAGGGAAATGCAACTCAAAACCACACTGAGATACCATCTTACTCCTGTCAGAATGGCTAAAATCAATAACTCCAATGACAATCTATGCTGGAGAGGATGTGGAGAAAGAGGAACTCTCCTCCATTGCTGATGGGAGTGCAAACTTGTCCATCCACTTTGGAAATCAGTATGGCGGTTTCTCAGGAAAATGGGAATCAGTCTACATCAAGATTCATTAATCCCTCTCTTGGGCATATACCCAAAGAATGCACACTCATACAATAAGGATATATGTCCAATTATGTTCATAGCATCATTGTTTGTAATAGCCAGAACCTGGAAACAACCTAGATGCCGCTCAACTGAAGAATGGATAGAGAAAATGTGGTATACTTACACAATGGAGTACTACTCAGTGGGGAAAAACAAAACAAACAAACAAACAAACAAAAAAACCCAATGGAATCTTGAAATTCCCAGGCAAATGGATGGAACTACAAGAAACCATCCTCAGTGAGGTAACCCAGTCACAAAATATAAACATTGTATGTACTCACTCATTTTTGATCTGTAGGCAAAGAGAAAAGGATCACTAGCCTACAATCCACAGCTAGAGGAGCTAGGAAACAAGGAGAACCCCACAAGAAGATTGTATAGTCCCTCGAAGAAGGGGATGGGGACAAGAACCTCTGACCAAATTGGAGCCCGGGGGCAGGGAGAGGAAGGAAAGCCTTTATCCAGTTGGTGTTTGAAGCAGAAGCAGACACCCACTGCTAAGCATTGAACCATACTACTGGAATTCAGTTGTGGAGAGGGAGAAGGGATGAGCAAAGGAGCCAAGTTGGGGCTGGAGAGACCTGCAGAAACAGTGGACCTTACCTACTGTTGGTAGGACCTTACCTACTGTTGGTAAATGGACACCTTAGGCATAAAGCTGGGGAATCAGCATTAGACCAAACCAAGCCCTCTGAATGTGGGTGCCATCTAGAAGGCCAAGACAGTCTAGGGGACATCTAGCAGCAGAGCCAGTCTTAATCCCTAGAGCACAAATGGACTTTGGGAGCCCATTCCCTATGGAGGGATACTATTGCAGGTCAGATACACAAGGAGGGCCTAGGCCCTCCCCCAAACAATATGACAGACTTTGAAAGTCTTTGGTGGAGGGCCTCACTATCCCTGGGGAGGAGTCAGGGATGGGTTGGAGGTGTTGGGGGGCGGGAAATGAGAGGATGGGAGGGCGAGGGAATTTTGGGGATGGATATGTAAATATGAGTAGTAATTAAAGAATTTAAATAAAAAACAAGAAAACATACAAAAAACCACAGTGGTTGAACAAAAGGCACTGTATTTCTTTTTCATTATCATAATCTGAATATGCCACAATTTATTCACTGTTTCCTTTCTTCTCTTTTATACAACAAGTAATGTGTGTGGTATGTGTCAGTACATGTGTGGTGTGCATATGCATGTTTGTTTACATGTGTGGGCATATGTATGTGTCAGTACACATGATAATGTAGGCTGGAATGTGTGAAAGTCAGAGACTGACATTGTACATTTCATTGAATTGCTCTGCATGTTACTTACATTGAAGGACCTCCTGCAGAATCCACAGTTCATTCAGCCCCTCAGCTAATCCAGATAGTTGACTTTCAGCTGATCTAGATAGCAGACTTGCTCAGGACACTTCCTGTCTGCACTTCTTAAGAACTGGCATTACAGCAGGGCTGCCATGCCCACCCTCCTTTTATTTGGGTACTGGGAATTGACCTCCAGCCCTCATGGCAATCTTACCTTCATTCATTCTATTTTCTTATGTATCTTTTCCCACTCCTTAAAGTCAGTTTTAGCTGATGAACCAAAGTTCTTAACTTTTCTGTAGGCAGATTGTGTAAGCCTGCCTCAACAATCTGCTCATTTGGTATCTTACAACCTTCTCTTGCCTCCAAGTATTAAGACTCTTTCTTCCTTTTCTTACATATTCGTGGTTTGGTGTCTGATTTTGCCAATATAATTCTTCTTTAAGAGTGTTATAGAAGGATCTGGTTCTATTTCTTTTTCCATGTGGATGAACAGTTTTACCCAAATCTACTATTTTCCCTCAGTGACCTGAATGTCTGCTTGATGCTATATCTCATCCTATATCCATTTGTAATGTTCTTCTCTTCGCTTTTCTTTTCTTTTTGTTTTTATTTAATTTACATTCCTCATTATACCTAATTTTATAAACAGGTAAACAGAAAATATTAGAAACATATTATTTAAGTCACACAGAAGCAGTTGGATAGGAAGAGTCACTTCTGATATTCTGTTTTACAAGGCAGTAACTATGATTGACAATGTTCAAATTGTCAATAGAGATTGACAAATACAAATTGAAGAATAAAGTATTTTTCCTTTTCCTAATGCCAAAGAAAGATGAGTGTTGGATTAGTAGCTATAAAATATGACCATTTTACATGGTGTCCTGTATTGTTTTTTCAGAGTGTACACCATTAATGTACAAAATTTCCACATGTTAATTCAGCAATTCAAAATTCAAATAGTATAGCTAAACTAAAATGGTAAAAAGTCATTAACTTTATTACATTTCATATGATTCCAAATAGTGAAATAATATTTAACATGTGATCAACATGAAATTAGAATATTTAAATTTTACTGCATGTTACCATGCCATTTTTTACTTTATATACTATTGATAGCACATTTTAGTTTGGATGTCACTGCAGATAAAATGCTCAGTGATTGGCTGCTTCCTGCCTTTGTGATAATCATTGACAAAGAGAGGACCCTGCCCCAATTTGCTTTTCTTCAGGAATATGTCACAAGATATTTCATGTGCATTTAGATCAGCCTAAAAGGTGGATTTTATTTTTTAATTTATTATTTTAAGTTTTATTTACTTGATAACTTTATACATGAGTACTGCATGTATATCACACCACCCTCCCCAATCACCTTAACTCTTTCTGTTTCCAACTCCCTCCTAAATTCATGACCTCTTCTTTATTTATTGCATATATGCATATATTGCATATATCCTACACTGTCCATTCAGTTTTGCTTAAATATATATGTATTTAAGACTGACCACTTGGGATTGGCTAACCTACCAAGGGTTTTGTTCCTGATAACTCAGCACCTGCTCCAAGAAGCTCCTCATCTATGAGTAGAGCCTTGGGAACTTTCCCCCATCCACATTGTCATGTTGACTCTTGTGGTCATCATTAAGGTCTTGCTTATTCCACAATACTGTTGAGATTCCATGGCTGTAGCATTCCTGACATGAGAAGATACTATCTGAAGGCTGTAGTCATGTTGCTCTGCATCTCACAACTTTCTAGCCCCTCTGTCACAATACTTTTTGAAAGTCAAATATCAAAGTTAAGTTAAAGATGCACCAATGAAATAGGCTCCTCATGATCATAAAGATAGAATAAGTTCCTGGGATATATTAGCATTTCAGTCTTTGCAATTTATTTAGTATGCCTTATGTTCTGGGTTCAACTTCCACTAGTGAAAAAAAAGAGCTTTGAATTGAAATTACATATCTATCCAATTTCTTAGTTATTTTAGTAACCAAAGGAGTTTTTTATTTGTTGTTTATCTTATTTTGACTTTCAGCAGTTGTTTTATACTGTTTCTGCTGGCATTGTTCCAAATCTTTTACAAATATCAATCATTCATTCATCTTAACTTTATATGTTCAATGCCTTATTATACTTTTAGTCGGCATGAAGAAATAGTAAGTGCCAGGTTTAGCATGCATGAGTAGGTTTTTGTATCATTGCCCTTAAATATGGATATACCTATATAAAGTCACCCCCCTTCTTTTTTTTTTTCAAAATCCACATCTTATTTCAGTTTCTTCTCTGACTGGGTTATGTAAATGACTCAACCCACATTATTAAATCATTATCTCAATGTTGAAATATCACATAACACTTAATGAATTAAAACAACAAACAAGCATTCCTCAGCTCAAGGACCTACTAGCCAAACATACTTTAGACTAGGTTTGGTAAGCTCTGCTTCAGACTGTAAGTTCACCTCAAAACTGTTTTCATACATTTTTCCTCATGGGCCTTCTACCCTGGAGATGGTCTCATGGCATAGAATACCATGGGAATCAGCTATTCATACCTTCCATAAACATCTCAAGGCTCTGCTTACCTCAGTCTTGGTAACATTCTATCAACCTAAGCAAATATCACACCTCAACATCACTGAAGTAGAGAAAAACTCATACACTGGGAAAATACAACCCTGGAAAATGTCTGGAAGCAAGAGGTTGAAGAATTTGGAGCAACTGTGAGTTATGTTAGGTTTCCTGAGCATATTCGTCAGTGTCTACTTATTATTAAATATGTTTTCATTTATTTTTATATTCAGACCACAGTTGCTTCTACTTCCTCTCCTCCTGTTCCCCTACACTTCCTCCCCCCCTTTCTTCCCCCTCCTCATCTACTCCTCAGTTTAAGAAAGGCTTCCCATGGTGTCAGCAAAGCATGACACATCAAGTTGAGGCAGGACTAAACTCCCCCTATATCAAGGTTGGGTGAGACATCCCGTCATGGGGAATAGATTCCAAAAGCCAGCTTAAGTTCCAGGAACAGATTGTTTGGGACCTCACTCTTGCTTTAACCTTTAGGCCTAATAGTTGAGAGTTGATAGTTCATGTCTTCTAATTAGGTTTCAAATAATTGAGGAACTGTGATAATAAAGATGGTATTCTACTACTCTAAATTTCACCTGTGACACTGATGCTGTCTCTTAAAGCTCAAAACTTAATTCTTCATTCTCATGGTATTGCTATTCATTTTTCTAGTTTACTGAAAAGGTTTAATTAACACATATTTTTATAGTTCAGATTTATTACAGTGATTTAAAATTTTACTTATTGCCATTAAATACATTGATGTTTAATGTTGTTAAATTAAGCTGCCTTTAACCCTATAATGCATCATATTTAGTGATAGCCAGTTATCTCCATTGGCTGCCCCAGCTTTGTCATTCAGTTTGATGTTTAGTGCTGCACTTCCTTTTACAGCAGTGCTGTGGAACTTCTTCCAGGCTCCAGAATAATTATTTTATTTATTTTTATTATGCACAACAGAAAAGCTAAAGCATAGTCTCTAAAGTATATGTGTTTCTATGAGTATTTGTCAGGATCAGAAGAGGATGAGTAGGTTTTGGGTTTGAGGTTGGATTTGTTCAGTGACCAAGTAACAACCATAGTCTGGTCTCTTTTTATAATTGTATTCAGTTTTATATGAATCCTTGGCATCCCTACTTTATAGTGCATTGTTCAGAATAAAAAGTAGGGCTGCTTGATATTTTTAAAAGATTTTTAGCTATTATATATTAATTACATGCAATACGTTATTTTATCATGACGTTTTCATACCTGTATGAAATATATTTTGATCATATTCACCCTGTAACTCTCTCTCTCTTCACCTTTCATTCCTGCTGATTCTCTTCCCTTTTCTTACCAGTTCTCTTCTACATTCATGACTTCTTATTACTTATTTTCTTGGGTGAAACCATGACTTAATTAGGGTTGTATATAGGAGCATGATCAACTTATTACTGACTACACCACTAAAGAAAATTACTTTCCAATTTCTTCAACAACCATTCACTACCTACTGATGTCCAGTGAGGATAGATTTTATACAACTTCTAATGTGACAGAGTTAGAAATGTTATTTTTAGAAATCTATTGAAAGCCTCTCCTTATGATTCAGTACATTAAGCTAAGCTGTAAGCACTTCCTGTACAGATAATTGCTATGCCCATGGACAGGCTACCCACTCTAATCACATTGACGAAAATCTTACATTGATTAGATAGTGCAACCAGAGTCCTGTCCTAGAAATACTAGTAGGAACACTTCATAGAGTTATTAATAGTGTTGTGGGATAGATAAGAGGTTGAAGAGTCAATTGAAGAATAATTCACAAACATTAAATAGTTACAATTGTCTACTTTAAAACCAAATACAAGTTCAGTGCTCTTTGTGTATATATTTTACTATTTTCTTCTAATTTTGCTGCTATATTTAGGTTTCTTAGATTTTGCTGAGATCATTTTGCAATTTGTATGTATCCTAAGGGTGGTTTTCATTTCATCCTGATTTTAAAATATGTTAACTATTATTCTGTGTGGTGTTCTGTAATTTATAATCACCAAAATGCTTCTGTATCTACAACCCGGTACTCGGTATTCTTTCATAGTTGTCACAATATTGAGAACTTAATTTGGGTATTTAACTTAGGTACTATTAAATAAATTTTATATAATTTATTCTCTTACTTTCTTTTTAATTTTAATTTTCAAATTAAAATATAAATTACATAATTTTCCCCTTACTTCTATTATTTTAATATCCCTATGATCTTAATTAGATTTGTGGGGTAAATCCAATATTTGAGTCTTACACTTTTTCTTAAGAATTTGTACTTAAATTCACTTATATGCTAGTTCTCAATATTTTTAATAGTTCCTTTGAAATTTCAAAATTAAATAAACTTTATTTTATCATCTTCCCATTTTTCTTGAGGTAAATTTTTTCTCTCTAAATTCTTGAAATTAAATAGTATATTATTTGGTAAAGAGTTTAAAATTTTACATCTATATATGTTCATCTTAGTTACATAGATGTATAATACTCTCACTATAGAGCTTCTGCAGATTAGACTATTTAATTATGTATTTATTTCTAATTCAGTGGGCTTTTACATTAGTACCATATGTATTGGCAAAGCATCATAACGTTATATCTGAGACATCCATTCCTGTTGAATCTCATACAAATAATGTAGCCTGTTCTGTATCTAATTTGGAGGAATACTACAGTTTTATGAGCTAGTAATAAAAATAATTTAAGATTTAAATTAATACATTTTATTCTGACACATATATTTGATTACATTAATAATATGTGACCATATATTCACGTAATCACTATATATATATATATATATATATATATTCTAAACCATATAACATTTGTATCTCACATTCATATTCTCCTATAGTAGTCACTACTAACTCTCTTCTTTGTGTGTGTGTGTTTCTGTGTGTGTGTGTGTGTCCGTGTGCTGCATGTGTGTACATATATTTGTGTCTGTGCATATATATATATATATATATATATATATATATATATATATATATATAGAGAGAGAGAGAGAGAGAGAGAGAGAGAGAGGCAAGAGGATGATATCAGGTGTCTTCCTTAATCATTTTCCACTTTATTCTTTGAGATAGGGTCTTTCTCTGAACCTTAAGCTCATCAATTTAACTAGACTGAACTGGCCAGAAAGCCCCAATGATTGTTTCTCTCTGCCTCCCGAGAAACCAAGTTACAGCATTTTGCTGTAGTGTCAAGATGTTTTACATGACTCCAAAGAAAACAAACTCAGGTCCTCATGCTTTTTCAGCAAGCACTTTACCTGTGGAGCCATCTTCCCAGCCCTGCTGACTGTTATTCTGACAATATAGGTAAGTTCTGTCTGTTTTGTAATGTGTTGTATCTGGTATCTTTCATCCAACATTTTATTTGTGAGATTTGCATGTGGTTTGTGTGGGACACTGTATAAAAAAATTGTCCTAAGTTCTTACAATGTTAACACCACAGCAGACTATAAAATCATACAATCACAAAACTGTAGAAGAGCAGACTTAAATGGACACATTCATATGCGAACTTTTGTTCACTTGCGTTTTCTTCTTGGGGTTACATTTTGGAGTATGATACTATGCTGTTGCTGTGAAGGATATTATTGTCCTTGTTCTTGGGAGATCACAGGATGACATATTTAGGAATCAAATGCTATGGCATCTGCAGGACAGTTGAAAATAATTTAGTGTGGTCCTTTAGGAAAGCTCAGGGGGTAAAGCTGATTGCAGCCATAGTGGAAGATCTGATTCCTATCCCTAGTGCCCACATGGTGGAAGGAAAGAAGACATGTTCTAAAGATATCCTTTGACTTTCACACATACCAAAACACATGAAAGGAGATGCACACATGCTCACACACACATTCACACAACAATAAATAGTGTGTATTAATTTTAGTACTTTTAAATTTAAATTTTATTCATTGTTGTATGAATGTGTGCAGAAAGAAAACAGAAAAATGCTGAACAGTGTCACAAATCAGTGGAGAATGTATTGGTTTCTGTCAAGCCATTTTCTCAGCTTATATGTAGGGCTGAATTTTTTAATAAAAAATATTAAACACCGAGAAACAGGTTTTCTGTTGTGATTTTATTCATCATGTGTGGGCACTGTGGCCTGGGGACTTAGTAAATTGCCTTCAGTGTGACCTGGTGGCTCCGTGATTCAGGTCCCATGACCGTCTCTTGTTCTGCTTCCAGGAAAGCCACAAGGACACAGTTGATTGACAGCTGGGAAAGGTAAAAGCTCCAAGACCTCTCAGAATTTGATAGTAGAAGGGTATTGAATAATCGGCTAATCAGATACTGTCATCTTAAAAGTGTCAAGAGGGATCAAGCACACGGTCAAGTTCACACAGTGAGTTAAGAATGTCAGAAACTGTATGGTAATCTTGATTTTTTGAGTTTCAAATCAATATTACTTTCACTGCATCATCAAAGATCTGAATGTAGGAGCAGGAAGAATTGTGGACCTGGAACATTAGGGTAGCACAGTTATTTTTAAAATCTAGAAAAAAAAAAAAAAACCCTGTCAAATTCTCAGTTTGCTTTTTGGGTTTACATTTGACTTTCGACCACATGTCAATCAGATGTTGTTTTCTGCTTGAGATGGGAACATTCTCGAAAACCCTTCTGAATGTGTAATGTTATGCTCTCTTTTCTGGCCAGGCAGGGAGTGGTATCTTGGCATGGAGCAGGATTTCTGAATGTTTATTTCTCTGTCTTGCATCAACAGTTTGCTGATTCATTTATTTTTTCCCTTACACAGTTCCAGTTCTGTCAGTAGAGGATGCATCAGAGCAGAAGGGAATTATCATGGTGTCAGGCATTATGGGTAATTCTACATAAATAGTTCTGTAGAGAGTCATGCATGGCAGCAGGAAAAAAAAACAAACTTCAAACAGAAGGCTTTCTGGTGTCTGGTGTCTGGCATTGCTAATTTAGTTTAGTGACTATTAGCAGGCTTTCAGAAAATATATATGTTGAGCCCTTATGTTACTTTCTCAAATTCTTTATCTTCTCACAGTAAGGGTATTGTTTTAAGGCTTTGTTTCTGCAATTGTATCTTTCTGCTTACACTTGTATGACTCCCTGTCATAAGCGGGAAAGTATGATTCTGGCCTGTGTGCCCACATTTAAGAGTGTGTCAACATTTGGTGTTAAGTTTTTTGTGATATAATAAGTATGGTATACTCTGTCTCATCTACAGGAAGCTTGACTCATAAAGTCATGTAAGATTTTGTAGGAAGATATTGGGAACACGACCTTACTTTGACATTAGTCCTACAAACTTCATGTTATTTATTTATTTATCAAAATTAATTTTTATTTAAGTTAAAAACAATCTTATTTTACATACCAATCCCAGTTTCCCCTCATTCCCATCTTCCCATTTCCCCAATCCCAACCCCACATCCACTCCTCAGGGAGGGGAGGCCTCCTCTGGGGGATCATCAAGTCTGTTACATCATTTATTTATTTTTTAATCAATTAACGGCTGAGAAGATGGCTCAATAGGTGAAATGCTTGCCTTGAAAGCATAAAGACTTCAGTTCCTTTCACAAAACTCATGCTCAAAAGCCTGTTGTGGTAGTACATACTTGTGATCCTAGCACTGGTGACTTAGAGACTGGTGGGTTTTGGGAGAAAGCTGACCACTCAGAATACTCTAGATCCACACATCATCCGCCTTCAACACCCACAAATAAACACATTAGACAAGTTAAGGGAGGACAGAGGAAAAGGATGGAAAGTAAGAGAGGGAAAGGGACAATGGGAGGGGGAGCTTTGTGACCACAGCTAAAATAACAGGCATCTGAAAGTTGTGGTCATGATCAGATACAATTCAATTTATCAATATCTTATGCTCATTATAATTTAATAATTACTTGTTTGGGGATAAATACAGAAAAATAGACATACTGAGCTAAGTCCTATCAGGATTTCCCTCTGAGGAACAAAGCCAGTTTGAGGATATGAATTGTGAAAGGTTAGAGGGTTCATAGAGGACAATGTTTTAGGAATCACCACTGTCAATGAACTGTGAAGTCAACGAAATCCTTACCAACTGACCTATCTGGGATTTGTTCCAGGCATATAATAGCACAGAGAAGTTGAGCCATAGGCTGTACAAATTATAACTGAACTTAGAATCCACAGGTCCAAACGAAGAGTGAGCTAGGGAGAAAGGATTCTAGACAATGTGCTGGTATACCATGGCAAACATATGATTTACTGAGAGCTGTTGTGGGACTGTAAATCTGCATTTTATAGACATGATGTCTTTTATTTATTGTGGTTTGAATGACAAATGTCCCCCATAGGCTCATGTGTTTGAAAACCTGTGAAACCTTTAGGAGATGGAGCTAGCTGGAAGAAGAGGGTCAACAAGGGTAGGGTAGGATCTGAGGTTTTATAGCCTGGCCAGACTTACCATTTACTCTTGGTTTCCTGACCATGGGTACTATGTAACAAACCTCTTCACTCATTGCCATCATGTCTCTGCACCATGATGGAGTTTACCCTCTCAAGCTATAAGCCTAAATATACTCTTTCTCCTTTAAATTGCTTCTTATCAGATATTTGGTCACAGCAACAAGAAAAGTAAACAATACCGTTAAAAGATTTGACAATGTTTCCTTTAACCTTTCAGAAATATTTATTTATTTGTTTTAGTCGTCTTAAAAATAGGATATCATACAATTGGCCTAATAAAGCAGTGTTAAGCTTTTGTAAAATGAGTTCCTAAAAGGCTGCTGTAACACTATCTTTGGAAGAAGCCATTCTCCTTTATAACTTTAGCCACAGGTATTATTTTTTGGTGTTAGGTAGCCAGATTTTTTGAAACACACACACACACACACACACACACACACACACACACACACACACATATGTATTTATGCCCATGTATAGATATAGTATTTTGTGAAGGATGGTCTCTCAGATAATGAATGAATCACTTCAACCCCCAGCTGATTGGCCAAAGTTGATCATATGGCTCCATAAGGAAGCTAGAAAATAGGATATTTCTTTTGGATAACCATATGTCAATACATTTAGAAGAAGGCACTCTACTGCTATTAAAGGAGAGAAAGGTAAATACCTGTCTCCAATAAAACAAAAATCCAAAACTAGCAGTTGTTCTCACAAAACTAAAAACTAAATGCTCTTAGAGATGTTGATATATTTCTTCTGGCCAATCCAAAAATTAGAGTATTTTTAAAGCCTAGTAAAAATGTTGAGTGAAAGGAAAGACTACACAGTCATTGTTCATATTGCCCCAATCTCATTTATTCTATTAATAAAAGAGAAAAGGGTGTCCAATAAGGTAGTAATTATGAGGACACCTGTTTTTCCTTCTTGTCTTGAAACTCTAAAGTCAGTTAATAGAACCATGTAGCTACCTCTCCTCTCAGTTCCCATTTCCATACTGCCCAGACCAGTGTCCTTCAGACCACATAATACCAGGATGACAAGCTAACCCTCTGACTTCATATTTCCAGACATTGCGGATCTTTACTCTGTCAAGATAGAGCAGTTCTTCTCTTGCTCATTACTCTGGAGTCTCTCATCAGAACCATTTCATTTGCCCTTTCCTTTTCCTTGAAAACTTCAACAGTTATTCTCCTATTCTCATTAACAAAATGAAACACATATGCATGTATACATGTAACATCAATAAAAGCAAAACAAGGCCAGGAGTTTGAAGGAGACCAAGGGGGCCTATAGGAGGGCTTAGAGGAAAGAAAGGAGAGGATGTTGTAATTATAACCTCAAAATATAAAAGAAATGATTATAAAATTGTGTCCTGACAAAATTACAGCAATCAAATGGCATCTTTGAAAAGCTCTCATGTGCAATCTGTCCATCTTGCAGCACATGTTCCCTCTATTCTTGCATCTCCCTTTTAATATAAAGGAATATGAGTCTCACCTCATAGTCATTTGGACCAATTTGGGCATATATGTGTGCATAAATTTGTTCTCTTTCTCTTCAATCAAAGATATTTAACCATGACAGAGGATGTAACTTAGGGACACAGAATTTGCCTGGCCATGTGCAAGGTCTTGGGCTTAAGTCTCAAGCATTTTGGAGAAAACTGGGAAAAATAAACCAGGACCACTAAGAAGGCTCAACAGGGAAAGATGCTTGTCATGAAAGCCTGATGACTGGCATTTGATCCTTTAAATGCACTTAGTGGTGAAAGGAGATAATCAACATCACAGATTGTCCTCTGACTTCCTTATGAACGCCATGACATGTGCATCCACCCAAAACCAAACCAAACATATGTGTATAATAATGAAAATGAAAAAATAATAATAATAATAATAATAAAGTTATCTAAGAAGGAATATTAATTCAAAAATCCTTTTTTCTTCTACACCAGTGTTTGTTCTCTGCAGAACTGTTTTTAGGATATCAGTTCCGATCATTTAAGATGGACAGATAGGACGGACAAGCATCCCTTTAAGTCTCACTTTCCTTCAGTGATGGCCATATTTATGTTTCCTTTTACACCCAAACACTGACTCTTATTTTATTTTCTCACACTGAAATTTCTCACACCAGATGTTATTAATAACTTCCACTTTATAAAATTCAATATTTTACCTCTGTTTAAGAGAACTGCTTGTTTAAATGTTTTCTTCATTGGGCCTCCTGAACTTTTGACTTCTGTGTTGCATCCTGATTTTTCTTACACTTCATTCTTTAGGATTTGATTGGTTTCTTGACTTCAAATCCATGCCTTTCTACTAAACCGAATCCTATGCCATAGGAATGTGATTTCATTTGTCTATCCTAGAAAGAATAATATCTCGCTAAGACAATATACTAACTCCATCTATGACCTCTTTCTAAAGGCCCTAAACTGAGCCATCTATGTGTCTCTAAGAACGTTCCTCAAACTCTTAGTCATTATCTAACTATTAATCTTGTATCTTCTCTAAGAGAAACTGTTGAACTGAACATTTAGAACTCTGAGGCTGTGTTATTCCCACTTTCTTCAAATCTGCTAAAAGCTGCTGTTTCCACATCTCAGTTAATGGTAATTCCTTCCTTGCAATGAGTTGGACCAAAAACCTAAGAATGTCTTATAATTTTTATTCTTCTTTCTTTTCTTTACCATATCTAACCCACAAAACATGGCTTTGGCCCTATCATCAAAAGAAATATGAATCTTTTCCTCTCCATTGAATTTTGGGTTTGTCACCCTGTACAATTAATTTTAATTTTTTATGATATCTACCACCCTTCAGTAATCAGTATCTGTCATGTATTTATTATAAGTTACATATTACAAGATGTACATATTACATGCATATTATAGTCTGATACATAAGAGCAAAGATATTTGATTGTTTAATTGTTTTAGTCACCAACACAGTCTATTCCCTTAGAATTATAGTTAGCATATAGTAGGTGATAAGTATATACTTAGTCATTAACAAGTACAGGACATATTGAATAATTCTAATGACTGATTTTATGTTTCAGACAATTCTTATTTTACAAGTTGTCTATAGTACATCATTGTACTATTTTTATACCAAAAATAACATCTAAGCTCTTCATTTTACTTCTTACTCAACAAAAACTATTATTACATAAATCAATTTTTCAGCTTTAATATTCATTTTTAAAAGGCTAGTGTTCATTATCTGAGTTGCAGAAGATCTTATAGGAGATGCCATCACCACACATGGAAACATAAAGAAATGGCAATAGCATGCTCACATAATTTTTAATGAAATAACAAAATAATGCAGTGACCCTTGGATAACCAAACATTGATTAAAAAAAAACATTTGTTTGAGAAAGTGTTTTATATTTAAGTAATATATAACCACATGCCACCTAACATACATTCATAAAGGCAGAATCCATACCTCAACATGATATTATTTCTTTATTGTGAATTTATTTTCTTTTCTTTATTTGTGAATATATGAGTAATCCTGCTACAACTCAGAAATCTCCACAAAATGGCTCTCCTGATTCTGTCAGCAGCTCTGGCATATAAGCTAAATAAGAATTTATATATGAGATGGATATTCATGTTTATTTCATGGACAAACTAATTTACCCATCAGTTGGTATAATGCCAAGTAGCCTTTTCTTTTGTCCTTGCATCACCTTCTCAACTCCAAATTAAATGACTTAAATAAGCATAAATGTCCTGGGGGATGCTGGTTCACAAATAGAAGAGTTAGTTCTGGCTTGATAGGCTTTCTCCCCATCTAATAGATACCTTCCTCTTAAGTGACTGTGTACATTTTGTGCTCATTTTCTTGTTTCCTGCCACCTGCCAACCAGAGTGCAGGATGCAGACACATCACAAATCCTGTAATATCACAAAACCTCATTCCTCTGTGTTTTTCTCAAGGCAAGGGCACCCAGGACTTTTTGTGTCTAGGCAAATAAACACATTGCCAATAATCCAATAAAACCTTACAGACATAGGATATAAACTATCAAGACATGCAGCACACAATCTATAACTTCTCACTTCTTTTGGTTTTATAAACCCTGTGCTTGAGCCCTGAAAACAAAACTAATCATGACCAATAAAAGTGCCAAGGTTTTATCCTTCTTGTTCCTAATGGCTTGATGTACCCTACCTGTACTGTTTTTGGAGTGACCACAGGCTGTCTCTGCTCCCAGATTGAAGATACCCAGGTCAGTATACCCAAGAACTAATTTCAAATATTCCTTTTTTTTCTTCTTTCCTCTCTTTTGAAATCTAAATTAAAAGCAATCTTGTTTTACATGTTAATCCCAGTTCCCCCTTTCTCCCCTTCTACCCTGCGTCCCACCAATCCCTTATCCCATCCCCTTTCTGCTCCCCAAGGAGGGTGAGGCCTTCCACGGCGGATCGTAAAATCTGTCACAGCATTTGAAGCAGGACCTAGGCCCTCCCCCATGTTTCCATGGTGAGAGAGTATCCCTCTATGTAGAATGGGCTCCCAAAGTCTAATCATAGACTAGGGATGAATACTTATCCATCATCAATCATCAGAGGCCCCATAGACTCTCCAGGCCTCCTAACTGACACCCATGTTGGGAGGTGGGGGTCAGGGTTGGTCCTATACTGGTTTCCCAGCTAGCAGTCTGAGGTCCATGAGCAACCCCTTGTTCAGGTCAGCTGTTTCTGTGGGTTTCTCCAGCCTGGTCTTGACCCCTTTGCTCATCACTCCTCCTTCTCTGCAACTGGATTCCAGAAGTTTCATCTGAGGGCTTAGATGTGAATCTCTACTTCAGCTTCCATCAGCTACTGGATGAAGGCTCTAAGATGACATATAAGGTAATCATCAATCTCATTATTGGATAAGGGCATTTAAGGTAGCTTCTCTCCATTATTGCTTAGATTCTTAGTTGGGGTCATCCTTGTAGATCTCTAGACATTTCCTGGTGCCTGATTTCTCTTTAAACCTATAAAGGATCCCTCTATTAAGATATTTCTTTTCTTGCTTTCCTCTATTCTTCCCCCGACTCCATCTTCCTGCTCTCTTATGTCCTCCTCTCTGTGGAGAGATCGATCCGCAGTCAGTAAGAGTCCATACGGCCAAGGTTTTCTTTATTCAGATATACCAGCCAAGCGCAAGCCAAAGGCAGCCAGACCAGAGCGAGGAGAAGGGAGCAGGGAAAAGAGAGGGTCTCCATGTGTGCGTGGTCCCTTAAGAACCTTTCCCGAATCATCTTAGACTTCCCCTCATCACGCCCTCACAGGCATGTCCCAGCACACCTGTCTGGGCTACTAGGAGGTGGGGCTACAGTGTCTCCCTACACCTCTCTCTTTCTCTTCTCTACTTCTCTTTCTCTTAAATCCCTCTCCCCTCCACCATGCTCCCAATTTGCTCAGGAGATCTTGTCCCTTTTCCCTTCTCTGGGGGGACCCTGTATGTCTCTCTCAGTGTCCTCCTTGCTTTGTTCTCTGGCATTGTGGACTGTAGGCTGGTAATCCTTTGCTCTATGTCTAACATTCATATATGAGTCAGTATATACCATGTTTGTCCTTTTGTAACTGTGTTACCTCACTCAGGATGGTTTCTTCTAGTTCCATTCATTTGCCTGCAAATTTCAAAATTTAATTTTTTTCCCCACTGAGTGAATGTACCACATTTTCTTTATGCATTCTTTAGTTGAGGGGCATCTAGGTTGCTTCCAGGTTCTGGCTATTACAAACAATGCTGCTGTGAACATAGTTGAACATATGTCCTTGTTGTATGAATGTGCATCCTTTGGGTATATGCCTAAGAGTGGAATTGCTGGATCTTGAGGTATATGGATTCACATTTTCCTGAGAAACCGCCATACTGATTTTCAAAGTGGCTGTATGAGTTTGCACACTACTGACAATAACTTTCCACTTTGGTGATAAATAGCTGATGACTAATGAGGCCCAACACATTGAGCAAAATCTAGCCAGTATTTTATGCTACCAGGAAAGGAGCACTAAACATATATAAAACCTGGAACTAGATTTTCTTCTAGCTTCTAGTTGAGAGCCTAAATTCTCTATGGGAGCTGAAATTAGTCTGTGCTATAAAGGAAAACAGATTATGATAGATCAGTATGTATGACTTGTTTGATAAAAATAAAATCAAAAGCTTCTTCTAAATTAGAAGGCAGAGTAAATCACTGTTAGAATGCCAGTATCTTCAGATGAAACACTTTGTCTTTGCAAATAATTGGAAGGTTCTGGATGGTAATAAAACCACCAAGATTGTATTCTGAGCCATGAACTTGAATATCTCTATGGCCCAAGTTCATAATATAAAAGATCAAAAAGATGGGACTAAGGGAAAAAGGAGTGGAGGAATCATCACATACATAGATATGCAAGAATGCTTGATATCTTCAGAAAATGAACTCCAAGAGATACCCAAACCAAGTATCTTATAAGGTGACAAAGGTATTTATGTGTACTTACTATGCATATTTCTTCATAAACTCTTGAAATCTTTCTATTGTGTGTATGAGTGTTTTGCCTACAACTTGTTCTGTCAGAAGCCTTCAGAGGGCATCAGAAACTGGAATTATGTGTGTTTTTTTGAGTTACCATGTGAGTGTTGGGAACTGAACCTGGATCCTCTGTAAGAGCAGCAGCAAGGACTCTAAATTATTTATTGATCCATCTCTCCAATATCCCTTTATATATTGATTAGTAATAATGACAAGAAAAAGTGTCTACATGGATGTGAGTCCCTTCTCTAAATATTGGCAATGACACTCTGTGGTTTGTTGAATCCAAGGATGTGGAAGCTGTGGATCCTATGGGTTTGTGTCCATGGGCAGGATCTGGTGTCTGGCACAATGCAGTTCCTGCTCTTTGCCCAGGACTACATATGCAAAGCATGTGTTTTGAGACTAGTGATGCCCATTCATCTTAGGATCTTAAAATATAACGTAAGGCATGTGGTGTTGATACATGCCTTTAATCCCAGCACCTGGGAGGCAGAGGCAGTCAGATCTCTGTGAGTTTGAGGCCAACATGGTCTACAAAGCTACACAGAGAAACCCTGTCTATAAAACTCCATAAAAACATATCCTAATGTTCTCCAGCTTTATTGTTTAGAATCTATACACATTTGAGCAAGGGAACAGATGGCTGGTACTAAAGCAATGATTATGTTACCTTTGTTTTCATTGTCTTTTCCAGGAGAACTATGGTCATTGACCTTTTGGTACCTTTCTAGAGAAGGCTCTCCAAATGACTGAGCCTTGTCTAGCCAGCCAGCCATGGAGAAAACAAAGATTAGACACAGTGTTTCTTTGACTAAACGTTTTGGTAACCATCCAAGTCAATAGATGGCTTCACAGAGTTCTAGACAGTGAGAGTGTCACCCTGGAGTCTCAGTAAGGTCTTTATCAGCTGTAATGTGATGTCAAACATTTTCTACTTTTCAAATTACTATTGCAGAAAAATAATATGTGTTACCCTAAACCTTACAGTCACAGCATGTCCGAAGGAGGGTTTGTTATAGCCATTGGCACAGTCACTCCAGAGGTATCCAGTGGAACAGTTCTGGGGCTGAGCCCAGTCTCTGGGAATTCATTTATTCCTGGAAAAGTGATTATGGAGAGGGTACAGGTGCACAGACAGCATGAGACAATCTTCCCACCATTTCTGTTAGAATTATGGATTTCTAGTAACAATCTGCCTTCCAGTGGTTTACTAACATATACAGCACAGCTAAATACTTGGTCAAAAGATAGAAACCAGACCAGCAAATTGTGTCGGTGTATTGAACTACCATTATGCTCACGGTTTTCCCTTGGGCATTAGAGAAAAGATACATACGCATAAATTATGCTTAAGTATCTGCAAAGTACCATTCTGAAGTAGGCGATCAATAGTTTCCTGTTACTTACCTTTCTTGTGTTTTTCTCCCCTATCTTCCTTCCCAAATTTGTTAACCACCTCGTATTTTGCACAACTCTTGGCACTAGGAAGAGTCTGCTTCATTGTCAAGTGGCTATGTTTTGATAAAAAGATGAACCATCCAGAAAAATTATAAGACCCTTGTGTTCTAACAGATGTGAAGTAAATGTTGGAAATAAAAAGAAGTCATTGACAATTTTTAGATGTTAGGAAAGGATGTAATTTGTTTGAGGAGGTAGTTAAACATGGAGTTTAGGTAGAGATTATGAAGAAAGTCTGGTTTTGTTTTAGGAAAGTTTTGGCTGAAGAAATGAATTCTCACAGATAGTACATATGACTGGCAGACACTGATAGACAGTTTAAATGTTGAGCAAGATAGTTTCCTCTCCTGTCCATCAAACTCATAATCCATAAAATAGAGATAATTATGCTTACTCATTTGGAGTTGCCATAAACAAGTAGGATGCATAGTAGAACATTATAAGACATTGAATGACAGTGGTAGGCTCTTTCCACCACCTTCCAAGCAATAGATCAAATCATGAAATTCTTTGTTGTATTAATTTGAACATTTTTCCTACTGGTCTTTGAATGAGAGAAATTGTGATTTATAAGGAGGCTTTGTATTCTATATTAAATACTCATAAAATACTTCTACCATTTTACAATTGGCAAGAAACCATGCAGAGTATTACATTTTACTCCAGTTACTTGAAATTTATATGAGTGCCTGCAAGACTGGCATTTCAAGAACTATATTAGCAATTTAATGCTAATTAAGTGAATAGGTATCATCTTGGGTCTTAGGGGCATGTTTCACATTGTCTTGAGCAATGTCACCATCATATGTTGTTGTGCAGGTATAAAGTAACTTGTTGTGGTTCTTGTTGCACACCATGCCTGATTCTTCATTGAAGGGTACATAGATGGATACCTATTTAACCAGCCTTCAAAGTTGAGGCATAAAAATCAGCAAAGTATCCGCTAATGTAAGACACTGTTCTGACTTTCAGGCAGTTGGTTTCTATAGCTTCACTGATTTCCTTCCTGGTAAAATCTCTCTCTTTTCCTTTCTATAGCTATTATACCATAGCTCTCTTGCAAAAGAACTTTGATCTCCCAAGATTTCTAGTATATTGACTTCAATGAGAAGGTTAGAAGTAGGAAGTGAGGGCAGGGAGTTAAGAAAACTTTGTAGAATATAACTTGGCTATATGCATTTGCATTTGTTCCTAATCAGATTTTCTTTTTGGCTCATTTCCTCCTCAGCTAATATTAGAAGGATCCTTCCTTCTTTCCCAGGAGTCTTACCTGAAAGACACAATGATGTAGGGAGAGGTGGAACTATCCCACAATGAAAGGGATAACATGCACCCAAATTGGAGTCTCAAAGGAACTGAGAGCCAATTTTATGTGACAGATTTTGAGTTTTTCATCTCCCTTTTTTGTATGAAATCTTATTTTTCTTTGCTCTTGCATTTACCTAATTTCAGATATGTTGACAATTTAGTTCTTAACATAATTCTTGAAGATCACCAGATTCTTTTTATTATAATTCTCACTTTTATTATATAACTCTCACTTTCTTCATTTGTGAGTTTGAATTCTTTCACTGATACCTAACTGCCCATATAAGCCTCAAATAACCTTAGAATTTGAGTATTTTAGGAAAGAAAAGTCAACCTGGGATATAGTCAACTTTTATTATCACTGAAGGTCACATGGGCCAGTTGGTTTTCTCACACTAGGGAGCAAGGAATTCCTCTTGCTTCTTTCACAGGCTTTCCTTACTTTATGAAGATTTCTGATAAGTATTCTAAACAGCCTTCTCTATGGTATTAATGGTAAATCAGACTATCAATTTGTTGATTTATAGCAAGCCTTAGGGCAAAAATCACTGTACATGTGAAAAGCCACTGAGATGCAGAACACATTCTCTCTCTCTCTCTTTCTCTCTCTTTCTCTCTCTTTCTCTCTCTCTCTCTCTCTCTCTCTCTCTCTCTCTCTCACACACACACACACACACACACACACACACACACACACTAAAGGTATCTAAAGAGCATGGCATGAGTTTGAAGTAAATATTAGCTTATAATTCCTTTTCAAAAAGCCAGCTCATGTACTGGGGACAGATCCTTGTCCCACTGCCAGGGCTCCCACAAACAGACCAGACTAAAAACCTGTTGCTTCCACAAGTTCAGGTCAACTGTCTCTGTGGGGTCCCCAGTCATGATATTGAACCTCTTTCTCATATATTTCTTCCTCCCTCTCTTTGACTGGACTCCCAGATCTAGGCCTGGTGCTTAGATGTGGATCTTTGCATCCTCTTCCATAAGTAACTAGATGAAGTTTCTATGATGATAGGGTATTCACTAATCAATTACAGGGAAGGCCAGTTCAGACACCCTCTCCACTAGATGTCTTAGCTGGGGTCATCAGTGTGGAATCCTGGGAATTTCCCTAGTATCAGGTTTCTCCCTAACCCTGTAAGCCCATTACATACGGTGGGGTTGAGGGCTTGTTCCTGTCTCAACTGAATGTGCCAGGTGTTGTTGACTCCTTAGGGAGTCCTTTCTGAGGAGTGGATGGGGGTAGGTTGGGGAAAGGTGAGGGTGACAAGGGAGGAGGGGATGGAGAAACTGTGGTTGGTATGTAAAATGAATAAAAATATTCCTTTTCAAACTTTCCCACTAAAGTTACCAGTTGATTTCCAAGAACAAACATGAGATGCCTGGCCTTTGAATAAAGTTTAAAATATGTATATGATTAACAGGATATGGCTCTGTTGATTTTCTGTCACATCAGTGCTAGAAGTCACAAGATCTGCCTATGAGTTCACACAGTGACATTAGCACGATGATTTCCAGAAAGTAAATATGAAGGAAACTTATATGAAGTAAATATGTAATATTTACTTATATGTAAGTAAATATGAAGGAAAGTAAATATGAAGGTTTGGAATAAAACTTCCAGTTGGGGAAGGTTCAAGGAATATTATGGTAACAGTCTCTTTGTGGTAAGCAGGACACATGTTGGGAGGGAAATACTTGTAAAGGCAAAAGTAAATCAGCACTGCTTCATTAATAAAATGTCCTACCTAATTTAATCCCCATCCCACTTCCTCATCCATATTCTCAAGTGGTTCCTAAAATGCCTAAAGTTTTTCATAATCTTGCCTTCCCCCAGAATATACATGACTGACAACTCTCATATCTCCACATCTAATATATGGTTATGTAGTAATAGCAGTGCATTATTGCAAAGAAAAAGTTAGTTATTCTATTTGTTAATGGCTAACATTTGTAGCCATTAGTGAATAAGAGTTCCTAAATAGTTAAAGACTGATTAATAAGTTGATTAAAAGCAAGGAGTCTTCAGTATCCTTAAAGCATAACCTTGCCCCAAGCCATGTATTACTTACTTTTCTGTTTCTGAAAAGGATCATGATGACCAAGGCCACTTATAAGCGAAATTATTTAATTGGACTTAATGTATATGGTTTAGACTCCATGGTGATGGAGCAATGGCTCAGTAGGAAGAATAGCTGAGAACTCACACCTTGCTCCACAAATAGGACATGGGGAAGCTCAGTGCAAATGGCACTAGCCTTTTGGAACCTCAAAACCTTATGATACAGTTCTACAACAAAGCCACACCTCCTATTCCTTTCCAAATAGTTTTCCCAACTGCGGACCAATATTCAAAATCAGTAGCCCATGGTTGCTATTTTCATTCAAATAGCCACAGGCTGTGATGCCAAAGGTTCAGGTCCCAATTACTATCCTTACAGGAGGTCCTGGTATAGGTCCATCTCCTTTCCTTACCCCAAAGTAGGTTTTATTTTCTCTCTTGAATTGTACTATCAATTGTTTTCTTCCCAGGAACCCCACATTTGCCTGTTTCTCTATGTTGAGCTTCCTTCAGCAGACTCTGATTGGCAGTGCCTCCCAGTTCTTCTGCCAACAATAGAATCTAACCTGAACATTCTGCCTTATGTAAAACACGATATCTGAATGAGGTTGGAGGCAGGCGGGAAGAAGACAGGGCTGATTGGAAAGGGTTTCATTAAAAAATAAAACATTCTTCCCTGTTTGATGTGAACAAAGTCTGCTAACAAGGATTCTGCTTGCTGGGGTCTCCAGCTGTTCCCTCCTATGTGCCTGGGTATCAAAGCTTTGTAGGCCAACAGGAGGACTGTTTGCTTGGCTGCCAGAGCAATTACAACCTGGCAGTGCTCAGGTCTGCTACTGCTTTCATGACTATTATTACTTGTCTGCTCATGGATTCTGAAGCCTGTCTACACAGACATAATCCCCAGGGAATCACCAAGCCACAGGCACAGTGTTTGCTGTCGCTGTGCCGTGACTCTTTGGATTGATATGAATTTAACGTGCTCCCTTTATCTGGTGTGCCAAACCAAAGAAATGTAGACTTACATTCACAGGAAGGAAAGTTTCCTGCAGAAAATGTCACTTCTCTAGGCATGCATAGGGCAGAGGAAAAACAGAATCTTTATTTTCATTGGAAAAGATCTACTACCTGTTCTTTTTGGATCAGGGCTCCCTTCCTGCATATATTTGATGAAAAACTGTCCATAGTATATATTCCATTAGTGCTTTGCTTACAGCAAAAGTAAATTAAATAAATTTATGAAAACAGACACATTTCTCCTTTATAATAATCAAAATAATTTGGATTCTTAGAGCATGTCTTTTACTACTATTTTTGCAAATATATATGTCATTGGATTAGTCTCATTGTCTGAAAACAGTACCGATTTAGGAAGTTTGAGAAATAACCATCTTTAATGATAACTATTAATATTCCAATGTGGTCAATAATTTTTTCTTATTGATATTTCAGCTCAAATACTGAAATTAATCATTACTTCTTAATTTGCTTATTGACTTAAATCTAAAAAATTCTTTACACAGCACTCTTAATTGCTTTGAAGCTGTCAGTGATGATTTTTCTCTGCATTTGGTCAAGCCTCATTGACTGATCGGAATACTAAATGGTCCTATTGCTTTTGGTCAGATATTATCGTTTGGACCTTAACAGGGAATCCTGCCTCACAGCAATCTACAGACTTTAATGCATGTGAGCCCTTCTTCCTGTTTATGTTCATTTTTCCTATTTTGTCTCTCTTTAATGTATTTCAGCAAAAACTGAAGGAAAGT
The DNA here is from genome assembly GCF_003668045.3 of Cricetulus griseus. Taxonomy (NCBI): domain Eukaryota; kingdom Metazoa; phylum Chordata; class Mammalia; order Rodentia; family Cricetidae; genus Cricetulus; species Cricetulus griseus. The sequence continues at coordinate 120,627,182 of NC_048596.1, read as the reverse complement.
AATACCTGTATTAATAGGGGAGCTCATAGGTGACAAGCAATGCTTACAATTTGAGTGCCTATGGGCACTAGGCAGGCAACATAACTACCAGGGACTAGGGAAATATAAAAATGGGTTTTGTTGCCAAACAGCTTGTGTTTCTATACAAGCTTAGCTGTACCACTTTTAAAATTCTCTGATAGGTAAGCATTGTGGCTAACCAGAAGATGTCTGCAGGTACAGACTTTCAAAAGCCCAGCTTAAGTCACAGAAATTCTGCTTCCTGAAATATGCAAATGGTTCCTCCATTTTAATGAAGTCCTACCTGTTCAATTCTCAGGGACTGACACATTTTTCTTATCCTTTTTAGTGAGCCTTTAACTGTTCATCCAGAACTAAAATCACACCATGAACTAAACCCTGTACTATAATAAGAAGTAAAGACAGTCTTTTAGGGATGGTTGATGAGCAGGTCTCCTCTGGAAACTGGAATGTTCTTTTAGCTTACGACCTAGGACACTATGAATTACACTGAAGTGCATTGGATGAGTAAGTTGATCACAGACTTTATAACTATTTGCTGGTGATGATAATTCGGCCTAACTCTCCTGTCGAACTTCATAAAACTGTCCCTTTTTTGTGAAACCAGAGAAATTACCTAAAAGAAGCCTACATGTACATTTACATGCAATATGAGAATAATCAAGTATTCACAGCCTTTCTTGGTTACTGAAACATAAATAAATCCTTTTAGAGAGAGCAAAAAAAAAAATCCCCAAATATCCTGTGAAGTGGGAGAGGATGCTGAAGTTTCTCCAGGATGCAGGGTTTATAAGAGCACCTTTTCTTGGCTTTTGATATCTTGTTTGCTATGTTAGTTCAGTTTTCCAACAAACATATCTAACTAATAATAGATCTTTGTTTTGGGACAATTTTTCTCCACTGGAAAATCTAAATTTTATTTCTATGAATAAGTTTCTTTTTTTCATATATAATACATACCCTAGGAATCCTATTTTATCTTGCCTTACTCAATAATTTAATTAAACATAATGATAGAACTTCTAATTTCTTTAGACTATCAGGGATACTTTATCACTTTGTTTTCTCTATAACATATTGTCCAGAAAAAGAAGTGGAGGAAAGTAAATAATTCATGCAGAAGAAAACCAAGCAGCCACTAGTGTCACATTAATATACAGCGAAGCATTGACATGCGTTTGTTATCTGTGAAAATTCTATGACTCTGAGTTTGATACTGAGTGCTGAAAATCCCAGGAAGCCTGGACTCAGGAGATGGTTTTGCTGGTAAAGTGCTTGGGTTAAAAGCATGAGAACTCAAGTGTGGGTCCCTGGAATCCACATTAAGAACAAAACAACTAAACCCCAACACTGAGGGTCAGGAGGGAGCAGAAATAAGTAGATCCCTAGGGTTCATTGCTTATCCAGCATGGCCTCATTGGTAAGATCCAGGATCAGTGAAGAGACCTTATCTCAACAACTCAACTGCAGAGTGGTAGAGGAAGATATCCAACATTAGCCTATGGTACACACACACACACACACACACACACACACACACACACACACACACACAATCAGAGACATATACTAATCTTGTATATACCTACACACACACCTACACATACATAAGTACATATATATGCCTACATCTACACTATACAACATCCTTAAATTGACACCTAGACAGAGTACTGATTCTATAGCTTTGGGTAGGACATGTGTTCTTCATAGTTCATTGCCACAGAAGCACTTCAGTGGTAGGACATTTTTTCCCAGTTTAAAATTGAGAGCACTGACAGTGTGAATGTGAATGTCTTGTTTAGATAGGGAAGTGGCAGAGTTGGGATTCTGATTAACCAAGATCTTATTACTAGCAAACTCTACACTATTCAACATGAGAGCCTTCTTGGGGACTGTATACTAAGATATTGTACCCCACAAAGTATCTATTGATACATTGACCGTGGGATGTTGACCCAAGCAATGCCATACTCCTCTAAGAAGCCAGTAGACAGTGCAAATAAATGTCACCACAATGTTTCCTTCATCATTAAAATAAGCTGAGCTTAAGCCATGTGCTTAGTCGGAAGATTGGTTTCCCATTTGACACTGGTTTCTAATTTCATCAAAGACACAAATTTATGACCATTTCATAGGCAGCAGGCATTAATATGAAGATCACATTTTGAAAATTACTGAACTCGATGTTAATGGTGTTCCTACTCATAAAAGTTGCCAACCAGCCAATGTGACTGGTAAAGGAATGCATAATGGACCCCTTTCCTAGTAGATAATGTGCATTTGGGAATGTGGAAGATTCAGGTTCATATTCATGTTATTCTGTGAAAATTCTAAAGAGTTAAATTTGCAGGGAGCAGATCCTTGTTCTATCCTGTGGCCAGCAAGGCTTTAGTTGAGCACTGTCCTTTCAGACAAACTTCTCTAAATGGCGCTGCAACCTGTGGGAAGCATAGGAAAGCAGCTTCTCTGCCTTTTCTTTTAGTCTGATGGAGTAGAAGGAAAGTTTCAACACAGACAGACCCCCCACACAGACCTAGAGCTAGAGACAGTGCTCTTTTGTCAGCATGGGAAAACAGGCCTGGGCAGGATGTAGAAAATGAGTGCAGGGTTGTGAGCGGCAATAGTGAAGAAGGAATGTTACCAGCCACTACCCACAACTGGCCTATGCATGTTCCTATGCCATACTGAGAGAGCTGTTTGTGGAGGTTCCCAGAAGGAACCAGAGCTTTACACATAGCCTGTAATAAAGGATGACCTCCAGATCTTCCAAAGCTTTTGAGAGACAAGTATATGAAGGTTGCATTGGCAGGGCGCAAGGATTCGTTTCATCATTGTGTTGTTCCCTATCTATATAACTTTGCACACAGCACAGCCAGTTTATATATCTGTGGAACAGAAAAATAAGCTTGCTTAAATTCTAGGCTATTTAAAGATACAGCATCTGCCTCACAATTACCATTGGCTTTGTGGTTCATAAAGACATGAAAGACACTCACAGATAGCTTTGCTGTCTTCTGTGTGGTCATTCATGGACAATTTCACCAATAAAAGACTCAGTAAGTCCAACATAGAAATGAGGGACATTTTTGAAATCCAGCTCACACCTTGTGTCCTGCTGGTCCAGTGAATATATGGTGTTTTTTTTCCAGTTACTAAGGAAACAGTTGTCAGTAATGGAAGAGGAAGCTTGGGCTGAAAGGATGGGCACTGAGGGTGGGGGTTGTGTATAGAAGAACCCATCAGAGAGAGTCTGGCAGAGACACCAACACGCTCCATGATTGATTCAGTCCCCAGCATGAGAGCATTAGAGTCCATTTGATGGAGTCGATATACGGGGATACCATAGAGCCTATCCACAAGCCTCTCTCTTTCTTCCCTGCTACTTATTAGAATTCTCAGCTCTGCATAACCTGTATTGGCCCAGTTCTACCTTCTCTTCTGGGTGCATGGCAAGGTATGGATTCACAAACTGAATTCCAGTTCACAGCCTTCTCGGGAGAGGTGGCTGAGAAGTATAGAGCTCTACTGCACTTGCAGACAATCCAAGTTCAGTTCCCAATATCCATGTTGGGCAGTTCACAGACACATGTAATTCCACCTCCATAGAGGTCCAACACATTTAGCCTCTGTGGGTATCTGAGCTCACAAGTATATACACATACACAGAAACATACATTTACTAAATTAAAACAATAAAAGTAAGTCTTACAAAATTCTTCAAAATCACTGTCTCTCATCCCACTTGCATTTTATAAAGGTTTTGATTATGTTTCTAGGAAAAATACCAAAGAAATAGGTTGTTTCCTAGCTACAATTAGACATAAGTTTCAAGACTCTTACACCATAACAAAAATAATGAAAGCCCAGAATGGAATTCTAAAGGCTACCAGGAAGTATTCACAAGGGAAATGGAGGCTTAAGAAACTGTGTATGTAAAAGAAATATGAACTAGATTAACACTGAGATTCCATCTCACACCAGTCACAATGACAGTCATTCAGAAAATAACAGATGCTAGTGAGGATATAGGCAAAGGGGGATTTTTGTACACTGCTGATGAGAATGTAACTTACTCCACCTACTATGGGAAGAAATACAGAGATTTCATTAAAAACTGGAAATAGATCCATCATATGACCCAGGTCTGCACTTCTAGGTATTTACTCAAAGGAAACCAAGTCAATGTGTCAGAGACACCTGATGTCAATTTCTATTGTAGCACAATTCACAGAAGCTAAGTTATGGAACCAATTTTGTGTGTGTGTGTGTGTGTAGTAAACGTCATAGTGAAACTATCTAGAGGAGTGAAAGGGACCAATGAGAAACATGAAGAAGAGTTCAAGGGATGCGTGGGAGAGATTATGGCTAAAGTACTTTACACACCTATATGGAAATTTCTTTATAAAGCTCCATACTACATAAAATGAATATACTCCAATAAAACCCTATAGATTTCTTCACACATTTTCCCTTTCTTTTTGTTCCCATTAAATGTTTAAATTAAAACAGTTGAATCCCAAAAACATTCAAAAAATTTTAGATTTAATTTCATCGATAAATTTGAAATTTTCTTTTATGAAATATCAATTCAAATACACTACTTTTTTAAACTAGATGCATTGCTTGAGGAAGTTTGAGTAGCAAGGAGTTATTTTTCACGATTAGAAAACAATAAAGAAAATGCTCTAAGAAAATATAATAGAGTTATGCCAATTCACCATGTGAAGCTATCCTGTGTCTCAGAACACAGAGGTCACTAAAAAGTTTTGTGAAATTCTGTCTTCTGGACCTCATATGCCTGCTGGACACATGAGCTTATAACACCTGATTGTAATTAATTTGTTTGCATAAGATCAAGCCAGTTAAAATTCCAGCATGGATGTAGGATAAGCATGTGAGTTCTATCCTGGCTGAAGTGTTGATGGCAGTTAGTGGTTACTGGGGGAGGAAGTCACTCTTCTTTGGAGATGTGGTCTCTGGTAGATTGCTCACTCCCCTGGGATTTATCCATAACCTTGCACATATAGTGTCTACTAACTGGAATCAATGGATTTTTATTAAAACAAAAACAAAAACAAATGAAAGAAACGTCTTGAAGGTGGGAGGGAGATGTGTTGGTGATGTCTATGGGGAAATGGAGGTGGGGGGAGGAGTTAGGCATTAGTCTGACCAAGATACATTATATATATGTATGAAAATCTAAAATAACGTTTTAAATAAAATTGAGAAATAATCATAAAGTGAAAGACAGTGAAAACCTTAAATGCACAATCATACATTATTGTCTAAGTAACCATGAGTGCCTTTATATCTCAAAGTATTCTAGTTAGGTGATATCACAGACACATTCATGGAATAGTATTGAAACACAGTAAGTTGATCATTTCCTTGAAATTACTTTCTGGACTTGGAATTCTGAAGACTTTTTGGATTATATACCTACCTGGTCCTTTGTGGATGCAGTGATGTGTATTTCCACTGGTGATGAGATCAAATGGGTTTTCACCTTTATACCATCTGGGTGTGATGATAAAGCTCTAGTCTTTAGTTTTTAAAGCTTTCAGATTTCAAGCCCTCATCTTAATAATGAAAGCAGGAGGAGTTTATCGTTGGACCAAGATTTTTCCTTTAAGTGTTATGACTAATTCCTTCTGTTTTTGCATCCTTGTAGAACTTACCTTGACTATGTAGATCCTTTGTACTATGCAAGCACTTTCCTGCTTTGCATATTCATTACTCTGCCTGCCATATTTTTCATCAATTCCATCATGTTTAATGATGAGCATACCTCTGGAATATCAAAGGTTTGCCTTGAGATCATTGCAATAAGGCCATCATTGCAATGAGTGATAAGTGGATAACACAAAAAGTTCTGTGTCATTCATACTCTTTCCTGCCAGCTGCCTGGATGCCACTGCCGCTTCAGCCCCCAAATAACACATGAGACACTATATTAATTATAATTCTGTTGGCCATGGACTAGAGCTTCTTATTGGCTATCTGCGTCTTAATTACTAACCTGTTTCTATGTCTAACTATTTCCACGTGGTCTTATCTTACCTGAGAAATGTCTGGAGACATGTTACTCCTCTGGTGTCCTACATGATGACTGACTGTGCCTACATTCCCCAGAATCCTTGACCTCGCCTAGTCCTTATCATGCTTCCTATTGGCCAACAGTGCTTTATTCATCAACCAGTAAGACAGAAGAACATTCCCCATCAGTTCAGTGTCCAGTGGATATATATATATATATATATATATATATATATATATATATAAAACTGTTTATTGCTAAGAGTTCCAATCATTATCCATTATCTCACCTGTTGGATAAATGATACAAGTAGGCTTGTTGATGCATAGTTGTTGTCACCTTTTAATTTGTACACAAACAAAAAAGCACAATGTTTGCAGAGTGCAGTAGAGGACAATATGATAAAATGAAGCATGCCTATTTTAAAGTGTATAACTGGATTTTCCTATCTGTGAATGAAAATTCATTAATTTTTAGGTGTTCTATCAAAGTACTTCTGGGATCAGGATTTTTGCTGTGTGCTCTTCTGAAATAGAATTAGTTTGTCACCACTGAAAAGCCATCTATTGGCATTTCGATTTCCTATGTTTCTGTAGACCAATAATGAAGAGAATTGATGTTGTATGGTTCTGCTTTGCTTTCCCGAAATTCACTGTGGTAATCCATTTGTTTAAATAATCCTTGTTAGCTCTTGGTAAAGAGCAAGAATGCATCATGTAAGTCTTGGATGGTTGTTACTAAGTCTATACTCAGATATTGCATAGCTAGAATGCTATTGTGAATGAACTTTTTATTATACCTAATAATTTAGTTTGCTGTTTCAAAGAAAAAAGTTGATTTTCATGTATTTAATTTGTAGCCTTGTCTACTTACTCAGTTCTTTATGTGTGTCTAACACATTCTGTGCTCTATTTGCTTATTTTGACTTACATTAGTATATGATCAGTCTTCAAACAATAACAGGATTCCTTCCTTCCTAGTATGTATGGCTCATTTTTCTTATTGGATTTTCTGGAACTTTTCAAATAATGGTAAATAACAGTATTGAGAACAGGGTATAATTTAGACCATAGCTTTAATAAGAGCAATGTTATAGCTCTTGCTTTCATATAGCATTACCTTTATCATTAATAATGATGAAGACTTTTCTAATGTGCATGGGCTAAGTTACACATACACCACCATATAACCCATCCCCACAGAAACAGGGAGACAGAGAGAAAGAATTGTCTCAGAAGCTTAATATGCTATAAATCACCTTATTTCCATTCTACATAGGAGGAAACTAAGGCACTAGAATGTCAAATGACCTCCTTCAAACCACACAGATAGACATGGTAGTCCTGGGAGTGAAACTCTCTGTGTTCAGGTCTTAATTCGCATGTCATGCACAGTGCTTTCCTGGGGCTCACATGTTGCAACTTTCATCAGGAATTAATGAACCTGTCCTGAGTTTCTTCTTTCTTCTCTGTTAATTTCTTGTTGTGTCAAAATATATTTTAGTGACATTCCTAATGATACTACTATCTCATTTAAAAGATGCTCTCTGGGTCACATTATATAATTTTTGCATAGGATTACTTTAATTTGGTATGCAAATGTTTATATATGCATGCTTCCATATTTTATCTATCATGTATCTAATTATCTGTCTATCATCTCTCCCTATCTATCATTTATATATATCATTTGTATATTACCTATCATCTACCATCTGACCATCACCAATGTTCATTTCAGTAATTCCAGTC